>NC_052086.1:52087259-52427259 GCF_015852505.1 Tachyglossus aculeatus | reverse complement strand
CCCAAGTGAGACAGGGTCTGTTATGTCCATCCCAGTTTGCTTGTATCCACCCCAGTGCTTAGTACATTCCATCACCAAACCCTGTTGGTCTCAGCTTCACAACATCGCTAGGATTCACCCTTTCTTCTCCATCCAAACCGCTACCATGGTAGTACAATACTCATCCTATCTTGTCTAGATTACTGCATCAGCCTCCTTTCTGACCTCCCAACCTCCTGTCTCTCCCCACTCCAGTCCATACTTTACTCTGATGCCTGGATTATCTTTCTACAGAAACGCTCAGGGCATGTCATCCCCCATCCTCAAAAATCTCCAGTGGTCGCCCATCCACCTCCATATCAAACAAAAACTGCTCACTATTGGCTTTAAAGCTCTCCACCACCTTGCCCCCTCCTACCTCACCTACCTTCTCTCCTTCTACATCCCAGCCTGCGCACTCTGCTCCTCTGGTGCTAACCTTGTCACTGTACCTCCATCTCGCCTATCTCATCGCCGACCCCTGGCTCATGTCCACCTCTGGCCTGGATCACCCTCCCTCCTCAAATCCACTGGCCAGTCACTCTCTTCTCCTTCAAAGCCCTGCTGAAGGCGCGTTTCCTCCAAGAGGCCTTCCCATTCATTCATTCATTCAATCGTATTTATTAAGTGCTTACTGTGTGCAGAGCACTGTACTAAGTGCTTGGGAAGTACAAGTTGGCAACATATAGAGATGGTCCCTTCCCAACAACGGGCTCACAGTCTAGAAGAGGGAGACAGACAACAAAACAAAAATGTGGACAGGTGTCATCAGAATAAATAGAAATAAAACTAAATGCACGTCATTAACAAAATAAATAGACTAGTAAATGTGTACAAGTAAAATAAATAGAGTAATAAATCTGTACAAACATATATACAGGTGCTGTAGGGAGGGGAAGGAGGTAGGGCGGGGGGGATAGGGAGGACGAGAGGAAAAAGGGAGCTCAGTCTGGGAAGGCCTCTTGGAGGAGGTGAGCTCTCAGTAGGGCTTTGAAAGGAGGAAGGGAGCTAGCTTGGGGGATGTGTGGAGGGAGGGCATTCCAGGCCAGGGGGAGGACGTGGGCCGGGGGTCGATGGCGGGACAGGCAAAAACGAGGTACAGTGAGGAGGTTAGTGGCAGAGGAGCGGAGGGTGCAGGCTGGGCTGGAGAAGGAGAGAAGGGAGGTGAGGTAGGAGGGGGCGAGGTGATGGACAGCCTTGAAACCGAGAGTGAGGAATTTTTTCTTGATACGTAGGTTGACTGGCAGCCACTGGAGATTTTTGAGGAGGGGAATATCATGCCCAGAGCGTTTCTGCATGAAGATGATCTGGGCAGCAGCGTGAAGTATAGACTGAAGTGGGGAGAGACAGGAGTATGGGAGATCAGAGAGGAGGCTGATGCAGTAATCCAGTCGGGTTAGGATGAGAGACTGAACAAGCAAGGTAGTGGTTTTCCTCATTTCCCACTCCCTTCCGGGTCATCCTGACTCACTCCATTTGCTCTTCACCCCTCTCCCTACTCCAAAGCACTTAGTTATCTATCTGTCATTTTATTTATTTATATTGATGCCTATTTATTTGTATTGATGTCTTGATGCCTGTTTACTTGTACTGATGGCTGTCTCCCCCCCCTCTAGACTGTGAGCTCATTTTGGGCAGGGATTATCTTTATTGCTGTATTGTACTTTCCCAAGTGCTTAGTGCTGCACACGGTAAGTGCTCAACAAATATGATTGAATGAATGAATGCAGTGCCTGTTACATAATAAGCACTTACCAAATACCATAATTATCACTAAGCCTTCTTTTCCCCTCCTCTCTCTCCTTTCTGCTACATCAATGTACTTGATTTAAGCACATGATATTCACCCCACCCTCAGCCCCACAGCACGTATATGCATATCGGTAATTTATATTAATGTCTGTCTCCCCTTCTAAACCGTAAGCTACTTGTAGACAGGGAATGTGTCTATAAACTGCTCTGCACACAGTAAGCACTCAGTAAATGCCATTGATTAGACAAATGGCAATAACAGCATTTCTAAATTACACCCAGTTTCAGCTTTACAATAAATTGGCTTATTTAGCACTCAGTACAGTGTTTTGCAGACAGTAAGCCCTCAATAAAAACGATTGAATGTATGGTTTCAACAGCAACACTAGACTAAGCCTCCTTTATGACACTAGCTCTGGGGGTGTGCATTTGCTTGGAAGCAGGAGAGTGCAGCTATTTACAGGACTGCTAAAGAGTCACCCAAAAGGGGTGACAACAGCCATGATTTCTGATAAAGTAAAAATTGGCTCCTCTACTGTGGAACTTTCTCTGTCTCAACATCAAGCCATATACATAGTTATATTGCTCATCTATATTGATTAATTACACACTTCTAGGACAATTTTGCTAAAAATAAGGTGTCCAATCCCCCTACTGAGAACATTGTTCCTATGCTAAAATTGTTTCTGACAGCACCTTGACTTGACAAGAGCTTTTTGGAAACAAATTCCATCAACGAATGGAATGTACTGAGTGCTTACTGTTTACAGGTCACTGTACTAAGTGCTGGGGAGAGTACAATACAGTTGGTAGACACAATCCCTGCACTCAAGGAATTTACAGTCTAGCATCTCTGTGTCATGAATATGAAATCTGCTGTCATAAATCTGAAATCTGCTTGAGAGTGCAAGAGTTCTTATTCTCAGGGTTCCAACCACTGCAGGATAACAAGGAAGCAGCATTTATTCTATGCCACTCAGAAGGGAAAACTAAGAAAAATTGATCTTTCAAAGCCACATAAAAAGTCAGTAGGATAGTTCCAAGAGAAGAAAATAGATTTTGGACTTTGGTAATTTCACCTTTCACACAGTTCTTCCATGCTTCAGGTTGGTTGACTTTTACCCACAGAGTCACAGAAACAGTGTTCCTAGGGGAAATGGCTTTGTACAAGGCACAAATATTGGAGGAAGAGTTGCCCAGCAATGTAGCTTGTTCTGTTCTAATCATTTCCCAGGGAGCTTGTTTTCTGTTTTCTCAGTGCATTTTTCTTTGCCAAAAACTGTGCCCAGGACTTGTTAAATCCATGTTCCATTTGTTCAGTCTCAGAAGGGGTCGCTGAGTGCCTACACAGATTGGAAACATGATGTGTGTGTGTGTGTGTGTGTGTGTGTGTGTGTGTGTGTGTGTGTGTGTGTGTGTGTGTGTGTGTGTGTGTGTGTTTGTGTAGGGGATTGGGGGGGAGTACAGGCCCTTTGCCCCAGGGAGATGCACAGATCATAAAAGTGGGCTTCCTGGTTTTTAGACTAGTATGAATCTGACATGAAAGCTACCAGGAAAATTGCTGCACTGAAAGTCCCCTTTTTACTGGAGTGTCAGAGAGAGAGAGACTTCAAAGAGAACCAAAGCATCTTCAGGGGAAGAGCACTGGTTCCCTCTGTTCCATTGATGTGTACATTTTGGGGGAGAATTCATAGCTGCGGAGCCCCTCTCTAAAGAGCTTAGAGCTGACAACATATTTGATGGCTGGCAGCTCTTCTCTCTCTTTATCTCTCTCACTTTAAGGCAGGGGAACCTGAAGCAAGGAACAGAAACAGCAGTTTGTCCCTGCTGTAGCTATGCCTAGAACCAGTACTGGTACGAGGGTAAATCTTTGACTTTTTCCCAAGATCTATTCTGATACAGAGTCACAAAGCAGCCCTGAGGTGAGGGAGTGAATCTGGAAGGAAGCCTGCAGGTGGTGGGGTGTGGGAGGGTTTTTGGAGGTGTGTGACCTTTTAAATATATTTTAGTTCAGAAGTGGTGGGTCCATGTTGTTTCACAGCTTACCTTGCTACTACTCTCAGGGTTAAAGAAAAGTGGGGACAGTGTAGCTTGGTAGCAGAGAAAAGTAAAGGAAATAAATGAGAGGAGAAAAACAGGACCGAATAGTATCTGGAAAAGTCCAAGGTTTTATTTATGTGAGCTTTTGTATCGTTATATAGCTTGGAGCTATCAAAGGTAAATTCCCCTTTTTCCCAGATATGTCATTACCTCTGCTACCTCATTAATTTGCTTACTTATTTATTATTGATCTATTTGTCCACCAGTGTTTATTATTCAAATGTATTTCCTTTGCTCTCAAAGCTTCAGTATGGTATATTCATCAGTTGAAAGTTGCTTTTCTTGTCTTCCCCGATTAGTTTGCAAAGTCAAAAAGAGCATGGCTGAAGCATTATATTCCTTCTTTCTGTTCCCCAAAGACAATACGCTGCATATACCTGTACACACATCATTGCTCCATTGTTTGCATCATTTTTGCAACTCCAAAACAAGGGAGGGAGGAGCTTTTATGGAAATGAGTCTAGCAATAAAGGGAGCTAGCAATAAAGAAGAAAATATAGGAGAGGTGAAGGAAGAGGTAAGCGGACACTGAGTCTCTCACATTAATTGGGAATTAAATCCGTACCTGCTTCCCTGGCATAGTGGATAGAGCACAGGCCTGGGAGTCAGAAGGTCATGAGTTCTAATTCCATCTCCGCCACTTGTCTCCTGTGTGACCTTGGGCAAGTCTTGAATGAATGAATGAAATCCCCCCACCTGCTGCTCCTCTGACTGACTGCCTCCCCAGGCTGGGGATTTCTTTGTTTAAATTAGATGATATAAACATGATGTTTGATTTCCTCCTCCAAAAGTTGTAGGGGGGCAATTACAAGAATAAATTCAATAGCAGGTATTCACTAAATCTTGGTGGTGATAGTGATCAAACATATAAATGGAGTGTTTCATAGAGTGTTGATATCATCATTCGTATTTACTGAGTGCTTACTGTGTGCAGAGCACTGTACTAAGCGCTTGGGAAGTACAAGTTGGCAACATATAGACACAGTCCCTACCCAACAGTGGGCTCACAGTCTAAAAGTGGGCTCACAGTCTAGATCGCCCATCTTCCTGTCTCTCCTCACTTCAGTCTATACTTCATGCTGCTACCCGGATCATCTTTGTGCAGAAACGCTCTGGGCATGTTACTCCCCTCCTCAAAAATCTCCAGTGGCTACCAGTCAACCTACGCATCAAGCAAAAACTCCTCACCCTGGGCTTCAAGGCTGTCCATCACCTCGCCCCCTCCTACCTCACCTCCCTTCTCTCCGTCTACAGCCCAGCCTGCACCCTCCGCTCCTCTGCCACTAACCTCCTCACTGTACCTCGTTTTTGCCTGTCCTGCTGTCAACCCCCGGCCCACGTCCTCCCCCTGGCCTGGAATGCCCTCCCTCTACACATCCGCCAAGCTAGCTCTCTTCCTCCCTTCAAGCCCTACTGAGAGCTCACCTCCTCCGGGAAGCCTTCCCAGACTGAGCCCCCCTTTTCCTCTCCTCCTCCCCAACCCCCCCGTCCTACCTCCTTCCCCTCCCCACAGAACCTGTATATATGTTTGTACAGATTTATTACTCTGTTTATTTTACTTGTACATGTTTACTATTCTATTTATTTTCTTAAAGATGTGCATCTAGCTTTATTTCTATTTATTCTGATGACTTGACACCTGTCCACGTGTTTTATTTTGTTGTCTGTCTCCCCTTCCTAGACTGTGAGCCCGTTGTTGGGTAGGGGCTGTCTCTATATGTTGCTAACTTGTACTTCCCAAGTGCTAAGTACAGTGCTCTGCACACAGTAACTGCTCAATAAATACGATTGAATAAATGAATGAATACAATTGAGTGATTGAGGGCTTTTTGTGTGCAAAGCACTGTACTTACAGCTTGGTAGAGTTCAATGTGCACCCCCCCCCCCACCCCCCGGTCGATTATGTGGAATATCCCTCAATTTTGCGGTACCCCACCATCAATTTTCCCCCCTAAAAAGAAACACAAATTCTTCAGAGCTTTTTGCCCAGTGGAAGTGGGGAAAATTTTTTTAAAAAGTGGCTGCTCTGTGTGGGCAGAAATTTGTGTGTGTGTGTGTGTGTGTGTGTGTGTGTGTGTGTGTGTGTGTGTGTGTGTGTGTGTGCTGGGGTTGGGCGTGGAGGGGAGAGTGTCCAGAGCTTCCAAGTCTAGACAAATCTAAAAATCATTATCATCTAGACTCTAGACTGTAAGCTTGTTGTGGGCAGGGATTATGACTGTCATATTGTTATACCGTACTCTCCCAAGCACTTAGTACAGTGCACTGCGTACAGTAAACACTCAATAAATACAATTGACTGACTGACTAGATTTGTCTAGAGTGATGATCATCTAAACAATAATGTTGATTTATCCTGCATGCTACAGCTGCCCTTACAACAACTAATGGTATTTATTGAGCACCTACTATGTGCAGAATATACAGATGTAGTAGGTACCTTTGAAGTTCCATGTCACCAGGCAGAAAGCAGTTGAAGGGCGCTGCCTAGGTCGATTGATCCCTGCACTCTGTACCTCCCTAGGGGCAGACACTTTGGACGGCATAGTGTTGGATGGAATAAGGTCACAATGCCCCCTGGAAGTCTACCTGCAGTCCACCCATCCCTTCTTTCCCTAGACTTCTCCTCTCCTTCCCACCAAGGACCAGCAAATAAATCAATCAATCAATCATATTTTTTGAGAGCTTATTGGGTGCAGAGCACTGTACTAGGCACTTGGGAAAGTACACCAGAGTTAGTAGACACGTTCCCTGTCCCCAACGAGTTTACAGTCTAACACGTGAAGTTGCTGCTGCTTTGGGTAGGTAATCTGTAACCCACCTATGTAAAGCATAAGGTCAGGGATCATTTTTCTACAAAAACATTCAGTTCCTGTTCCCCTACTCCTCAATAAATAATGATGGTATTTGTTAAGGGCTTACTATGTGCCAAGCACTGTTCTAAGTGCTGGGGTAGACACAAGGTCAGCAGGTTGTCCCACGTGGGGCTCACAGTCTTAATCCCCATTTTCGAGATGAGGGAACTGAGGCCCAGAGAAGCAAAGTGACCTGCTCAAAGTCACGCAGCTGACAGGTGGCGGAGCCAGGATTAGAACCCATGACCTCTGGCTCCCAAGCCCAGGTTCTTTCCACTGAGCCACGCTGCTTCTCCTCTGCTTCTCCTCAAGAACCTCCAGTGGTTGCCCACCCACCTCTTCATCTAACAGAAACTCCTTACCATTGGCTTTAAAGCCCTCAATCACCTTGCCCCCTTATACCTCACTTCGCTACTCTCCTACTACCACCTGGCCCGCACACTTGGCTTCTCTCATGTCAACCTATTCACTGTACCTTGGTCTCCCCTATCTTGCCAGTGCCCTCTCGCCCATGTCCTGCCTCTGGCCTGGAAACCCCTCTCACCACCCATATCAGACAGACATTTTATTACTCTCCTCCCTCCTTTAAAGCCTTCCTGAAAGTCCATCTCCTCCAAGAGGCCTTCCCTAAGTCCTCATTTCCTCTTCTCCCACTCCCTTCTGTTGCCCTAACTTGCTCCCTTTATTCACCACCCCCTCCCCAGCCCCACGGCACTTAGGTACATATCATGTCAGCTGTGTGACTTTGGGCAAGTCACTTAGCTTCTCAGTGCCTCAGTTACCTCATCTGTAAAATGGGGATTGAGACTGTGAGCCCTACGCAGGACAACCTGATTATCCTGTATCTATCCCAGTGCTTAGAACAGTGCTTGGCACATAATAAGCACCTAACAAATACCATCATTATCATATCTGTAATTTACTTATTTATATTAATGTCTGTCTCCCCTTCTAGACTGTAAGTTTACTGTGGGCAGGGAATGTGTCTGGGTACTCTCCCAAGCACTTAGTACAGTGCCCTGCACAAAGTAAGCACTCATAAATATGATTGATTGAGGGGAACCACCAGTCAATCATCAATCAATAGTATTTATTGAGTGCTTAGTGTGTGCAGAGTACACACTATGTATGGTATTTTACTCTTCCTAAGCACTTGGGAAAGTGCAATTCCATAGAAACTAAGTGCTCAGTACAATGCTCTCTACACTGTATAATGATAATAATAATGATGATATCTGTTAAGTGCTTACTATGTGCCAAGCACTGTTCTAAGCACTGGGGGGATACAAGGTGATCAGGTTGTTCCACATGGGGCTCACAGTCTTAATCCCCATTGTACAGATGAGGTAACTGAGGCCCAGAGAAGTTAAGTGGTTTGCCCAAAGTCACACAGCTGACAAGTAGCGGAGCCAGCATTAGTATTAGACCAAGCCAGGGCTCTTTCCACTGAGCCACGCTGCTTCTCATGTATGTGTTCAATAAATACCATTGATTGATTGATTGATACTAAGGATAGACCTGATCCCTGCCCTCAAAGAGTTTACAAGCCAGCCTGCGGGCTTTGGCAAGTCACTGCCATAAATTGCAAAATTTTTGTAGGAGGTAATGGTCATTGTGCTAACTAACATTTCTGCCTTATTGCTTTCCTAATGCTCATTGTGCTTACTAACATTGCTGCCTTATTGCTTTCCTGACAGTGAAGGATGTGAGAGAGTGGAATGGAGACTTTACAGGAGGTTGAGGAATTTGATACCAATCTTGGCAGAGACAGATTAAGGTGACCTCTGTGAATTTGACAGATCTAGAGAGCAAATTTGGAAATAGAGTGCCAGTTGAACATTATTTTTAAAAAACCCAGAAAAATCCCCCAAAATGGATAATTGTGCCTTTATATCTTAAACACATGTTCAAAGCATCTATGGAAAAGTGATAAAGGTTTTGGATAATCAGAACAGAAGGGGGCTAGCTTTTGTGTGAAGTATCAGTCAATGGTATTTGAGCACTTTGAGCAGAGTACTGTAATAAGCATGGCTTAGTGGCAAAAGCACAGGCTTGGGAGTCAAGTGGCTCTGCCACTTGATGCTGTGTGACCTTGGGCCTCAGTTCCCTCATCTGTAAAATGACCTTGGGACTCAGTTCCCTCATCTGTAAAATGGGGATTAAAATTGTGAGCCCCATGTGAGACAGAGACTGTGTCCAACCTGGTTTGCTTATATCTACCCCAGCACTTAGAACAGTGCCTGGCACATAGTAAGTGCTTAACAAATACCATCATCATCATCATCATCATCATCACTAAGGGAAGCAGCATAGCCTAGTGGAAAAAGCAGAGCTCTGGGAGCCAGGGGACCAGGGTTCTAATCTTGGCTCAGCCACCTACTGCTGTGAGACTGGCTACCTACTGCTGTGTGACCTTGGGCAAGTCACTTAATTTCTCTGTGCCTTAGTTCCCTTATCTGAAAACTGGGAATTCAATTCCTGTTCTCCCTCCTACTTAGACTGTGAGCCTCACTGTGGGACCTGATTATCTTGTATCTACCACAGCACTTAGTATAGTGCTTGGCATAGTAACCACTTGAATACCCCAATTACTATTAGGAGCTTGAGAGAGTACCATACAATAGAGTTGGTAGACAACTGTCCATAATGAGCTTACAGTCTATTGGGCTCTATATGGCTCAGGCTTTGGGGTGTCTTCTTGGGTTGGAAGACATTTAAGAGAGATAATAAAGGTGGGGGTCAAATAAGGAAGTTCAGAGCTAGGGCAGGTAGGTCAGAGGGACAGAAGGTGGGGAGGAGCAGGATTTGATGGAATTTAAATTACCTTGTCTCTGTACCTCAGTTCATTCATTCATTCATTCATTCAATCGTATTTATTGAGCGCTTATTGTGTGCAGAGCACTGTACTAAGTGCTTGGGAAGTACAAGTTGGCAACATATAGAGACAGTCCCTACCCAACAGTGGGCTCACTCAGTTCTTTACTACCTCTTGCCTCAGAGACAGGCAGATTAATTTTTTAAAATGTTCCCAAACCATGGGAAGTTTTTTTTATCAATCATGATAAAAAATCGTGATATTTGAAAACTGACTGTGTGCAGAGTATATTGAGAGAATATAAGACAATAGAGTTGTTAGATATAATCTGCGTCCTCAAGGAGTTTACAATTTGGGCCTTTGTTTGCACTGGTTCTGGGCAGGGCCCTCGGACCAAAGGGCTGACAGACCAAGAGATCCTCCCCACTCTGGTAACCTAAGCCTCTAACTTGTCCTTCTAACCCCTACCCATCTGCTCCCACTCTGCTGTTCATTCCTCTTTTCTTATCTGCTGATGTCTTCTGTCAGGTTATCTGCATCCCTCCTCTTGGATGGTTTTCCTGTGGCCCCTTCTGAAGGCAGGGGGAAGGATTCGATGACCTTAAAAGTCCTCTCAGGCCTCAGGATTTTAAGATTCTAGAAGACCCTGTATATCGCAGGATTTGTCCTGTGAAATCTCCCTCTCCCAACTAGGATTATGAAGGTGAGCAGTGCCGATCGCTGGACTTCCGTCCAGCCCCCTTCTGTGAGCGGGCTTTGCTGATCCTGATTTAATCAACGGAGTTGTAGGATGTGCTGGTTTCCATAACAACCGGCCTCCATTCACAGAGGCAGGGAAAACTGGCAAAGAGCATCCCCTGTGGGGATGGAAATGGCTGCATTTCCTGGCCTGAGACCAGCACGGTCCCCCTCCTCACACTCCAGGTTGTACAGTTGCAGCGAAGCCCATGTTCCCAAGGCTTGCCTGGGGCCTGGCATCTCTGCCTCTAAGCACGTGAAACTTCTGAAAGAGGCTGCGCTCAATAAATGCTCCTCCTTGGCTGATTGATTGCTCCCTTCGGAATGCTTTGGGATTAATAGGGCATATGTCCATCTGTACTTCTCCTCTAGGGAGTTAGAGCTGCTGAAGGTGCTGCTGGGTTGCTTGCTTGCTGAGATATCTATATATTTGTAAATTACTTATTTATTCATATTAGTGCCTGTCTCTGCCTCTAGACTGGAGAAACGGCATGGCCTAGTGGATAGATCCCAGGCCGTGGAGTCTTGTACTCTCCCAAGCACTTAGTACAATGCTCGGCACAGTAGGCACTCAATAAATACAAGTGAATTGACTTGAATTAAATCGAGTCAGAGGGACCTGTGCTAATTCTAGCTCTGCCACTTGTCTGCTGTGTGAAGTAAGTCACTTCACTTGTCTAGACCTCATTGTAAAATGGGGATTGAGATTCTGAGCCCTACATGGGACAGGGACTGGGTCCAATCTGATTTGCTTGAATACACCCCAGCACTTAGTACCATAGTAAGCACTTAACAAATACCACAATTGTTATTATTATTGTAAACTCTCTATAGTCAGGGACTGTGTCTACTAATTCTGTTATATCATATTCTCCCAAATCCTTAGTACACTGGTCTGCACATAGTAAGTGCTCATTAAATTTGATTGATTTATGAAATATCTCCTTTATTAATAATAATTATTATGGCACTCATTAAGCGCTTACTATGTGCCAAACACTGTTCTAAGTGCTGGTGTAGATACAAATTAATCAGGTTGGATACAGTCCCTGTCCCACATGGGGCTTCCAGTCTTAATCTCATTTTACAGGTGAGGTAACTGAGGCCCAGAGAAGTTAAGTGACTTACCTAAGGCCACACAGCAGACAAGTGGCAGAGTTGGGACTAGAACCCATGACCTCCTGACCCCCAGGCCCATGCTCTATCCACTATGCCATAAACTGTAAGCTTGTTGTGGACAGGGATGTGTCTGTTATATTGTACTCTCCCAAGCTCTTAGTACAGTGCTCTGCACACAGTAAGGGCCCAATAAATATGATTGATTGATTGATTGTACTCAGCACTAGGAATCCCCAAAGGGGCTTGGCTTTCATTTTGGAATACCTTGGAAAGAGCATCAAGAGCTTAGTAGGTTTCAGCCATGGCACGGTAGGTAATGGGATTGAAAAAGGGAAGAGGACCCCTATTGGGCCAATATCCTAGCCCAGAGAGTTCACTGTCTTCCCTGGGTAAGTAGTTAATAATTATGGTACTTGTTTAGTGCTTATTCTGTGCCAAGCACTGTTCTAAGAGCTGGTGTAGATAAGAGTTAATCAGGTTGGTCACAGTCCCAGTCACATGGGGCTCACAATCTAAGTAGGAGGGAGTATGATTTAATCCCCATTTTACAGTTGAAGTAACTGAGAAACAGAAAACAGAGAAGTAAAGTGACTTGCCCAAGGTCACACAGCAGACAGACACATGGCAGAATCGGGGACCACGGACACCGTGGCTTCAGATTATGCCACTGGTCGAGTCATGGGTCTTGAGAAGAACACTTTACCTACAAGCCGTGACTTCTCTCAGCCTGGTAGGAATCTTTCTTTGGAATAAACACCCTTCCTTCCTCAATTTTATTCCATATTAAACCCGGTCTCTTGACCCAATTTCTCCTCCTGGGGACACTTACTCCTCTGGCATTTCTGCTTCCTGGTACTGTCACATTTTTTCTTTTGACTGACCTTCCCTTGGGAACTCCAAATGTCAAATCTGATAGACCACAGCTTTCCCCATTTCCCAAGCCTTTCAGAAAGCCCATCCCCTCCAGGAGGGCTTCCTCAATTAATTTCTAATCTTTCCTTCTGCCCCGCCTAAATTCTTATGAACTCTCAATGCTCATTGTGGGCAGGGAACGTATCTACCAACTCTGTTATATTGTAGTTTCCCAAGCGCTCAGTACATTGCTCTACACACACAATAAGCAATCAATAAATACGACTGATGGATTGACTGACTCCCAGAGCACTTTTGTTCCTATTTTATGTATCCTATTACTTCAGCAGTAACTCACACACACATCACCTAATTCTTCCTCTTCCTACCTGTAATTTATTCTAGTGTCAGTCTCCCCTACAGGGCAGGAATCATATCTATTAATTCTATTGCATTCTCCCATGTATTTAGTACAGTGTTTTGCACACAACAGATGTTCAATACTATTGATCCATTGAACCCCTTATTCTCTCTTGCTAAGCCCAAACTCAATCCCAGGGAAAATTCAACTGGGCTCTGTTTGGGACATATATCTGGAATTCATCCTTCTGGAATCTCCCATTACTAATGGACACAAGTCTCCATTCAAGTCTTTCTCTTATCCACAAGTCACAGACCATTCTTTTGCCCAGAACATAGAAGCCGTGTGGCTTAGTGGAAAGAGCAGGGGCCTGGGGGTCAAAGGACCCGGGCTCTAATCCCACTCTGCCACTTGTCTGCTGTGTTACCTCGGGCAAGTACTTTGTTTCTCTGGGCCTCAGTTACCTTAACTGTAAAATGAGGATTATGACTGTGAGCGCCACATGGGACATGGACTGTGTTCAACCTAATTAGCTTGTGTATATACCCCAGCCCTTGGAACAATGTCTAGCACATAGTAAGCACTTAGTAAGCACTTAACAGATACCATAAAAAATATGATAAATGACAAAAAATCTCCCCACTCCTTGGATAGACTTTCACTCTAGGTACATCACCCCCATTATTCCCTCTCCCAAGAGACACCTTCTCCATGCCCTTGCTTCTTAGTGCCCTTTTACCCTCTTTCAGAGAAGCAGAGTGGCTTAGTGGAAACAGCTCAGGCTTGGGAGTCAGAGGTCATGGGTTTGAATCCAGGCTCCGCCACTTGTCAGATGTGTGACTTTGGGCACGTCCTTAACTCCTCAGTGCCTCAGTTACCTCATCTGTTAAGCAGGGATTAAAAGTGTGAGCCCCACGTGGGACAACCTGATTACCTTGTATCTACTCCAGTGCTTAAAACAGTGCTTGCCACCTAGTAAGCGCTTAACAAATACCATAATTTTTATTATTATTATTGTTTTCCTGGGTCCTTCTGGAGATTATTAGCTTCCCTTCTCCTCTCCTCCCCACCCCTGCCCCCTAACACATTTCTGCCATCCTGGAAAAAAAGCCTCTCTCATGCCCTCCCCTCTCTCTCTCTGCAAGGAATTGACAAGAACAGACTATATTCAAAGGGACAGAAATCTACAGGTTTCCTAAGGAATTAGTTTTTCCAATATTTGATACAAAAGGTGGGAGGGACTAGGGAGAGGACTTGGATGGAAGACAGAGTAAGAAATGAAGGTCCAAATTTCAAAACCAAAGGAAAAGACTTCCAGCAGATGCTGGTGTCTTCCTAGCGGAATCAAGGAAGGAACAATAAAAGGTTGGGAAGGGCAAGGAATGGTAAGATAAATGTGGGTCATTGGGAATTTAGGAGGTTGAATAGAATTTCAGCTCCTAAATTATTTTTGAAACCTTATCATTATCATGGAATGTTTACTGTTGTTCTCCAGAGGAGGCGAAAGAACTGGAAAGCACAGCTTTGTTTTTTTAATGGCATTTGTTAAGTGCTTACTATGTGCCAGGCACTGTACAAAAACTGGTGTAGGCAGATACCAGCTAATCAGGCTGGACCCAGTCCACGTTCCACTCAGGGCTCACAGTCTTAATCCTCATTTTACAGATGAGGTAACTGAGTCACAGAGAGGTTAAATAACTTGCCCAGGGTCACACAGCAAAGTGGCAGAGGTGAGATTAAAACCCAGGTCCTTCTGACTCCTAGACCTGTGCTCTATCCAGTAGGCCAGGCTGTTTCTTGTGGCCTCTCGGTGAGGAGCCTCCGCTTAGGGCAGAAAAAGTCAAATCCAATGAAGGTGTTGAGCAGTTGTTGCATAGAGCTAATCACACAATTTATGGGGCCCAGGGAAGCAGCGTGGCTCAGTAGAAAGAGCCTGGGCTTGGGAGTCAGAGGTCGTGGGTTCTAATCCCAGCTTTGCCACTTATCGGCCGTGTGACCTTGGGCAAGCCACTTTTCTCTGGGCCTCAGTTACCTCATTTGTAAAATGGGGTTTAAGATTGTGAGCCCCACGTGGGACAACCTGATCACCTTGAATCTCCCCAGCGCTTAGAATAGTGCTTTGCACGTAGTAAGTGCTTAACAAATACCATCATTATTATCATTATTAAAAGTGACCCATGATGTCAGTTCATCACGCTCAGCCTGGTGCAATGTGATGATGTCACTGCACCATGTAGCTGCTTCACAGCAGCAGCTGTTGCTGCCAGTGGGGGTGGGAGAGGGGGAGGAAAAGTGGGGTGGCGGTGGGAGAGGGAGAAGAGAAGCTCATTGTGGGCAGCGAATGTGTCAATTTATTGTTATATTGTACTCTCCCAAGCACTTACTACAGTACTTTGCACACAGTAAATGCTCAACAAATATAATTAAATGAAGGATTAAATAAGGGAGAGAAAGGGAGGAGAAGACCCCCTCCAGGAAGGAGACTTAGTCCATGGCATTCTAGGGCTCTCTACTTACCAGCCCAGTCTTGGGGGAGGGGGCCTGGGATGCTGACAGGGGCTATGGGAGACTATCTAACTCCTACTCCCTTTCTCCCCACCCTCTGCAGCGGTGGGCTGGTCAGAAACCAGCAACCCCATGCCATCTGCCAAGACTGGTAGGTTGTGACTGCAGTGCTGAGTGTAATAGCGGCCTCACCCAACATGGGTAGCTGCGGGGGGGACACCCATTAGCCTGAGCCTTTGCTCGAGAGCTACACCTGGCTCCAAGAAGAGTTACAACTGACCTGAGGGCCAGAGGTTGTGTGTCCTTTGGGAGTAAGTAGGCTCAGTATGCAGCTAGGTGCTAATCCCTGTTGCCTCATGGGAAAGCTCTGCGATCTAATCCAGTGAAATGCATTTTTCAGTGAACATTGCTTTGGAGCCCAGGGTGGGAAGATGGGATAACCTGAGAGTTGTCAGCTTGCATTGGGAAGCAAGGTTGAGTTAATAATAAGAAGAATTAAGGTACTTGTTAAGCACTCACTATTTACCAAACACTGTTCTAAGCACTGGGGTCAGGTTGAGTTGCCGGCAATAGCTCATTCATTCATCTAATTCAATATTTATTATTATTTGTGGTATTTACTCTGGGCAGAGCACCGTACTAAGCCCTTTGGAGAATCCAAGAAGCTCAGAACTAGGATGGAATCAGGTGCAACCAGGACTTGATAGTAGTAACTGTGGTATTTGTTAAGTGTTTCCTACAAAGCACTGACTGGAGTAGTAGATACAAAAGGCCATCAAGTTGGACACGGTCCCTGTCCCACAAGGGGCTCACAATCTTAAGGGGAGGGAGAACAAGCATTGAATCCCCATTTTTCAGATGAAGAAAACGAGGCACAGAGAAGTTAGTGACTTGCCCAAAGTTGCCCAGCAGGCATAGGGCAGAGCGGGGATTAGAACACATTTCCTTTGACTGCCAGGCCTGTGTTTTTTTCACTGGGCCATGCTATTGGAAAGTTAGTTCTCTGGGTAGATTAGTTCTCTAGGTGCAATACTGGACCTTATTCATACTAGACTGGTGTTCTGTTTCCCAGTCTATTCTGTGCTAAATTGATGAAGGCACTGACAAAAATAATATTATACGATCCCGCAACAAGAATCGATCAAGCATACTTATTGAGCGCTTACTATGTGCAGAGCATCCATTCATTCAGTCGTATTTATTGAGAACTTACCGTGTGCAAAGCAAGGTACTAAGCACTTGAGAGAGTACAATATAACAATAAACAGACACATTCTCTCCCCACAGTGAGCTTCCAGTCTAGAGGACAGTACTAACCACAGGAACAGGATTACTTTCTGGCCTTCACCACTGGATAGGTCTGCAAATCTGCAGACTCAGTTTCCCTTCATTTAGTTTTTGTCATTAAAGACTCCCCAGCAAACTGCTTGCTACCCCAATTTCTCAGCTCCCAGAGGGCTGTGTGTTTTCTGCTAGCCCCCAGGGCCAGTACGACAGAAGCAGTTATCCAGCCCACGTTCCAAGCTGCCAAGCAGCAAGACGAGCGTTTCCGTGCCGGCCTTTATTGTTTGCCGAGCGATGCAGCAGCAGATAAATCCTCAGTTTAGCACCTCCCGAAAGCTGCTTCCCTATTGGCCCTTGCACTAGCTCTATTTATTAGGATACTGCTGTTGTCATCAGCCGAGTTCTTCTCCTTGAAGAGCCCTCTCCCTCCCCAGGATCAAACATATTTGCGGCCAGGTGTTTGTTTGAGACCCATCCCCCAAGCCCTGGGATCCAGCACCCACCCCGCTGTCCCTCTCTGAGACAGGCCCCCCCTCCCACCTTCAAGCTCTCCGGATGCTCTTTCTCTACAGAGCCAATGGACAGCATCCCATTGAGCCAGCATTAAGCTCTCGCAGCTTGTAATTTGCTGACATTTCCTCCTCGGTTAGGCTTGCCCAATGTCGGGGATAATGCACATGTCGGGCTGGCCTGGCATTGCCCCCCCTCCCCCGGCCCAGATGGCTGATGCCTGCAGCCAGAGTGTCCAGTTTTAGTTTTGTTCCAGAATGATGAAATCCAGCAGCGAGAGGGAATGATGAGCTGCCTTGGGTAAGTAACTGAGTCCCTGAGTTCCGGGGGAATTCAGGACCCCCCTCCCCTCTGCCCCCCAGTTATTTTTAACCACCTCATTTGGGGAGGTAATTAATGCAGCCCTGCACTGACAAGCTTGTTCAGTGAGAGTTAATTAATGTGTGAACCCCCTCCCTGCCATTGAGCTTTGTGGCAGGGGAAGGTGGTTGGGGAGAGGCAAAGTGGTTAGGAAAGAAGACAAGGAAAGAAAAAACTTTTCTTCCTCCACTTTTACAGGGGAAAATCATTTGGAAAGTGCCAAGAGAGCTTACATGGCCACAGAATCCCCACATCTTTTCCCAATGGGGAGAATCTCTTGCACCGTTTGAAACAGGGAGTGACAATGATATGATGTGAGGTTTTGCTTGAGGTGGGTTTCGCATGACTTTCCCAGGGATTGATTTCATGCCTTTGTTACCGGAGAGCCATGAAGGAGCTGGACTGGCCTGAGGGAAGCCACAGTCTGTTTCTGTCCTGCACCTGTGAGGAGAAATGTCCCTGATTGGGACAGCCCCTGGGATCGAGGGAGTCATTTAAAAGAGCATCGTTGAGGGAAGCGGATCACCCTCTGGGAACAGGAGCGCTCTGTATCCTGTTCCCTCGTTGTGCCAATCTCATTTTCCGTTTCCTATTTCAGATTCTACTCTACTCCCCCTGATTTGTGCCTGTGCATGTGTCTTTGTGTGTGTGTGTGTGTGTGTGTGTGTGTTTTTCCCGAAAAGATAAGTGCAAGGGCCTGGCCTGTGAGACTTTACTTGGATTCTATATCACTGGTTGGAAGTCTGTGTCCAGCTGAAAAGAGTTCTGCTGCTTTTCTAGGAAGTGGGAGTCAGCTTCTTAAACAGTCTGGGCTTGTCAGAGTAAAGACAAAACTCGTCGAGGCCGGCACTCGGTTTGGGGAATGCCGGCCAGGGCCATGGACTAGGCCAAACCAGCTTTCGGATGGTGGTCTGTTTCCATCTCTGGAAAGGGTTAAATCTTCCCCTCCTTAGGGACCCGCCTGTTGTTGAAGAAATCCCCCCCCCCGAGTTCCTTTCAATGATGGCTTAAACACAATCTGTTTTTCTCAGCTTGTAGACCGCCAGGAAAACTGCTTTGGATGTGACAATAGGAAAAATTCCTAATGCCATCTGGAATGCCGGATGGAAAATTTCACTTAAGCAACTGGGAGGTCGGTCCTGATGGTTGTGCTTTTTTGTGAGTGTGGGCCTGGGGAGAAGTGCTTCGATGGGATATGGCAAACATTGGGATGATGTGAAGGAAGATTGCTCCGGTTTCAATGGTCATTTTAGTGCTATTTGGTAATTGAATTCCAGTGAGACAATTGACTGCTCCTTGCAGTCCACTTATACCTCAGTTGTACTCTCCCAAGTGCTTAGTATAGTTTTCTGCACATAGTAAGCACTTAATAAATACCATCGATTGATTGGTACCTCTGATAGGATGATGCAGCTTTAATCCAGCAGCAAGGGACAAAATCCACTTGCCTATAATGCTGTGCTCCCTTTAAAAAGGAATCTCAGACATATATACAGTATATCTGTTTTTGTTTTTTGTTTCTGGGAAGAAATAGCGCTTTGGAAGATGTTGTAATTTTAAGCAAGAAGAAAAACATTCTAGTGATGAAAAGCCCTTTATATTGGGGAAGGTCAAAATGGGTCTGGATGAAAATGGACCAGAGACCAATTTTGCTGTCAGTGGCCAGTAGGACTATTTCTGGGTTTACATGACATTGGAGCAACATTGAGTCGTCCCTGACAGCGATCCCCCTTGGTTTGTTCTCCTCGATCAAAAGGTAGCCAACCAGATTAGACTGTATCTACTCCAGGGCTCAGTACAGTGCCTGGTACATAGTAAGCACATAACGAATAAGATTTAAGAAAAAAAATTTTTCCGGATGATAGAGAGCCTTCCTGGAAGGGAAAGGTGTGGGAAGTTCTCACTTTGTGCGTTCCCAGGAACCACCATGATGGTCACTTCAGGAGTCATGATTCATTCATTCAATCATATTTATTGAGCGCTTACTGTGTGCAGAACACTATACTAAGTGCTTGGAAAAGTACAGTACAACAATAAACAGTGACATTCCCTGCCCACAACAAGTTCACAGTCTAGAGTGGGGGAGACAGATATCAATACAAATAAATGAAATTACAGAAAAATATGGAACGCATGATGAATGGTATCTCTGACTGATCTGTCCACTCTGGTACCCAGCCTGGACATTCTCAACGAACTGCTGGAGTTTGCTAACACAGAAATAATCTCTTGAAAGTTGTGCTTGAGGAGCAAATCCTGGCAACAGAAACTGTAAAACTTGCGTTCAAATCCTGCCCTAACCCGCACTCCCCCATTAGTGACTCGATTTTGTGCCTCAATTTCTCCAGCCATAAAATGGGGGTGAGAAGCTTTTTTTTTTAAATGGTACTTATTAAGTGTTTACTACATGCCAGGCACCCTCTACTAAATAGGGTGGGGATGGGCACTCTCCAGCCAGGGAAGACTTCCTGGAGGAGATGCGATTTCAGAAGGGCTTTGAATATGGGGAGAGTAGAGGTCTAATAGATAGGATGCAGGGAGTGTCAGGCAAGAAGAAAGGCATAAGCGAGGTGTTAATGGTGAGAGAGACAAGGCTGAAGATTCCTTGACTTCCCTATCCTCCCTGACTCCCTTTTTTAGGGTATCTTTAGAGGCAGCTTTTGGCAGGAGACAATAAATTACTGCCTGGAGGACTTGCTGAAGACCTTTTAGGAGCAGCATAACCTACAGGAAAGAGCACAGTCCTGGGAGTCAGATGACCTGGGTTTTAATCCCAGCTCTGTCACTTACCCACTGCAGAACCTTGGGCAAGTTACTTAACTTCTCTGGGCCTCAGTTTCCTCATCAGATGGGGGATTCAAAACCCATTCTCCTTCCTACGTCGGCTGTGATCTCCATGTGAGACATGGACTGTGTCCAATCTGATTATCTTGTATATACTGGTGACTACAGTGATTGGCATATAGTAGGTGCTTACATACTTAACAAATACCACTATTATTATTATCGCAATTATCATAATCATCATCACCAGGATCATCATTGTCATCATTTTACCTTGGGACTGTTGGAAGGGGTAAAGACTGGAGAAATCTTCTTCCAGCATCTTTAAGACCAGGAATTGCTTTTTGTCTGCGATGGGAGTGGAAGAAAAGGAAAAGAGGGCTTAGTCCGGGAAGAGCACTGTACTAAGCACTTGGAAGAGTACAGTCTAACAATGTAACAGACACATTCCCTGCCCACAAGGAGTGTACAGTCTAGAGGGTGAGACAGACATTATTATAAATAAATAAAATTACAGATATGTGTATAAGAGCTGTGGGCCTGGGAGCAGGGATGAATAAAGGGAGCAAGTTCTAGTCCTGTCCGGATGGATCAAACCATTCGCACCACCCCATCCCTTCATCTAGAAACTGGTCTCACCAGCTGAGTGTTACCATCAGCCACACTGAACCTTCTGAAGTTTTCCCACTTCTGTGACATGAGAAAGAGAGAGTGTGACATGCATTTATTTTTAACCCAACTGGGGGAGGAACCCAGTATCACATTATAAATATTTGCCAGTTCGGAAAGATTTTGTAGCCAACATTGGAGGCAGTGTTGCATCGGGGGCTGACTTGTTTCCCAGCTGTCAGCACCCCTTCCTTCACTGCTCCAGTTTCTGCTCTCTCTCCTACCTCTCCAGGGAGGCAGGGAACAGTGGGAAGATTCGATCAACCAATGGTATTTGAGTGCTTCCTGTGTGCAGAGCACTGTGCTAAGCACTTTAAAGAGTCCAATACCACTGAATTAGAGGACCTGTTCCTGTCCACAAGGATTTGGCCCAAAAGGAATTTTCTCTGTTGACCATTATGGGACCTGAAGCTCCCAGGACAGGGATTGTGGGCCAGACAGTTCTGACATGAGCCGTTACTGTGTAGAGTACTGTACTAAGCACTTGGGAGAGACAACGTAACAGAGTTGGTAGACAAGTTCCCTGCCCAGAAGGAGCTTACAGTCACACAGATATCATTTGAGGGAAACAGCATTCAAGTTTCCCTCAAGCAGCGTGGCTCAGCGGAAAGAGCATGGGCTTTGGAGTCAGAGGTCATGGGTTCAAATCCTGGCTCCACCAACTGTCAGCTGTGTGACTTTGGGTAAGTCACTCAACTTCTCTGTGCCTCAGTTACCTCATCTGTAAAATAGGGATTAAGACTGTGATCCCCCCGTGGGACAACCTGATCACCTTGTAACCTCCCCAGCGCTTAGAACAGTGCTTTGCACATAGTAAGCGCTTCATAAATGTCATTAAAAAAAGTGCTATTAGAAGTGTGGCTTAGTGCACAGAGCACAGGCCTGGGAGCCAGAGGACCTGGATTTTAAACCCAGCTCTGCCACTTCATTCATTCATTCATTCAATTGTATTTATTGAGCACTTACTGTGTGCAGAGCACTGTACTAAACGTTTGGGAAGTACAAGTTGACAGCATATAGAGACGGTTCCTACCCAATAGCGGGCTCACAGTCTAGAAAGGGGAGACAGACAACAAAACAAAACATATTAACAAAATAAAATAAATACAATAAATATGTACAAATAAAATAAATAAATAGAGTAATAAATACGTACAAACATATATACATATATACAGGTGCTGTGGGGAAGGGAAGGAGGTAAGGTGGGGGGTGTAGAGGGGGAGAGGAAGGAGGGGGCTCAGTCTGGGAAGGCCTCCTGGAGGAGGTGAGCTCTCAGTAGGGCTTTGACGGGAGGAAGAGAGCTAGCTTGGCGGATGTGCGGAGGGAGGGCATTCCAGACCAGGGGAATGACGGGGGCCGGGGGTCGACAGAGGGAGAGAAAAGAACGAGGCACAGTGAGGAGATTAGCTGCAGAGGAGCTGCGGGTGCGGGCTGGGCTGTATATGGAGAGAAGGGAGGTGAGGTAGGAGGGGGCGAGGTGATGGACAGCCTTGAAGCCGAGGGTGAGGAGTTTTTGCCTGATGCGTAGGTTGATTGGCAGCCACTGGAGATTTTTGAGGAGGGGAGTAACATGCCCAGAGCATTTCTGCACAAAGACGATCCGGGCAGTGGCGTGAAGTATGGATTGAAGTGGGGAGAGACAGGAGGATGGGAGATCAGAGAGGAGACTGATGCAGTAATCCAGTCGGGATAGGATGAACAATTGAATGAGCAGGGTAGCGGTTTGGATGGAGAGGAAAGGGCAGACATTGGTGATATTGCGGAGGTGAGACTGGCAGGTTTTGGTGACGGATTGGATGTGAGGGGTGAACGAGAGAGTGGAGTCGAGGATGACACCAAGGTTGCGGGCTCGTGAGACGGGAGGGTTAGAAGTGCCGTCAACAGTGATGGGAAAGTCAGGGCGAGGGTAGGGTTTGGGAGGGAAGAAAAGGAGTTCAGTCTTGGACATGTTGAGTTTTAGATGACGGGCAGACATCCAGATGGAGATGTCCTGAAGGCAGGAGGAGATGCGAGCCTGGAGGGAGGGAGAGAGAGCAGGGGCAGAGATGCAGATTTGGGTGTCATCAGCGTAGAGATGATAGTTGAAGCCATGGGAGTGAATGGGTTCACCAAGGGAGTGAGTGTATTGTCTGCTGTGTGACCTTGGGTAAGTCACTTGACTTCTCAGGGCCTCAGTTGTCTTTTTTGTAAATTGGAGATTAAAGACTGTGAGCTCCAAATGGCACATGATCTGTGTCCAACCTGATTAGCTTCTATCTACCCCAGCACTTAATACAGCGCCTGGCACATAGTAAGCGCTTAACAACTACAATAACAATAATAATAATAATAACAGAAACCCAGGGGCTGGAAATAGAATCTTGTTTCCCTTCCTGTGCCACCATCAGGACTGTTTCCTGTCTCCCACTATTTAGGTCATTTTTATTCAATTGTAGTTATTGAGCACTTACTTATGCAGAGCACTGTACTAAGCACTTGGGAAAGTTCAATACAACAATAAACAGTGACATTCTCTCCCCATATTTGTTTGAAGGAATGTTAATCCTTAAGACCAAAATGACCACTACAGGTTAGAGCCCAACTTTGAAATTCCATACAACCGATCTGCCATTCAACCGTTTGGGTTTATTATTTTTCTTTGCCCTGGGGTTCGTTCCTTTAATCACTGACAGACTCGAGATTAGAGTTAGGATTGTCCTTCATAATAAACCACCAGTTCTCCATTTTCCCCAGCCCTGCTAGTGACTAGCTATGAATTCTTCATGTTGTTATCTCTCATGACCCTCTTGGCTGAAAAACAACAGTAGCACATAAAAAGCCATATTCTTCTCTGAGGAGTGAAGCCCTGATTAATGAAATAGACTCCTCTAATGCCAGCTTGTTCACTATGCCTTAATCTCATCTCTCTCACCGCAAACCACTTTCCCATGTCCTCCCTCTGGCCAGGAACTCCATATACATCAGAACACCACTCCCCCCACCTTCAAAACCTTATTAAAATCACATCTGCTCCATGAGGCCTTCCCCAACTAAACCCCTATCTCCCTACCTCCCTCTCCCTTCTGCAGCATATATGCATTCGATTCTTTATCCTTAAAACACTTGATACTCACCACACCCTCATCCCCACAGAACTTATGAACGTATCTGTAATTTATTTATATTAATATCCATCTTTCCCTCTAGACTGTAATCTCCTCATGGGCAAGGAACGTGTCTACCACCTCTGTTGCATTTACTGCATCAGCCTCCTTTTCTGGTGTCTATACTTTACTCTGCTGCCTGGATTATCTTTGTACAGAAATGGTCTGGGCATGTCACTCCCCTCCTCAAAAATCTCCAGTGGTTGCCTATCAACCTTCGAATCAAGCAAAAACTCCTCTCTCTCGGCTTCAAAGCTCTCCATCCCCTCGCCTTCTCCTACCGCACCTCCCTTCTCTCCTTCTACAGCCCAGACTGCACACTCTGCTCCTCTGCCGTTAACCTCCTCACTGGGCCTCGTTCTTTCCTGTCCTATTATCGACCCCTGGCCCACATCCTACCCCTGTCTTGGAATGCCCTCCCTCCACACATCCACCAAACTAGCTCTTTTCCTCCCTTCAAAGCCCTACCGAGAGCTCACCTCCTCCAGGAGGCCTTCCCACACTGAGCCCCCCTTTTTCCTCTCCTCCTCCTCCTCCCATCCCCCCCGCCCTGCCCCCTTCCCCTCCCCACAACACTTGAGTATATTTGTACATATTTATTACTCTATTTTATTAATGATGTGTATATAGCTATAATTCTATTTATTCTGTTGGTATTGGCACCTGTCTACTTGTTTTGGGTTTTTTTTGTCTGTCTCCCTCTTCCAGACTGTGAGCCCGTTGTTGGGTAGGGACCGTCTCTATATGTTGCCGATTTGTACTTCACAAGCTCTTAGTACAGTGCTCTGCACACAGTAAGCGCTCAATAAATATGATTGAATGAATGAATGAATGCTCTTCTGAGTGCTTAACACAGTGCTCTAGACACAATAAATGCTCAATAAATACGATTGATGGATTGACTGATTGAAATACCCAGAATTTGCATAATTCCTTTTGAAGTTTAAGTCTAGAGTGGTCAGAACCCTCTGTGGCAGTTCAATTCAATTAAATGAAAATGACCTAAATAGAGGGAGACAGGACACAGCCCTGATGACGGCACAGGAAGGGAAACAAGTTTCTATTTCCAGACCTTGGGTTTCTCTTTTATTATTATTATTATGGTAGTTAAGCACTTACCATGTGCCAGGCACTGTATTAGGTCTCATTTAGAGCATGGGCTTTGGAGTCAGAGGTCATGGGTTCAAATCCAGGTCATGGGTTCAAATCCCTGGCTCCACCAATTGTCAGCTGTGTGACTTTGGGCAAGTCACTTAACTTCTCTGTGCCTCAGTTACCTCATCTGCAAAATGGGGATTAAGACTGTGAGCCCCCGCCATGGGACAAACTGATCACCTTGTAACCTTCCCAGCACTTAGAACAGTGCTTTGCACATAGCGCTTAATAAATGCCATCGTTATTATTATTATTATTTATTACACCTCGTTTATCTTGAGTCCTGTCTTGGCACTGGAAAGGAAGGGATGGTTAGCATTCTCCCCATTTTACAGCCAAAGAGATGAAGGCAGAGAGATAAGGAGACTTTCCCCAAACGCCAGGGTGACTCAACTGTAGCCAAGAAACGGGAAAGAACCCAGGCTTTTGGACTTTCAGTTCCATGATTTCTCCTCTGACCTTCTTCTCTAATTTATTTTAATGTCTGTCTCCCCCTCTGGGCTGTAAGCTCTTTGAGGGCACGGATAATGTCAACCAGCTCTAATAATGCTAATGATGGTATTTGTTAAGCACTTACTCTGTGCCAGGCACTGTTCTAAGTGCTGGGGTGGATATAAGCAAATTAGGCGGGACACAGTCCCTGTCCCATGTGGGGCTCACAGTCTCAACCGCATTTTATAGATGAGGTAAATACCCCTCATCCCCCTCTCCATCCCCCCATCTTACCTCCTTCCCTTCCCCACAGCACCTGTATATATGTATCTATGTTTGTACATATTTATTACTCTATTTATTTATTTACTTTACTTGTACATATCTATTCCATTTATTTTATTAGTATGTTTGGTTTTGTTCTCTGTCTCCCGCTTTTAGACTGTGAGCCCACTGTTGGGTAGGGACTGTCTCTATATGTTGCCAACTTGTACTTCCCAAGCGCTTAGTACAGTGCTCTGCACATAGTAAGCGCTCAATAAATACGATTGATGATGATGATGAGGTAAGGAGGCACAGAGAAGTGAAGTGATTTGCCCAAGGCAATCAGACAGCAGACAAGTGGAGGAGCCGGGATTAGAATCTATGAACTTCTGATTCCTGTGCCTCTGCTCTATCTACTATGCCACACTTTTTCAGTTAGTTCAGTGCTCTGCACCCAGTAAGCACTCAATAAATACCACCAATCGATAGACCACGCTCTCTCCATTCTTCATGGGTTCTGGGAATGGAAGGGACAAGAGGTAGAGCAGCAAATTAATCCTGTTCCTGTGACGGGACCCAGAGGAGAGGGTTGCAGAGAGGTTTGCAGCTCCAAAGCTCCAGGCTTCTATTCTGGTCAGGAAACATGGCCAGAGAAGGATTTTTTTTTAATAGGTTATTTGTTAGGTGCTTACTATATGTCAAGCACTGTTCTAAGCACAGGGATAGAAACAAGTTTATGAGGTTGAACGGAGTCCCTGTCCCACATGGGGCTCACAGTCTAAGTTGAAGGAATGAGGATTTGATTCCCATTTTACAGACAAGGTAGCTGAGGCCCAGAGAAGTTAAGTGACTTGACCAAAGTCGCACAGCAAGCAATTTGCAGAACTGGGTTTAGAACCCGGGTCTTCTGACTCCCAAGCCCGTACTCTTTTCACTAGACCATAATGCTTCTAGGATTGGTGAGTGTCTTCTCTCCAGCATTCAAGAAGAGCAAAAGCAATTATTAAAGTTTTAGAAATCAGGCCCTCGGGGGGAAAGTCAAAAGGAGCTGGCCTTGGTTCAGGTGAGATGGCTTGGGAGGGGAAGAGGCAGGGATGGAAAGGATTAAAGAGCCCGCTGTTGGGTAGGGGCCATCTCTATATGTTGCCAACTTGTACTTCCCAAGCACTTAGTACAGTGCTCTGCACACAGGAAGCGCTCAATAAATATGATTGAATGAATGAATTAGTTAAAGAACTACCTTCTGGTTTTGGAAAGGAAATTGTAAGGTGAATGCTTGTTAGCTTTTGTACATCTCTACAGAGGTTGCATTGTACTCCCCTAAGTGCTTAGTACAGTATTCTGCACACAGTCAGAGCTCAATAAATACAACTGATTGATTGATTGACCAGGCAAGATGAAATGAGCTGCAACTACCATCCATGAGAGCGATAAGCATAGCACAAGAAAGAATCCTGTACCAGGGCTACTCAGGGCCAAAAAACTGGGGTGGGTTCAGGAAAATCCTCCTTAAGGATTTTTCCCAAAGAAGCGAGGTGTGGCATGGACTAATGGAAAAAGCAAGGGCCTGGGGGTTGGAGCACCTGGGTTCTACTCCTGTCTCTGCCACTTACCTGCTGCATTATCTTGGGCAAGTCACTTCACTTCTCCTTGCCACAGTTCCCTCATCTACAAAATGGGGATTCAATTGATGGTATTTATTGAGTGCTTACTGTGTTCAGAGCACTGTACTAAGTACTTGGAAGAGTAGAGGGTTAGTAGATACGTTCCCTACCCAAAATTCATTCATTCATTCCTTCATCTTCTGTGCAAACCACTATACTAAGTCCTTGGGAGAGTACAATATAACAATAAAGACACATTCCCTGCCCATAATGAGCTCACAGTATATTGGATTCAATACCTGTTCTCCCTCCTTACTTAGACTGTGAGCCCCATGTGGGACCTAATTACCTTTTATCTACACTAGCACTTTGTACAGTGCTTGGTACAAATAAGCACTTCATAAATACCCCAATTATCATTATTATTGAAGGGTCCTCTCTGGCCTATCCCAGCATAGCGCACTGTGGGTCTGTGCGTTTTGGGTCCGGGGGCTGGGGTAGCATTTCTGGCAGCCAGATGCTTTGCCTTTGGGAGTGCCACTCCCCCAAGTCACCTTAGCGGGGCAGGAAAGGTGGCCTGAGTCCAGCTGGGGGACCCTGAATCCAGAAACTCTAGATGAATCCTGTTCATGGGCAGTGCGGAAACAGCCTCCCGTCCAGAAATATGGGGAGGGAGTGGGATGCTGTTTGCCTTTAAGACTTCTGGTGGATGATAATGGCATGTAATTTGAAGAGGAACACTTTAGAAGTCAACTAATTAGCAGTTGCAGATGCCTCCCTCCTGAGAGGGAGGGAAGGGAGAGCAGAGAAGGAGGGGAGAGGAGAGGGGAGAGGAGGGGAGGAGAGCTGCCCTGCTTCTCTGGCAGTGGTGCTTCCGAGAGGCAGAGGATCAGGCCGCTGCCGCCTTGCCTGGCGAGTCTCTTGTGAGAGAGGAGGGGGTGCAGACCGAGGGGAGGGGGTGGGCAGGCCCAGCGGCTCAGAGGTGGCTCTCCGGCAAGAGCGAGCCGGCTGGCAGATGGCAGAAGAATCGGCAGTGCGCCAGAAGGAGATGCAGGGAAGGTGAAACTGAGGCGGCCAAAGCTAGGGAGCCAGGAAAGGAAGGAGGCTCCATCCTTGGTTCCTCCAGCCCACCCAGTCCGGCGGGCACCTGTCAGTCAGCAGCGGGCACCAGTCAGTGGTGAGCAGGGGGTGTTGGATTGCAGCATGCCCAAGGGCCAGGAAAGGGACTACTAACTCAACCTCATCCCTGGGGACGCATCATCTGCGGGAAGGGCCGGAGCCATCCTCGGGCTTCTTCCATCCGTTCACGCCTCCAGATGGGAAAGGATCGAAGTTTTTCCCGGCACTTTCGGTAGGTTCTCCTCTCCCTGGGTCATTTTCCTGACCCACGGGCAACTGTGACTGTGGGATGGTGCTGGGTGAAGCGGTTGGGTGGACAGTGGCTTTGGTGGCAGGTTGAGGGGAGATTCTGGGGGTCTCGCTCTCCTCTTTCCATGCACCCTGTAGCCCGGCTCCTCCGGACAGGATCAGTTCCTAACTCCAAACTCCTTCCTTGCTGCCCGAGCAAGAGGATGGGCCCAGCGCTTTGTACAGTGCCTGGCACATAGTAAGTGCTCAACAAATACCATAATTAATTAATTACCAGAGTGGGCTTCCCCCAGCCTGCAGCGTGGTTTAGGGGATAGAGCACGGGCCTTGGAGTCATAGGACATGGGTTCTAATCCCGCTCTGCCGCATGTCAGCTGTGTGACCTTGGGCAAGTCACTTCACTTCTCTGTGCCTCAGTTCCCTCATCTGAAAAATGGGGATTAAGACCGGGAGCCCCACGTGGGATGGGGACTGTGTCCAACCTGATTATCATGTATCTACTCCAGTGCCTGGAACAGTGCTTGGTGCATAGTAAGTGCTTAACAAATACCACGATTATTATGACTATTTTCTGGCAAAGACCCTCTGCTCTTTTTGCTTAGACCAGGGAGCTGAGGTGCACTGAATCTCTCTCAGGGCTGGAAAACCAGATTCCTGCATGCAGCAACAGTTTTGGCTGCTGTTGCTGCTTCTGTTGCGGTACTGCATTTCCAGATTGTGCCAGCCCCCTGTAGAAAGCACATTCTTCAAGGCGGAAAATGGTTCCACAAGCCCCCCACGTTCCCGCAGAAGCCATATTTAACCGGAAATGGACAGTAAGGATCTGGGAGAAATCTCAAGGGAGAAGCAATCTGGGAGCCAAAATATAGGAACGGTTCTTTCCTCTTCCCTCCCTGCTGGCGCAAACCTCCAAAGCCTGATCTTGGCTGCTTTTGTTCCGGGCTACCTTTTTCTGGGTTGAAGGGCTGACCTAGCTCAACGGGGAGGGAACAGGCCTTGACATTGGTACCAGCCCAAGATGGGGACCCTGGGTTCTTCCCAAGAGATCCATCACTCAAACAGTGACGGGGGCATATATATGTATGTATGTGTGTGTGTGTGTGTGTGTGTGTGTGTGTGTACGTGCATGTGTGTGTGAGAGAGAGAGAGAGAGAGACGAGGTAGTAATAATAATAATAATGGTATGTTAAGCACTTACTGTGTGCAAAGCACTGTTCTAAGCACTGGGGAGGTTAGTAGCATTATTTGTTAAGTCACTCAAACAGTGATGGGGGTATATATATGTGTGTGTGTGTGTGTGTGTGTGCGTGTATGTGTGTGTGTGTGTGAGAGAGAGAGAGAGAGAGACGAGGTAGTAGTAATAATAATAATAATGGTATGTTAAGCACTTACTGTGTGCAAAACACTGTTCTAAGCACTGGGGAGGTTAGTAGTATTATTTGTTAAGTATTTATTGCATATAGAGCACTAGTGCTTGGAGAGAATTCCCATGGGAATTAGACATGGTCCCTAACCACCCCCCCCCCCCAACCTTTTTAATGGTATTTCTCAAGCACTTTCTATGTGGCAGGCACTGTACTAAGCACTGAGGTAGATTCAAGTTAATCAGGTTGGACACAGTCCTTGTCCTGCATGGGACTCGCGGTCTCAATCCCCATTTTACAGATGAGGGAACTAAGGCACAGAGAAGTGAAGTGACTTGTTCAAGGTCATACAGCAGACAAGTGGAGAAAGCGGAATTAGAACCCAGGCCCGTGTTCTTATCCATTAGGCCATGCTGCTTCTCAGTAGGCTCCTTGGTGGGCTCACAACCAAATGTGTGAGTGTGTATGTGTATGTGTGTGTCTTCGTGTTGTGACCTGAGGTTTTTTTTTATTTGTTAAGCACAAGCACTGTTCTAAGCACTTTTGGAGAGTTAAGAGCTTTGAGATCTCTACAGCGGTTCTCTAAGAAAGGACGCAGAGTGGTCTCTGAACCATCTTTTGTCTCTGAACTGGGTCTGCAAAAATTGCAGGGGCCTAATAGCCTAATTTCTCAAGTCAGGGAAGTTTTAAACCCTATCAATTCTAAGTGATCCCCTAAGGAGCTGGGACCAGTTCTATCTGTACAGGTGAATTACTCAATTGTGTCTTTTGGGATAGCGTTGTGGCTGAATTCCACTTTTCTGTTCCCTTATGGTTCTGAGTGAGGGAAAGAATGGGGAGGCAGGCAGCTCCAGGATAGGAAGGCAGCTGAGGGGGAGTGGGGTGGCTGGAGGAGGAGCTGCAGGGGCCAGGAGAGGCTCTGGGAAGTGGGGACCCCCGCCTCAATTTGAGGGGGGAATGGAGGTTGGGTGGAAATGAAGGATTCAGAATGAGGACTTATAGACTGCTGCAGTGGGGTGGGAGTGCCAGGGGAACACAGAGATGTCCGACCCTGGAATCCTAGGCAGCTTCTCTTACTTCTTGCACCTCCAGGAGAACCAGGGGACTCTGAGAGGGGACTTGGCAGGGAGTGGGGGGGGAAGGAAGTGTGTGTGTGTGTGTGTGTGTGTGTGTGTGTGTGTGTGTGTGTGTGTGTGAGGTTTTACCCCAAACCCCTAGTGGGGCCTAGAGGTCAGAGGACCTTGGCTCAAACCCTGGCCCTGCCACTGTCTGCTGTGTGACCTTGGGCAAGTCCCTTAACTTCTCTGGGCCTCAGTTTCCTCATCTGTAAAATGGGGGTACAATACCTGTTCTCTCTCCCCCTTAGACTGTGAGCCCCACGTGGGACAGGGACTGTGTCTGACCCACTTATCTCTCTTCCACCCCAGTGTTTAGCCCAGTGCTTGGCATACAGTAAGTGCTTCACAGATACCACTGTTACTATTATTATTATTCTGTAACAGTAACACCATCGTGGCCTATTAACAGAGCCTCAGATTGGGGATGGGTGTCAAGCAGGAAAATAAGGGTCTCTGCCATGAGCACCTCTGTGGTTTCACCACCTACCAAGGCGAGCACCATTTTGAGCAGGGTCTCAAAGATGGGGGGGGCACTGCACTTCCAGGGGCAGAGGCTGAGGGTTCCCCCGCTGCTGTTTGAAAATGGGGATCAGGAAAGAAGGGGAGGAACTGACTTGCCTTTAGGGAAATGGCTTTGGAAGAGTTGTTGGGGCTGAGATGCTGTTTAGGAAAAAATATACCCCAGCTGGCCCCCACCCACTATGAGGAGCTTTCTCTTGGAGCAAATCCTTCATTGTCTCCAAAAAAGTAATGATTGTGGCATTTGTTAAGCACTTACTATGTGCCACACACTGTGCTAAGCACTGGGGCAGACCAATCAATCACTCCATCATATTTATTGAGGGCTTACTATGTGCAAGGCACTGTGTTAAGTGCTTGGAAGAATAACACAATGGATTTGGTAGACAAGTTAATCAGGTCCTGTCCCACATAGGGCTCACAGTCGAAGGGGTAGAACATGAATTTAATTCTCATTTTACAGGTGAGTTAACTGAGGCATGGAGACCTGCCCAACATCACATGCAAGGCAAGTGGCAGAGTTGGGATTGGAACCCAGGTCTCCTGACTCTCAGGCCTATGCTCTTTCCACTAGGCAACACTGCTGCTCAACACTCTGAAGGCTCCAGATGGGGTTTCCTCTCCTAAAACCTCAACAGTCAGAAATCCTCAATGAAGAACCTAATAAGCCCATTATGGATTGGGAACATGACTGCTAATTCTGTTGTATTGTACTCTCCCAACCGCTTAGCACAGTGCTCTGCACATAGTAAGTGTTCAATAAAAACCATTGATTGATTGACTGATCTGGGTCGTCCCCTGGCCTTCAAGCCCAGGACTCTGACACATGCAAAATGGAACCGTTTAACTTTGGCCTTGGATCTTTCCAGGCCTAACGGAAAGAGCATGGACCCAAGAGTCAGAGAACCTGGGTTCTCCACTTCGCAGCTGTGTGACCTTAGGCAAGTTGCTAAACTTCTCTTTACCTCAGTTTCCTCATCTGTTAAAGGGGGATTCAATTCCCTGTCTCCCAAGCCTTTGGATCATGAGCCCCATGTGGGGACAGGGACTGGGTCTGATCTGATTATCTTGGTTCATAGTAAGCATTTAACAGAAGGCTCCTTCCTGACCAAAGGAGGGAGGTTGAACCCCAGAACCTCCCCCCCAGCCCCTCGTCATCTCTGCAGCTTGTGGAGGGATGGAGGGAGGAAGGAAGAGAAGGAGAGGAAGAGAAAGGCAGAGAGATAGGCTCTGTTATTCAAAGCCAGGGTGGCTCACAGTGAACAAAGGGCTTCGCTCAAAAATAGTCTCTGTCAAGGCCCCACATGATCCTCTGTCTGTTGGAAAGACCATGGGGACGGGGTGGTGCAATGACCGGAGCTGACTGATGCAGCTATGTCAGTCAATAAATGGTATTTATTTCAATCAGTCAATCAGTCGTATTTATTGAGTATTTACTATGTGCAGAACATTGTCCTAAGAGCTTAAGAGCAATAGCAATATAACGCAGTTGGTAGACACATTCCCTGTCTACAACAAGCTTACAGTCTAGCGGGGGAGACAAATATAAATATATAATGATGATGACATTTATTAAGTGCTTACAATGTGCAAAGCACTGTTCTAAGTGCTGGGGAGGTTACAAGGTGATCAAGTTGTCCCATGGGGGGCTCACAGTCTTAATCCCCATTTTATAGATGAGGTAACTGAGGCCCAGAGAAGTTAATTGACTTGCCCAAAGTCACACAGCTGACAATTGGCGGAGCTGGGATTTGAACCCATGACCTCTGACTCCAAAGCCCAGGTTCTTTCCACTGGGCCACACTGCTTCTCTATTTATAATATAAATAAATTACGGATATTTGGATGTGGACGTAAGTGCTATGGGGCCGAGGAAGGGGAGAATAAAGGGAAAAAATCCAAATGCAAGGGAGACAGAGAGGGAAAAGAGGAAATGAGGGCTTAGTGGGGGAAGGCCTCTTGGAGGAGATGGGCCTTCAGTAAGGCTTTGAAAGTGGGGAGGGTGATTGTCTGTCAGATATGAAGAGGGAGGGAGTTCCAGGCCAGTGGCGGACGTGGGCGAGAGGTTGGTGGCGAGATAGATGAGATGAGGTACAGTGAGTAGGTCGTCATTAGAGGAGTGAAATGCGTGGTCTGGGTTGTAGTAGGAGAGAAGCAAGGTGAGGTAGAACGGGGCTAGGCGATTAAGCGCTTGCTATGTACAGAGCACTCTCCTAAGTGCTTGGAAGAGTATAATACAACAGAATTAGCAGATACGTTCCCTGCCCATAACAAGTTTACTAGGCTGTAAGCTCCCTCTAGACTGTAAGCTCATTGTGGGCAGGGAATGTGTCTGTTTATTGTTATATTGTCCTCTCCCAATTGCCTAGTACAGTGCTTTGCACATAGTAAGCGCTCAATAAATGCAATTGACTGACTAACTGACTCTAGAGATGAGTCAGTCATCAGTCTACATGCTTACAATCACCCAACTCCCCCAGATCCCAGCGGAGGCAAAGCTCAATCAGGCTCCCTGCTCTAGGCCCACCCTCAGAGTGAGGTGACTTTAGACTGTAAGCTTGTTCTGGGCAGGGACTATGTCTGTTACATTGTTATACTTTACTCTCCCAAGTGTTGAGTACAGTACTTTGCACACTGTAAGTGCTCAATAAATGTTTGACTGACTGCCCCCTGAATTGTCTGTTCAAGAAACGGTGAATCTCTGCAGTCTAGAATCTCTTCTAGACTGTGAGCCCGTTGTTGGGTAGGGACTGCCTCTATATGTTGCCAACTTGTACTTCCCAAGCGCTTAGTACAGTGCTCTGCACACAGTAAGCGCTCAATAAATACGATTGAATGAATGAATGAATGACATAGACCAGGTCAACATTATCTCTTAACTCCACCCTTGGACTTAATAATAATAATAATTGTGGTATTTGTTAAGCATTTATTATGTGCCAGGCACTGTGCTAAGCACTGGGGTGGATACAAGCAAATTGGGTTGGAGATTGTCCCTCTCCCACATGGGGCTCACAGTCTAGGAGGAAGTAAAAATTATGGTATTTGTTAAATGCTTACTATGTGGTAGGCATTGCACTAAGTGCTGGGGTAGACACAAGCAAATCAGGTTGGACACAGTTCCTGTCCCGCATAGGGCTCACAGTCTTAATCCCCATTTTACAGATGAGGTAACTGAAGCCCAGAGAAATGAGATGAAGCCCAAGGTCACACAGCAGACAAGTGGCAGAGTCAGGATTAGAATCCATGACCCACTGACGCCCAGACTCATGCTCTATCCACTACACCATACTGCTTTTTATTACTTCCCTTTGGTTCTGGGGTGTCTTAAAACTCTTAGCATCATAGTGACGAGAGCTGCCTCCTCCCCATCGGAAGGCATTTGATACTTGGGATTCCTTCTCATTCCGTATTTCCTGAAACATCCCCCGACTGTAATTCATTTTAATGTCTGTCTCCCTGGCTAGGTTGTAAGTCAATTAATCAATGGTATTTATTGAATGCTTACTATGCACAAAACACTGTTCTAAGCACTTGGGAGAATACAGAACAGCAGAATTAGTGGACATGTTCCCTGCCCATAATGAGGTTTCAGTCTAGAGGGAGAGATAGACATTAACATAAATACATTATTTATAGTATATTACTTAAATATGTTTACATAAATGTTGTGGGTTTGGGGGTGAGGGAGGAAATCAAATGTCCAAAGGTCACAGATAAAAATGCATAGGCGACACAAGTTTCTTGATTGCAGGAATCATGTCTACTGACTCTACTGAATTCTCTCAGAGCCCTGCATCCAGCAAGGGTTAATGATATGATACCTGTATTTGTTAAGCACTTAGTATATGCCAGACACTGTTCTAAGAGCTGGGATAGATACAAGATAATTGGGTTGGACACAGTCCATAGGACTCACAGTCTTAATCCCCATTTTACAGAAGAGGGAACTGAGCCCCAGAGAAGCTGATTGAGTTGCCCGAGGTCACACAGCAGACATGTGGAAGAGTGGGATTAGAACCCATGACCTTCTGACTCCCAGGCTGGTTCTCTATCTACTAGGCCATGCTGCTACAAATGAATATCAATAAATACCATCAATTGATTAATCGTTTGATTGGGAAAGAACCAGGGCAACTGAAAGCTCAATCGATTAAACTGATTGGGAAAGAGTCAAGGTAGCTGGAAACTCACAGGAATTTCAGGAGACTCATGGGTTTCTAGTCTGGGTTATTTCCCAAATTGTGACGATTAGTTACTGTGCCAACTTGTCGTTTACCTGGAGGTTTTGATGGATCAGCTCCCAGCGGGGGCCTGGTATCCTAAGCAACCAGTCTGGAGGTTCCTCGATCACCCAATTTCCAGGATACCCGAGAGTTGCTCCCTACTCTGATCAATGGATGGGAAAATTTGTCTCTGGAAAGCTCCCCGAAGTCGTTCTGGGGCCAGACGGGGGCGGATCACAGGGTGAGTGAATCTCAGGGAGGGGAGAAGGACCACAGAGAGAGGCGGCTGGGATATTTCTCCAAATGGACCTCTTGGGGAGCAACTGTGGGACTTAGACGTTTCTCTGAGGTACAGAGTTTGAAAGGCTTACGTTCTGGTGCCGATCATCCTAAAGGATCTGGGCCAGGCCGGGGCCAATGTGAGCCTGTCTCTATTTCCCTTTCTGATCACTAGGAAGGGCTTCCTCACTTCCTTCCAGGTTGGCTCCCCTGGGATGAGAGTGGCAGCCTGGACTAGTGGATAGAGCATGGGGCCTCTGAGTCAGAAGGACCTTCTTCTAGTCCTGGCTCCACCACATGTCTGCCGTGTGACCTTGGGCAAGTCACTTAGCTTCTCTGTGTCTCAGTTACCTGATCTGTAAAATGGGGATTACAACCGTGAGCCTCACGTGGGACACAGACTGTGTCCAACCTAATTACCTTCTATCTACCCCTGGCACATAGTAAGCGCTTAACAAATACCATAAAAAACTAAAAAGTCCATCTGGCAGCTAGATAGGGAGAGAAGAGAAGATGTTCCTATGGAGAATGGAAGAGCTCCAGATTGTCTCTGGGATCCCCCCAGAGCTAGCGCCACTCAGCCCCGGCCCCCAGCAATTATTCCAAAGTCCCCCAGTCCCCCAGGACCACAGCCACTTTGGAACTTCTGGCCTATGGGAGTAGCACCTCTGCCACCAGCCTACCCTAAGGGATGGGAAACGGCTGCCTCATAGGGGTGGGATTTACCAGGAGTGAGGAGTGGATGGAAGGAGTTGACCCATTCCACCACTTATCTGCTGTGAGATCCTGGCAAATCATTTCACTTCTCTGTGCCTCAGTTCCCTCATCAGTAAAATGGGGATTGAGACTACATGGAACAGAGATTGAGTCCAACCTGATTTGCTTGTATCCACCCCAGCGCTTAGTACAATGCCTGGCAGATAGAAAGCACTTGGAAAATACCACAATTATTACATAATAGCATATTATTAATTATACGTAATATTAATAATTAAAAAAAAAATGGACGGGGCCATCTTCCAAGCTTGGAAGGCCCTGGGCAGTCATCCAAAGGGGTAGATTTTCATCCAAAAGGGTAGACTTTAGCTAGGATCTCTCAGGTTTCAATTAGCAAAAACAACTCCATCTCGGCACCTTTCCCAAGCATTGAGCATCGAGAATCCAGCCCCAAACTCTAACTCAGAACTTTCCCAACTCACCCCCACCCCTACTTAATGATCAGTCTCCTCTTCACCCAAAGGATAAAATGGACGGTCTTTCGGTCAGTGGTATTGATTGAGCACTTACTGTGCACAGAGTGCTGTGCTAAGCATTTGGGAGAGTACAATACAACAGAGTTGGCAGACATGTTCTCTGCCCACAAGGAGCTCCTAGTCTAGAAAAATATAAAAATCGTCATAATCTAGATGACGAGAATGATAATGATTTAAAAACCTGTCTTCTTCGGTCAGCCACTTTTCATTACCTTTTGAGCTTCCTATTGGCTGTAAAGCAGATGAAGATGCCTCTCCTAAGCTATTAGGATCACTAGCTGCTCTGTTGGCTTCTGGGTAGATGAAGAAACCTTTCCTGAGTCAATTAGAATCACCCACAAAGCAGCAGAAGGGGAGTCGAATGGTGAAGGGAGGGGTGGGTCTTCAATTGTTTGGTCGGTCTCTGGACCCCTCCCCACAACACTCCCCTCCCTGTCCTCGTGTCTGACAGACCTCACTCCCCACCTTTAAAGCCCTGCCAAAATCACATTCCCTCCAGGACACCTCCCCTGGTGAATCTCACAACAGAGGCTTTACAGCCTCACCCACTGCTCCACATGGCAAGGCAACTGTGAAAGTTGGCCACAAACTCACTTGAATGCTAGCCATGCAGAGGTAGCGAACAGGGTCTTAGGCCCCAGATTCTGACTGGACCCCCCCCACCAAACTTCCAAACTTCTCTCTCTCTCTCTCTCTTTCTCTCTCTCTCTCTCTCTCTCTCTCTCTCTCTCTCTCACACACACACACACACACACACACAATCACTCTTCCCCTACTTCTCACATATGAGAGACCCATGAAGCAGCATGGCCTAAGGGATAGAGCACAGGCCTGGGAATCGGAAGGACCCGGGTTCTGGTCCCATCTCTGCCACTCATTGACTGTGTGACCTTGTACAAATCTCTTACCTTCTCTCATTGCCTCAGTTACCTCAACTGTAAAACGGGGATTAATACTGTGAGCTTCTTGAGGGATGTGGGCTATGTCCAACCTCTTAAACTTGTAGCTACCCCAGTGCTTAGTACAGTGCCTGGTACATAATAAGCACTTAACAAATATCTTAAAAAAAAACAAACCCCTTGTACCCATAGACAGAGCCTTAGGCAAGGATACGCACAGCACATATACACACACCCCCACAGGGACCCAAACCCATATGAACTGACATGAGCACACACTCATCGCCACAGAGTCATGACAGGTGTGCAGGACCAGAGGATGAAAGTGGTGGAGCAAGAAGACTAGGAGAGGAGAAAACAAAAGGGAAAATGAGATGTGCAATGCCTACCCTTCAAGGACAAAGAATAGGCATTTCTTCTCATATTTTCTGATGGTAGAAGTCATATTAAAACAGTTCAAATATTCAGAAATGTATGGCATATGGAATGGTGACTTAAAATTATTATTATTACTACTCCAAAATTTGTTACGCATTTTGAAGGTATCACTGATTTAATATATTTACATATTTCAGATTTGTAATATAAATATATTATGTACATACATAAAATACATTATATCAGGGGTGGCTGAGCTGCAGTTGGTCACCCATATGTGGTGGGCTGGCAGTTTATTGTTTAATACTAGATCGGCCTCCTCACTGACCTCCCTGCCTCCGGCCTCTCCCTTCTCCAGTCCATTCTTCACTCTGCTGCCCCGAATAACTTTCTCAAACATCATTCTACATAAATCTCTCCACTCCTCAAACACCTCTAATGGCTGCCTATCCATCTGCGCATTAAGCAAAAACATTGGCTCTAAGGAATTCGATCAGCTCTCCCCCTCCTACCTATTTTTGCTCCTCTCTCACTACAACCCAGCCCACATATTTTGCTTTTCCAAAATCAATCTACTTAATCTTGCCTTGACTTTGTCCCTCTAGCCACCAACTCCCAGCTCACAAGCTTCCTCCTGTCTGGAACTCCCTCCCTGTCCTCGTGTCTGACAGACCTCACTCCCCACCTTTAAAGCCCTGCCAAAATCACATTCCCTCCAGGACACCTCCCCTGGTGAATCTCACATCTTTCCACCGCATTCCCCTCTTACTGCATCACCCATCCACTTTAATCCGTGAATTCGCAGCACTCGGCTACTCGCTCCACGCCTACCCCACAGCAATTATTTTAGTGCCTGTCTCCACCCAGACTCCACCCAACATACCCTCCCCACAGTCTCAGCCATGCATGGCCTGTGGAACCCCCGCCCCATCATGGGAAAGCTTACCTTCATTACTGATCCTTTCCTGGTCCAGTCACTGCTCCTCAACATCACTGAAATCTGGCTCTCCCCAGTTGACCCAGTCTCTCCCCTGCCGCTCTCTCTAGAGAGGACCTCATCTTCTCCCAGTCCCCCAGACTCAATGGGAAAGGGAGAGGAGTCGGCTTCCTTCTTGCTCCCCAATGCAGCTTTCATATGATCCTACCTCCCTCACCCCTTTTTCCCTTCCTTTGAAGCCCATATCACCTGCCTTTACCAACCACTCCAATTACTAGTCACATCTCTACTGCCCCTCAGGCCCCAGCTCCAACTTTCTGAATCATTTTGATCCTTTTCTCACATTCCTTCTCTCATTCTCCATCTCTACATTGATCCTTGGGGACTTCAGTATTTATGTGGATGTCCTCTATGATCCTTGCATATCCACATCCTCTCACTTCTTTAATCCAATGACCTCCTTCCTGCTCCACCCCATCTCACACGCTCACCAACTTGGTCACACACCTCACATGATTTATTATCTCCAGTAACTGTTCAGTCTCTACCCTCACCAATTCTGAAATCCCTCTGACTATAACTTCCTTATCTGCTCTTTATCCCATACACCCACCTCCGACAAATCTGAGACCTCAGTTCTTTTGATGCCCCCCCCCTGCAGTATTCTACACCATCCACCTGTCTACATGTTTTGTCACCTGTCTACATGTTTTGTCACCTGTCTACATGCTTTGTCACCTGTTTACATGTTTTGTTTTGTTGTCTGTCTTCCCCCTCTAGACTGTGAGCCCGTTGTTGGGTAGGGACCGTCTGTATATGTTGCCGACTTGTACTTCCCAAGCGCTTAGTACAGTGCTCTGCACACAATAAGCGCTCAATAAATACGATTGAATGAATGAATGAACCGCTGGACTGTAAGCTCTTTGAGGGTGGGGATGGTGTCTACCAACCCTGCTGTACTCTTCCAAGCACTTACTACAGTGTGCCATGCAGAATAGTTGCTCAATAATTACCACCGAATGGCTGATGAACGGATGGCCTTGGCACGGCAGCAGGCAGCCATGTGTTCGTGTTCCAGCGCTTTTGTGGGCAGCATCTGGACACAGCCCCAGCTCTGACTCCTGCTCATCGTGCCCACCTCCCCCATCTCCCCCCGAGTACATCTGCTCTCTGCAACTCAAGTCCCTGGCTCCCCTGCCCTCCCCCAGATTTGCATTGGCATAGCTTAAATTTGCAACCCAGTAAAACTGAGCAGTCATTTCAAGCCAGTGCCAATGATACCCTGGGCCCCAGTGGGGAGCTCAGACTCCAGGGCTTGATTCCCTCACTACTTCTCTCCCCAAACTGCTCCTGGCACCCCAACGTGGAAGTAGGGGGGCTGGATGTGAGAGCCACTAATGCTCACTCTGCCCTGGGCTCACATTTCTCTAGTCCTGCTCCCTGTTTCCAAAGGAGCAGTGACTCACTGTCCTAGCAAAATCCCTCCGCTTTTTACCACTCTCTCCCCTCCTGCTACGCATATGCTGCTTTTGCAAGCCCCTCTCCAAATGTCACCAGAATACTTGGGAGAAGTCGGTTGTCCCTCGCCAGTCTGTGGGCCGTGGACAAGATACTAGGACTGTGGTTCCCAATGAAATGAAAACAGTTGATCTCTCCTGTGGCAGCTGGACAATGAAATGGGAACAGTTGATACTGCAAATTATACTTGAGTGCACTCTTAAAGAAATAGCTCTGAAATTCTCTTCAGTCAGCAGGAATTCTGATGACGTTGCTTACACCAGGGTAGAGCTTCCTGACAGGGCTTTGGAGGTGACATAATAATGAATAACACTTCGAGTTTATATAGTTCTTTGTTTTTTTCCAAAGCACTTTCACACGAGTTATCTTCTTTTACCCTTACGCTATCCCTGTGGACATGGAAGAGACAGGGATTATAATCCCCATTTTACAGATAAAACAACTGAACAGAATGGCTAATGGTTTGCCTACACAACAGGCTGGTTTCCTGGTTCCTGTGCTCTTTCCAGGAAGTCACACTGCCTTCCTTGCCATGAGGGATCCTTCCTGGTTCTCCTTATATTTGGCACCCCCTAAAGAAGGAGCTGCTCTGCCACTAGCCTGCTGTGTGTCCTTGGCCAGGCCACTTAACTTCTCTGTGCCTCAGTTTCATCATCTGTAAAATGAGGCTCCCCACCACCTCTTAGACTGTGAGCCCTATGTAGGACAGGGATGGTCTAACATGATTATGTTGTATCTACTCCAGAACTTAGTACAGTACTTGGCACATAGTGAACACTTACCAAAAACTATTATTATTATTACTATCATTATTATTGAGCTCCATTCTTCAGTCAATCAATCATATTTATTGACTTCTTACTATACACAGAGCACTGTACTAAGTGTTTGGGAAAGTACGATACAGTAGAGTTGGTAAACGTGATCCCTGCCCAGAAGGAGATGACGGTCTTAACTGTTTTTTTTATGGTATTTGCTAAGCACTTAATAATAATAATAATTATTATTGTTATTATTATGACACTTGTTAAGCACTTACTCTATGCTAAGCACTGTTCTAAGCGCTGGGGTAGATACAAGCTAACCAGGTTGAACATAGACCCTGTCCCACATTGGGCTCACACTCTTCATCCCCGTTTTTTTACAGATGAGGTAACTGAGGCCCAGAGAACTGAAATGACTTGCCCAAGGTCACAGAGCAGGCAAGAAGTGGAGTGGGATTAGAACCCATGACCTTCTGACTTAGGCCCGTGCTCTATCCACTACAACATACAATTTATCTTAATGCCTGTCACCCCTCTAGATTGTAAGCTCCTTATGGGCAGGGAATGTGTCTACCAACTCTGATGTAGTACTCTCCGAAGCACTTAGTACAGTACTCTGCACACAGTAAGCACTTAATTAATACCACTGATTGATTAGACTCATCCTCGGTACTCTTGTAAATATGCTTATTCAGTTGGGCAATGAGTTATTTTGATTACTCCAGTAAATATTTTTTATGTTTCTCTCCACAATTAGAGTGCAAGCCCCTTGTGGAGAGAGAATATGTTACCCCTTTATTCAGAACTTCCCAAGCGCTTAATACAGTGCACTGCACCAAACGGGGACTCAATAAATACTACCAAACCTAATTCTAGGTGCTAACAAATAAAAATCAAAAAGCAGATGAAGGAAGAAGAGAAAGAAAAAAAGAAGCAATAGGACAATCAACAAATTGGATAATTAGCTCCTGAACAATCTAAATATATAACCAAAGAATTGTACTGATCTAGCCTATCTTGTAATCGACTCAAAACACAACTGAATTTCAAGCAATTCCATACTAGCTAGCTTTCTGGAAACAGAACTAAAACGAAGTTTGATTGCAGACAATTAGTTTACTAGCTAGCATCTTTAAATTAAAGAAAAAAAGTCCATGAATATTTATTAAATAATTCCTGAAAGTTGGTGGTAGGATTTGAGAGTAGGCATCGGTACTTGAAGGACAGAGAAGCTGAGCTGTCAAAAGCCTAACAAGTTTAAACTAGCTAAATTTTTTCAATCTTTGACATGCTAATCCATGTACTTCAAGAGAAGTCCTCCATTTCTACAGTGAGAATGAGAATGAGAAGCAGTGTGGCTCAGTGGTAAGAGCATGGGCTTGGGAGACAGAGGTCATGAGTTCTAATCCTGCTCTGCCACGTGTCTGCTGTGTGACCTTGGGCAAGTCACTTAACGTCTCTGAGCCTCCGTTAACTCATCTGTAAAATGGGGATTAAGACTCTGAGCCCCACGTGGGACAACCTGATCACCTTGTATCCCCCCACCCGGGTGCTTTGCACATAGTAAGCACTTAACAAATGCCATCATTATTACACAGTGAATTACAGAAAAACCCCAAACAAAAAAACTACCACCTCATGAAAAGTCCAGGGGTTTTCAGAATCTAGGGGACTGGATATCATTCACAAGAAGAAATAACATTTCAATGAAAATAGAAGGATTAAAAAACTTCCAGAATGCATATTTACCTTTGGGAACTAAATCAACGCATCACCTCCATGAAAAGAAATCTCTTCCTCAGATACAGTAGCTAAATCATACTCTGCTCTGTTAACTATGTGAGCGTCTTCACTGCTAGCCCAATTGAAGGTATCTGTACCCATAATAATTATTATTATCATTCCCCTACATCCTCCAGGAAACTGAGGGCAGAGAGGTTCCATGATAGAACTGTTCTGGGGTCCTGGACCCTCACCCAATTTCTCCAGACCCTGGTAAACTCATTGTGGGCAAGGAAAGTGACTACCAACTCTGTTGTATTGTTCTCTCCCAAGAGAACAATTACTGCACACAGTAAGCACTCAATAAATATGATTGATTGATTGATAATTGCCATTTGGTAGATTCTCTTTCAGTGGCTATAGATTGTGAATGCAAATGAGCCTCGCAGGAAGGTTCTTGGTACCTGACTTGGAATCCCTGGTTCTGCCCCACTCCGAGCGACACTGACAAATCTTGTTATTTCTCTGGTCTCATTTTCTCTGCCTTTAAACAGGTAACAATTGATTGCTCCCTCCCCACTCCTCTCCTATCCTAGGAATGCTGGGAAGGTAACTATGGTTGGGAAAGCACTTGGAGCCCTTAGAAGAAGAGGCACCCTGGAGATAAAAAATGTGATCCCTATTAAAGTGGGAGTGGGGGTTAGGACAGTGCAAGAATAAGTACTAAGGAAATAAGGAATAAGAAAACCCAGATTGGACACTTACTTCTCAATTATCTACTCTCCTCTGCAAAGGCCTGATTTTTTCCTGTGCCGTGGGAAGACAATGGAGAAAAATGCTAAGAGCAATTGCTTTGACGCTCTCTTTTGTATGACCATCACCACCATCAGTATTATTCTGTGCAGGGCAGATTAGGCTCTTGGGAACATAAATGGAAGTAACCTCATTACAATAATGGTGGTATTTATTAAGCGTGTACTTTTTTCCAAGCATTGGGGTAGATATGAGATAATTAGATCACAGAGAATTAGAGAAGCAGCATCCCAGATTAAGCCCCCCTTTTCCTCAACTTCCCTTCCCCACCCTTGCCCCCTTTGCTTTACCCCCTCCCTGCCCCACAGCACTTGTGTACATATGTACACCTCTATAATTCTATTTATTTTATATTAATGCCTGTTTTACTTGTTCTGATATTTATATATAGATCTCTAATTCTATTTATTTATATTGATGCTATTGATGCCTGTTTACTTGTTTTGATGTCTGCCTCCCCCCTTCTAGACTGTCAGCCCATTGTGGGCAGGGATTGTCTCTCTTTGTTGCTGAATTGTTTTTTCCAAGCACTTGGTACAGTGCTCTGCACATAGTAAGCGCTTAATAAACACGAATGAATGAATGAATAAATGGCCTGGTGCATAGAGCACAGGCCTAGGAGTCAGAAGGATCTGGGTTCTAATCCTGCCTCTACCACTTGTCTGTTGTATGATCTTGGGCAAGTCACTTAATTTATCTGTGCCCGTTACCTCATCTGTAAAATGGGGATAAAGACTATGAGCTCCATATGGACAGGGGCTGTGTCTAACCTAATTAGCTTGTATCTAGCCTGGTGCTTAGTGGAGAGCCTGGCATATAGTAAGCACTTAAATACTATTTTTTTTTAAAAAAAAAGAAATGGGGTTTTGCAAAACAGATTTTTGTTCCAAATGATCTTTCAGGCAGCCTGGAACCTTAAGCTTCAAGATCCCCTCAGAGGTGTAGGACAGCAAGTGTGGAATGTTTGTGGGATAATTTCTTGATCCTTTAAGTTCACGTTGGTTTTAGGAGAAAGATTTTCCCTCATGGAAAAAAAAAAACTGCTAAGTGAATCAGAGCTACAGGAAAAATACAAACAGAACCATTCCCCTAGTGTTGGAAGATTTGAGGGAGAAGCTGGGCCTGAGATCTGCTCCAACACCTTTGTTAATGAAATTTTCCCACTGATGAGATTCACAGGAGGGTCTAAATTTGGGAGCTGAGGCCATACCACCGAGATGAGAAAAAAAAACTAGTCCGACAGATCCTAAAATGGTGCTAAGCAAGTGAGGGAAGTACAGAAAGAAAAAGAAACTCGATTCCGTTTAGAAGAAGAGCCACTTGTTCCTACCAGGAGAAGGGAAATCATTACGGAACAGATATTCAGTGGGAGGTAGACGCCTGGAAACCGCAATGCTGAGGGAGACCCAGAGGTGAATGTGGGCAGACAAGGCAGGAATGTGATATGGTAGCAAAACAGGCTGACGCTTTGGGGGACTGCTTGCGGGGGACTGCTTGCGTAGCAGAGTTCTGATCTGCAGCTTGAAGCGGGGAGTCACTGGGGAGGTGACTTTGCTCCTGTTCTGAGCTCCTCCTCACTCCCGGGAAGGTAAAGACCAACTGGAGGGGGTTCAGGAAAGAACAGCCGGCATGATTATGTGGCTGGAAGGAATTGATTTATGAGGAAGATCATTCACTCATTCAATCGTATTTATTGAGTGCTTACTGTGTGCAGAGCACTATACTAAGCACTTGTCGTCAAAAGCCCCATATTACCCACTGTGCATGCACGGCTCGGCTCGGCAAAGGCTGAGGGGGAATCTGAATCCCACTTGCAATTGACTGAGGAGGCATGTGCAGAAAAAGCAGGGTCGATCTGCCGACCCATGGCGAGGTGGCACTTCAGAGAACGGCAGATAAAATTAAGTCAAGGAAAATTGAGGCCAAATAGCGACAACCCGAGGGAAAAGAACTATCAGACGGAGATTAATCATCTAGACCAAAACCTCCTTCAAAGCCTCTTTCCAGAAGATAGTCAGATGGGTCCCAGTGAGGAGCTGAGAAGGAGTCCTGTTAGAACTGTCCTCTGTTATTTTGGCCTGCTTAAAACCTGTAAATATTTTCCATCTGTGCTCCTGAGGGCTCGAGGACTATTAATTTATAGTATTTGATGAAGTCTTATTATGTGTCAGGTGCTGCACTAAGTGGTGGACTAAATATAAGATTATCAGGTTGGACACAGTCTTTGTCCCAAATGGGGCTCACAGTCTTACTCCCCATCTTACAAATGGGGTAACTGAAGCACAGAGAAGTGAAGTGACTTGCTCAAGGTCACACAGTGGCTCTGATTTGCTTTGAGAACTTGACCAATTATCTGGGCACGTTCAGTGGTTAATTCTACGAAGAGTTCAACCTTCCTCCCCTTCTCCTTACTCATCCTCCTCTTGCCTCGACCTCTCATAAAATAACAACTGTGGCATTTGTTAAGAGCCTACTAGGCATCTAGCACTGAACTAAGCATCAGGTCTCACATTGGGCTCACAGTCGGTGACAGAGCTTCAGAAACCAGAGAAATTGTTTTGAATGGTAATTTGCAACTCGTTAGGACCGATTAAGACTCCATGTTGTTCTTCCCTGGGAACGCAGAGATGCGCGTCTTAATTTGTTTTCTATTCCCTCCTCCCCCTCCCCCCCACCCCCAATTGACAGTTGAATTATGAGCCTGAAACTGGAAAAACTGTGTCAGTGTGACCTGGGATTCATTAATGTTGCAGTCTCATTGAGTAACTAAGTGCTCCACCTACACTAATTCCCGAATAATGAAAAGGATGGAAGATTACTTGAGGTAGACCATTTTGTATTCTGAAGCAACCTCTGTCCTAATTACCCTGCAGCTGTGGAAAATAGAGCTCTGAAAAGAGAAATGGCCCTGCAAGAAACTGCAGGATCCCTGAAGGCATGAGCTCTGTGGTGGCCAAGCAGGATTTGCTTACAGAAATATGGTGCTCCCGTCTTCCTCTTCCTCGAGTCCTACTAGAGCTAAGCTGGGGTCTCCCTTTGAGGAGATTTGGCAAAAATACAGCCACCATATTATTTACAACTCTCCTTCTCCTCTGACAGCACCTGGGCAAGAGGATCGTCTGGGGGATTCAACAAGGATTCTAAGTATTCTCAAGCCTTACGACTTCTCATCTCCCCCAGTAATAACCATAATGATAATTGTAGTGTTTGCTGAGCTCCTATTAAGTGCCAAGCACCGGGGTAGACACTAGATAAGTGGATCGGACAGATGGGGCTCATGGACTGAGATGGAAAGAAAATAGGTATCGTACTCGCATTTTACAGATGAGGAAACTGAGTCCCAGAGATACGAAGTGGCTTTGCCCAAAGTCAGATGGCAGGCAAGTGGCAGAGCTGGGATTAGAACCCAGGTCCTTAAATGGGCTCTTCCTGCTCCAGGCATGGGAGGTGCACAGGGTGCGCCCTTGTAATGAACAGACTCAATCTCTCCTCATCCACCAAAATCCTTCTTCAAAATTCATCTCAGAGTCCAACTCTTAGAAAAATACTTCCCCTGGTAGATCCAAAAAGCTCATGTGACTCTCTCATCCTCCTTGCAAAGATAGATTTTTGTGTGTTTGTGTATTTTGTGTATTTGCATATTTTGTCAGAATCTATCAGCCTTAATTCTCTGACTTGGCTTGCCTCATCTAAATTGTAAATTTAGCAGTGGGGTCTCAATCCTAAAGTGGCTGAATTCTCCACTTTTGCCAGGCCTCAGACCTTTCTATGTTCCCAAAAGACTAGGGGACATGCACATTTCCTGTCTCTGATTATGATTGTTTTAAATGTTAATTTGCTAATATGGGAAATTCACAATCATCCAGTTCAGTGAAACATTCAATCACTATTCAGCGCACAATTTGGCTGTTTTTATCCATAAGCAGAAAACATGAAAACAGATATATGTTGCCAACTTATACTTCCCAAGTGCTTAGTACAGTGCTCTGCACACAGTAAGCGCTCAATAAATACGATTGAATGAATGAATGAATGAATGGATGAAAAAACAGTTCAATCCAGTCACACATCTTCTCAATGTTCACAATTAAGAGTCAGCATGGTCTCGTGGATCGAGCACAAGCCTGGAAGTCAGAAGGAGCTGGGTTCTAATCCTGATTCCGCTACTTGTCTTTGTGTGACCTTGGGCAAGTCACTTCACTTCTCTGGGCCTCAGTTACCTCATCTGTAAAAGGGGAACTAAGACTGTGAGCCCCATGTACGACATGGATGGTGTCCAACCTGCTTAGTTGTTATCTGTCTGCACCAGTGTTAAGTACAGTGCCTGGCACATAGTAAACAATTTTAACAAATACCATATTTAAAAAATTCATGTTCTGCAGCACTCAGATATTTGAACATAGTTCTCTTTCAGCTTAGACAATGAAAGAAATATGAAATGTGACCCAAAGAGTGTCCTTTGCTGGTTGGCCTCCTGCTTATCCAAGCTGGATGACGAAGAGTTCTGCTCAAATCTCTGGGAGGCAGGATATATTTTGAACATATTGAAGTCTGCTTTCTCTCTGTGATTTACTTAGAATTTAGATTAAAATGAATCTTCAATGTACAAAAATGTTAATATTATCATTCCCATTCTACAGCATGGCAAAGTGAGGTTTCAATCCATCAGTGATATTTATTGAGTGCTTAATGTGCATAGAGCTGTACTAAGCCCTTGAGAGAATACAATATAACAGAGTTGGTAAACATGCTTCACTTCCTTTTTTTTTACAGTATTTGTTAAGCGCTAATTATGAATGAGGCACTATACTAAATTCTGGGGTAGATACAAGCTAGTCAGGTTGGATATCCTCATGTCCCACATTGTACTCACAATCTGAATCCCCATTTTGCAGATAAGGTAACTGAGGCACAGAGAAGAGAAGTTTCTTGCTTAAGGTCCCACAGCAGACAAGTGGTGGAACCGGAATTGTCTAGAATTACACACTGAGAGGGCAGATTTGAACCTAGGATGGTGAGCTTGCTGTGGGCAGGGAATGTATCTGTTTGTTGTCTGTTTGTTGTCTGTTTGTTGTTACAGTCTTTTAGACTGTGAGCCCACTGTTGGGTAGGGACTATATGTTGCCAACTTGTACTTCCCAAGCACTTAGTACAGTGCTCTGCACACAGTAAGCGCTCAATAAATACGATTGATGATGATGTTACATTCTACTCTCCCAAGCACTCAGTACAGTGTTCTGCACACAGTAAGCACTCAATACATATGATTGAATGAATGAAAGACTAGGACTTTGGCCCACTGGGATAGGCTGTCCATGGATGGATTCACTAATCAAACTCTGAGAACCTTTGGCAGATAGACTCATCAGTGACTGTTGGGAAGCCCGCACCCTCTGCTCCTCTGCCGCTAAACTCCTCACCATGCCTCATTCCCGCCTGTCCCGCCGTCGACCCCCAGCCCACGTCATCCACTGGGGCCTGGAATGCCCTCTCTCGGCACATCCGCCAAGCTAGCTCTCTTCCTCCCTTCAAGGCCCTACTGAGAGCTCACCTCCTCCAGGAGGCCTTCCCAGACTGAGCCCCCTCCTTCCTCTCCCCCTCGCTGCCCCCTCCATCCCCCTGTCTTACCTCCTTCCCTTCCCCACAGCACCTGTATATATGTATATGTTTGTACATATATATTACTCTATTTATTTTACTTGTACATATCTATTCTATTTATTTTATTTTGTTAATATGTTTGGTTTTGTTCTCTGTCTCCCCCTTCTAGACTGTGAGCCCACTGTTGGGTAGGGACTGTCTCTGTATGTTGCCAACTTGTACTTCCCAAGCGCTTAGTACAGTGCTCTGCACACAGTAAGCACTCAATAAATATGATTGATTGATTGATTGATTGCTGATGCTTGACCAGGCTACCATGTCGGTCTGAAGCTCTAGTGCCTTTAAGTGGGTTCATAAACACAGTTCTCTCCCTCATCATCCAGGAACAGGGAGCTCGAGAGCAAGATGGGGGGAAATCTTGGAAGCTATCTCCCCCCTGGCTCCCCAGGCAAGATGGGTTTACCTTGGCATAATGAAGAAGGGGATTGGCCGGGGGCGGGGGGGGGGATTATCATCAACATCATTTTCAGTGGTATTTGTTGAGCACTTACTGTGTTCAGAGCACTGTAGTAAGAGCTTGGGAGAGTACAATAAAATGGAGTTGGTAGGCATGTTCCCTGCTTGCAAAGAGTTTACAGTCTGTCTCTCTCCCTACGGTACTGCACCCTCCCCCTCCAGTCACTACTCGATTACCTGAATACCCATACCCAATTATCGAGATTTCTGGTCTGAACTATCCAGAAAACTGGAAACCTGGCCTGAGAGTGAGATTACCTAGCCAAGGACATGGAGCAAGACAGAGGCTGAAAGGCCTGGATTGTGCCTGCTTATTGTTGTATTGTTCTCTCCCAAGTGCTTAGTTCAGTTCTCTGCACACAGTAAGCACTCAATAAATCCGATTGAATGAATGAATGAATGATTAATTAATGACCTATGTCAGAGAGAGGAGTGGAGATGCGCCGGGGTAGAGGAGGAAGTTGAAGGTTTTATGGAAGACGTAATGATGATTTGATTATTCTGTCTGTTACGCTAAGCCGCTCTTTTGCCTCAGATGCTCTTCCCTTCTCCCACGGGTGGGTCATGTATCGGTGCAGCTGACTCTGCCCTGATTCCTCCTCCTCACCAGAAGCCCCTGCATTCCAGTGCGTTAGTGAAAAATTGACGCATCTCCATGGAACTGCGGAGGGTTGGATCCCAGGGAAAGGTCAAGGCAAATTTCAGTGAGCGTGTGTGTGTGTGTGTGTGCTTTTTTATAGTCCTTGTGTGTTCTTGTATTTCAGCCTTGGAAATTGGCACATCCCCATCTCCATTGTGGACAGAGAATAAAACCCCTGGATAGATGGACGAGTGACTGACAGGGGGCGGGGGGGGCGGGGGGGGGGAGGAGGGTAGGTGGGTAAGGGATGTCCTAGCTGGAAGTCCTGGCTGGAGGCATCCCCAGAGCTTGCTTCCCTTGGGGCCAACTGACTTTTTAAACTAAATCCCTGGAGTAAAGTGGCAATACTGTCAGTTCACTGCAGTCCCAGCATCGCAATCACAATCTCTCACTCTTCCTCTCTCTGCTCAGCTCCTCCACATTCTCACTGAGCTGCTCTGGGCACTGGAGCAGTGTGCCGGAGAATGGCTTCCGGAGAGAGCAGTTTTCCAGATTCTGCGTTTGATTCATCCACCCATTTCATTTAAGATTTGCCCCCTTGTGTCAGTCAGGGGGTGGGGGGGCGGGGAGGGTACCAAGATAGCCGTGCCCAGACTCCTTGTCCGGATGAGGGAATGATGGGGAAAGGGAGGAGGAGTGGTGGGCAGATGGGGTATTTGGAGGGGGTGGGGGGCGGAGTACCTCAGATCACTTCCATGGCGAGGGTCTCAGAGTTCAGTCACGTCTCCACGGACAGTCAGTGAGTGCCTTGGGAAGATTTGGGGTTCTCACTAGTAAAATCATTTTCTCCCTATTCTATCATTAATCTCATCATTATTATTGACAGCACAGACCTTGCCATGGGCTTACAGGACATGTGTCCTCTGAAATCAGTCCATCAATAGAATCAAGTAGATAGAGCATGGTCCTGGGAGTCAGAAGGACCTGGGTTCGAATATTAGCTCCATCACTAGTCTGCTGGGTGACCCTGGACAAGTCACTTCAATTCTCTGCATCTGTTATCTTACCTGTAAAATGGGGATTAAGATGTGAGCCCCACGTGGGACATGGACTGTTTCCATCCTGATTAGCCTGTATCCACCCCAGTGCTTAGTACAGTGCCAGGCACATAGTAAGTGCTTAACAAATACCATAAAAAAACACCTGAATATACATTGGTACATAAGTATAAGGATGGTTGTTGGATTGACACAATTTTGGGGTGGCAAATTAATGTGGGATGCTTTCCTAAAGGAGATAAATAAATAATGATGGCATTTGTTAAGTGCTTACTTTGTGCAAAGCACTGTTCTAAGTGCTGGGGAGGATACAAGGTGATCTGGTTGTCCCACGTGGGCTCACAGTCTTACTCCCCAGTTTACAGATGAGGTAACTGTGGCGCAGAGAATAATAATAATAATAATAATAATAATAATAATAATAATAATAATAATAATGTTGGTATTTGTTAAGCGCTTACTATGTGCAAAGCACTGTTCTAAGCGCTGGGGTAGATACAAGGTAATCAGGTTGTCCCACAAGGGGCTCACAGTCTTCATCCCCATTTTACAGAGGAGGGAACTGAGGCCCAGAGAAGTGAAATGACCTGCCCAAAGTCACACAGCTGAAAATTGATGGAGCCGGGATTTGAACCCATGACCTCTGACTCCCAAGCCCGTGCACTTTCCACTGAGCCACGCTGCTTCTCTGAGATGGGGAGAGTTATGGACTGGTGGATTTTCTTGTTGGGAAAGACATTCCAGGCTGGGGGAATAGTGAGAGCAATAGATGGAGGTGTGAGATCATTCAAAAGGGAGCTAAGAGAGCAATGAAGGGTGCCAATTTGCAAGATGAGGGTGAAGAGAACTTGGCACACAGTAGGCGCTTCACGAATACCCCATTCATCATCATTAGAGCCAGTATGTAAATTGGGATGGATTGGTGGGGCACACTAAAGCCATAAGGAAATGTAGGGAGGAGACGACAATAGCAAAAAACAACAACAACAAAAAACCAAACATCTGGAGGAGATTTGGACTAGAGAAACCCAAGGAAATGGGATTCGTTAAAAGGAATCAATACTGCCGGAATGATACTTTCTGGCTTCAGAGTTACACTGGGATCAGGGTGGTGACGGAATGTAGTAGGTGAGCAGAGGGGGAGGCAGGAGGGGTGGCCGTGACTTCTGCCTTCGATGCAGCAACTCCCACACTTCCCCACGCGTGTGCAGCCCTGCTTGGCTAAGCTCGGTATCGGAGCCCTTTCAGTTGCCAACAGTGGCGTGCGAGTGGGGTGAGGCGTTCCATAATAGGATCACGTGACGCGGACAGATGCCGAGCAGCCCACGTTGTGACGAGCGTAATTCATTCACTCTGGGAGTGTGTGCGGCTCTCCAGGCGCGTGTAAGATACCGAGCCACCTCCCCGAAGGCGCCGGTAGGGAGGCCAGACTCCGCCGCCCGCTTTCTCCTCACCACCCTCATGTTTGCCAGGATCTTCATCCCCAAGAAGCACCGGCAGCGCTTCGATGAAGTGGTGTCTCAGAGCCTGATCAGCAAGATCTGCCGGAGCAAGAGCGAGCAGCATGCCAACAGGCTGAGACGCAGCCGCAGCGAGGACCACCACGAGCGGCTGCTAGTGTCCACCCGGGCCAGCTCCATACCCCGGAGCCAGGAGGACGTGGGCAAGGGCCTGAGGAAGACCACGTCTCTGATCGCCGGCAGCGTGAGCTCGGGAGCTGCCCGCAGGTGAGGCTGGTCTTCTGTCTTATGGGGAGACTGACAGGGCCAGCTGGCCCTAGGGGAATATGGGGCTCTTGAGGGGGTGTTTAGCGGTGAGGACGAGGCAGCTCCGTCAACTGTAAGAGAGTAAGGGGGCCTGAAGATGAGGGAGGGCTTGTGGCATATGCAGAGCTCTGGAGGGTGGGAGGCACCGGTTGTGTGTGTGTCCGCGCATGTGATTTTGGACCAAACGGTTGGAGGCAGGGGGATGGACTAGAACGCTTCCTGAAGTTTCCTCCACCTCAAGGATTCCGGATTCTGGGAAGTGGGTGGGAGTGTGGGTACCTGAATCCACGGAGGACAGAATAGTAAGACAAACAAGTCTTTGCCCAATCTCCCTTTTCAAATCCTGGGACCCACTGCCCCCATCCCCAGAGGGTGTGCATGGGTGGAGGTAGAGCTCGGGGAAGGCCTGCTCCGCCCTCGGACACTGGGGTCCACGGAGCTCCAGGAGTGAATTGCAGCCTTCTCAGGGCTGGGGCCGGAGACTGCTCTAGTCAGTAGCTGAGTCCCACATCCCAGGCGCTGGGCCAGGGCCGAGCCAGGCTCGCTGGTATCCGTCATGCCTGAGCTGACCAGAAACCCAGAGTGGTTCTACTAAAGCAGCTCTAGACTGGAATCCCTAACCCCCAGCCCAGAATCCCTTGGCTAGACTAGAACCAAACAGCCTCCTGTGATGAGACAAGCCAGGTACTCTCCCCTTGGACCAGAGGTGTGAAACCGGGAGATCCTGGGAGGTCGTGTGCTCAAGACTTGGTCTGAATGGCTGTGGTCCGAGCAGGGGGTCTCTGTGTGGGTTCGAATTGGTGGTTGTTTAATATTTACCGCAAGGGTAAGGTGAATCCTCTATATGTTGCCGACTTGTACTTCCCAAGCACTTAGTACAGTGCTCTGCACACAGTAAGCACTCAATAAATACGATTGAATCAATAAATGAATCCGTGCGGTGTCTCTAACCTCTGCATATTAGCATGTGTAGGATTATCCGTGTGTATATGTGTGTATGTTTTGTGGTGGAGGAGGCGGATGGGAAAGGAAGAAAGCCAGGCTGTTTTTTTCACAGAAGCAGAGCGGGACTGAATTCCTACCTTCTGTTTCTGGGGGAGGGGAGAAAGCACTTAGTTGGTGGCTAGTAAACATCCACAGCCTCAGGAAAAAAAATCAACCCTAAGACCGGAGAAACAGCAGGAGGGAAGACTTGCCCTTGCTCCCAACAAGCAGATGCAAGGGAATCCCCCAAGCTTGCTATATGAGACCAATATTATCTGGTAATCTTATCCGCCTCCACCTCACTTTAAAGGTTGTGCCTACAAGTCACCGTTCTGGGTCCTTTTAAAAGCCACGAAGGGGGGTTACCTGGGCCTTAATTACTTTAGCATTTTAAAAGGAGTCCCAGCTCTCAATCAATCCATCAACAGTGCTGAGTGCCTACTCTGCAGAGCACTGTTCTAAGTTCTTGGGTGAACAATCAAACAGTGGCATTCATTGAGTGCTTACTGTGCACAGGGCACTGTACTAGCACTTGGAACAGTACAATATAACAGAGTTGGTAGACATGTTCCCTGCCCGCAAGGAGTTTACAGTTTAGAGGATAATAGAATTAACAGACATGATTTCTACCCTCAAGGAATCACCTTCGCCGAGGGGGATGAGTGTGACACCTTCATCCCTAGTGTCAGTCCAGCACACCCTGCCTTTCAGTGGCCCAGAGCCCCAAACCAATGTCAGAGGGGAGTGGGAGGGTGGGTTGAATGTCCAGTCCAGCCAAAAGCTCTCCTTAAGCAGAGGTGTAAGCTCGTATGGGCAGGGAACATTTCTGCTGTATTGTACTCTTCCAAGCACTTAGTGCAGTGGTCTGCACATATTAAGTGCTCAATAAACTGCATTGATTGATTGATAGCCAGGACCTTGAAGGTCAAGATCTTGTGGTATCAATTTTGAGGCAAGGGAGGGAGGCTGCACCTTTGCACTAGTCCCCTGCCATCCCAGCATCGTCCATGCTTCTTTCCCTGGACTATCCTCACTCTCTTGGGGAGGCCTGCAGCACTCATCCTCCAGTGAATATGTTCACCTCAAGCTCCCAGCAAGCCCCCCAAGGGATGGGGAAGGGCAAGGCGGGGAGGGGGGTGCGTATGTTTGTGTGTGTGTGTGTGTGTGTGTGTGTGTGTGTGTGTGTGTGTGTGTGAAAGAGAGAGAGAGAATAGAACTACTCCCTCAGGGAATGAGAAGAGAGAGCTGTCTGAGGTGGTGGTGAAATTTGGAGCTCTTCCTGGGGAGGGAGAGGATGAAGTGAGAATGGATGAGAAGAAGGGCCCTGGTAGCTCCCACTGGGGTGGTGCTTGCTGTGCCCTGTTCCCCACATTCTTCTCCTAGCCAGTATAGCTGGGAATGTCCCTTATGGCTGGTTGGGGGGCGGGGGGGGGGGGGGGGGGGGGGGGTTGCATCCAATAAATCCCAAGGATTGATTGAACTGGCGGGCTTAGCTCAGAGCTCGCCCCCATCTCCATGCCCACCCCATCCTCTCTTTTTTCTTCCTCCAGAACGGTTAGAGTCTACAAAGGCAACAAGAGCTTTGGCTTCACCCTCCGAGGGCATGCCCCCGTGTGGATTGAGTCCGTCCTGCCTGGTAAGGAGACCTGAGGGTGGAGGGCTCTGTTTGGTTGGACTGGGGTCACAATTCCCTCGGGCCAGACTTCAATCTGCCCCTGTCACATCCCAAACCGAAGGACCTTGCCTTCCTTCTGCCTCCTATGGTTAAACAGGGATCACCATATTTCTTCCACTAGGAACACAAGTGTGTGGCCACAAGCTGTGTGGCCTAATCAATCAATCAATCAATCAATCGTATTTATTGAGCACTTACTGTGGTAAGTACTTGGGAATAAGCGCTTGGGAAGTACAAGTTGGGAACATATAGAGACAGTCCCTACCCAACAGTGGAGGCCTAATGGATAGAGCATAGATCTGGGAATCAGAAAGGCCTGAATTCCAAGTCCAGCTACAGTACTAGTCTGCTGTGTGACCTTGGGCAAATCATTTCTCTGTGCCTCAGTTTCCTCATCTGAAAAGTGGGGATTAAGAATGTGAGCCCCATCTAGGAAATGGACTGCGTCCAACCCAATTAACTTGTATCTACCCCAGTGCTTGGAACAGAGCCTAGCACCTAGTAAGTGCTGAACAAAAACTATTAAAAAAGGGAGGGGGCGGTTAATTCTTTTATCTCCAAGAAAGCTACTCTACACAAAACTGGAAGTCAGCTGTTGTATTGGGACTCCAGAGAAGTTGGGTGGCCTTCTGGAAAGAGCACAGGCCTGGAAGTTGAGGACTTGGGTTTTAATTCCAGTTACGCCACTTGCCTGCTGTGTGTCTTTGGGCAAGTCAATTAACTTCTCTGGGCCTCAGCTTCCTCATCTGTAAAATGGGGATTAAATCCCTGCTCTCCCTCCTCCTTAGACTAGGAACACCATGTGGGACAGAGACTCTGTCAGATGGATTATTTTGTATCTACCCCAATGTTTGTTAAGTGCTTATCAAAACCACAAGTATTAACAAGTAGGCCCAGTCCAAGAGGAAACTGAAATTGGATGGCATCCCAAAAGATCATGCCTCAGTCTGCTGTCTTTGCCCAGACTGAAAGAGAGACCAATCAATTTCCCTTTCTAATAGGGGTTAAGGCCATTCATCACAGTTTTTGCAGGCCTCTATGTTCTACTGACTTCCACAAAGCCCACCATCTGCTTCCCTTCCCCCACCATTCTCCAGGAGTAGAGTAACGAGCAACTTTTAAATGTGATTTCCCATACTAAGTGCTTGGAAAAGTACCTCAGAAGCAAAAGATACATTCCCTGCCCACCTGGAGCTTACACTTAAATGGAGCCATCCAATCCTGGATGCTCTCCCCAGCAGAAGACAATGGACATCATGTCCATCAACCATAGTGAATTCTGCCAAGTGCTTAGTACAGTGTTCTGCCCAAAGTAATAAATACTTGCCCAAGGTCACAGAGCAGACCAATGGCAGAGCTGGGATTAGAACCCAGGTCCTTTTGACTCCCAGACCATGCTCTATCCACTAGGCCATAATAATAATTTTGGTATTTGTTAAGTGCTTACTATGTGCCAAGTACTGTTCTAAGCACTGGGGGAGATACAAGGTAATCAGGTTGTCCCACATCAGGTTGTCCCACGTGAGGCTCACAGTCTTAATCCCCATTTTCCAGATGAGGTAACTGAGGCACAGAGAAGTTAAGTGACTTGCCCAAAGCCACACAGCTGATAAGTGGCGGAACCGGGATTAGAACCCATGACCTCTGACTCCCAAGCCTGCGCTCTTTCCATTGAGCCACACTGCTTCTAGTCTGGACAGCTGGCTGAACCATCTTTCTAGGGCCAGTTGCCCGGAGTTTGGGTCTAAAAGGGCAACCGTCCTGAGTACCAAGGATGCCACTAAAGTTGGGAGGGAAACGGGCACCTTCCGAACCAACGGGTAAGGGGGCTTGTTTGCCACTGAAATCTTGGTAACATCATAATGACTCTTCCAGTTCTCGGGCCATGGGAATCAGGTCAGGTCCGGGGCCAGCCAGAGGACCAGAAATACTCTTCCAATTTCATGAAAGGGAAATGACTTTCTTCTGGGAGTTGGTTGTGGTCCTTGTGCCCGTGCCTGCCTCTGGCAGAAAGGGCCAGATCCCACCTACCCGTCATTCCCTGTACCACTCACGGCTCCCATCCGGTGTTCCACAAGACCTCCATCAGCCATTATTCAACCTGGGCACTGGAAGGACTGCCTAACAGCTGCACTCTCACCCTGCTGGGTCCCAGGCTTTTCCCAGAATTTCTTGCTCTGGCAGCATGAGGCAATGTCCTCACTGAACATCCCAGGATCCTACCCCAGGGATGTCCCATAAGGGTTTTGGCATTCTTGCTACGCTGCGGGGAGTCTTACTTTCATCTGCTTATCCTTGACCTAAATTTCTCTCTCCTCCTGCTGATGTGCTGCTTCCAGAAGGAGGCTTTGGGGACAGGCCTTGGGCTGTGAAATTGGGTTGTGCCATGCCGGGATTAGCGTGCTAAATCCCCATCTTGAAAATGAGGCTCAGGGGAGAGGGAGATTTAGGGTGCGGGTGATTCAGGTTGGAGAAGGCGTTAGCAGGATTGCTTCCACTGACTAGGAAGGGACTCTATGATCCTGGGGGCTGCAGAAGGGATGATGGAGGCGAGGGTCCCTGCAGCAGGTGGGGCTCAGGAGGGAGCTGCACCTTGCTCAGAGCCAAAAAAGGTGGTGGCAGATGTGTCCTAGAGACCAGAGAGATGCGGCAGAGACACCCACACTTCCTCCCCAGGACACCGCTGAAGCATGTGCCTTTTTCTCTTGCTCTCAGGCAGCCCGGCTGAAAATGCTTCCCTCAAGTCAGGGGACCGCATCCTGTTCCTCAATGGGCTGGACATGAGGTGAGAGGGAGACTGACCAGCCGGCGATCACCCAAGGGAAAGGGGCAGGCGGTGATGGTGGGGGAGAATGGCAGGTGGGGGGGAGTGAAGCAAGGTGAGAGAGAGAAGGCAGAGCACGTTGTACCACAGAGAGGACAGGGAGGGCTGTGTGCGTAGGGACAGAGATGAGAGAGGAGGAGGGGGAGGAGAGCGGCATCCTCAATTCTGTCACAACCCTCGTTCTCATCACATGCTTTGGCTGGTTGGCCGTTAGGGAGTTAGGAAATCATTGTCCAATGCATGAGTCTGTTTAGGCCCAGCCTGCCATGTTGCCAAAATGACTTGTACCCCTTCACATGTGCGTCACAACAGGTAAATGTGAATTTTCCTCAACGCGAGGTCTCGCAAGAACACAACTCTCACGTTAAAGGAGGAGTGGGTGTAGGTTGCCAAGGTGGGGGTGTTAAAAGGGGGAGAAGGTGGGACATGCCCAGGGATGAAGTACAAGGGCGAATAGGGCAGGGGGAAGACGAGTTCAGTGGCAGAGTTTGGTTGGCATCAACAGATGTGGCCGGGTTACGGAAACCAGGTCAAGCCCCCTTGGTTAGGGAAAATTGGGGCAATGGCTCTGGGCACTGCACCCTAGAGAGTCACCCACCTCTTGGAGAGGGCATCTCCAGACACCTGCCACCTGTGGGGCTATGGCATCAAAGGGCATGAATGCTCACGCCCCCGTGCCCAGATGGTTTGTGCTCCTCTGCTCCTGCCAACACTACTGATAGCAGGTCTGCTCTCTGAAGAGGTGTCGTGGGGTGCTCTCTGCTGGGGGACTGCCACCAAACAGAAGGGAAGGGGAATTGGGTAACACAGGGAATCTGGAGGTTCAGGCTCTGGGTCAGGAAGGGGATGGTGGTAAAGGCAGCCGACCGCTGGCCCATCAGCCGCTTCCACCCCACCCGCATCATATTTCCTTGATTGACAGGGTGTCCCTTTATGTCCCACCCCCTGCCCAGGGAAGCCCTGCCTCTTGGGGATAGCTATGATCTTGGTTACCACAGTGTCACGTCACCACCCAACTGAGCACTGGAGATAGCTGGCTGAATGATGCTCGGTGGGGAGGAAGATGGGGACTCGTTCCAACCAAACCACTTGGAACTGGGCCAGTGGCAGGGCTATTGGGGGAAGCGGAGAGAGGGAGGTTGTGGCTCTCCCTTAGCTTGGACCTCCAGAACTCCAGGAAAACGAGGTGATCCTGAATTCTCTTGGGGGCCTGGATCTCTGTTCCACAGACCCAGGGAAACCCAGAGAATCCTGAAACAAGCCAGGCCCACCCCCAACTGCCACCCCAAAGTGCCCAGGACTACTGCAGCTTCCGCAAGGCCCCTAGATTTGGGGTGAGACCCCCCAGGGACCCAAGCACTGATCTTCCAGGGGAGCCCCAAGCCAGCATTTTAGAGAGGCTCAAAATTCCGCTCTCTGTCTGCCGCTCCATTAATGATGGCTACAGAGAGCATTCGTGCCACCATGGCAACCCAGAGGATGCAGGTGGCAGGGGAAATGCACGCCAACCAGTCAGATCTGAGCACTGGCTCTCTGAGCTCAGTGACAAATACTGCCCAGGAGACCTTGGCTACAGTTCCGTCTCAAGATGGAAATATATGGTAGCAAGTTGCTCCTGCTGTGGTAAGATCAAAGCTGTTTGGTCTGGAGGCAGAGTAATCAGCTCCTGGTTGAGAGACCTGGAGAAAGCATCCCACCTTGTCTCATGAACTGTTTGCTTCCTTGGGAATCTTTTGGGCCTCCGGGGGGCACGGCAGGTTCCTTTCTCTGCACATAATAGCACATGTGCATGAGCCGAGCATATGGGGTGAATCAACCCTGGTGATTGTGTATCAGTCAATCCATGGCACTTACTGAGCTCTTACTATGTGCTGAGCACTCTAGTAAGCACTTGGGAGAGTACCATGGGTTAAGTAGACCTAACAGAGACAAATGTAAGAATGAGACCAGTATTGTCAAGTGCTTAGTACAGTGCTCTGCACATAGTACTAAGTGTTTGGAAAGTACAATTCAGCAATAAAGAGAGTCAATCCCTGCCCATGCCAGGCTTACAGTCTAGATGTGGGGGAGACAGATATCAAAACAAGTAAACTGATTTTACAATTTTAGATATGTACATATATACACCAGTGTTATGGGTGGGGAGAGGAGGTAGAGCAAAGGTAGCAAGTAGGGGCAATGGAGAGGGGAGGGGAGCTGAGGAAAAGGGGGGCTTAGTGTGGGAATGCCTCTTGGAGGAGTTGAGCCTTCAGTAGAAGTTTCAAGGGGGGAAGTGGGGTTGTTTGGCAGATTTGAGTAGGGAGGGTGATGCAGACCAGAGGTAGGACGTGGGCCAGGGGTCGATGGCAGGACAGGCGAGAATGAGGCACAGTGAGAAGGTTAGCACCAGAGGAATGGAGTGTGCAGGCTGGGATGTAGAAGGAGAGAAGGGAGGAGAGATAAAATGGGGCAAGGTGATGGAGAGCTTTGAAGCCAATAGTGAGAAGTTTTTGCTTGATACAGAAATTGATAGACAACCACTGGAGATTTTTGAAGAGTGAGGTGACATGCCCAGAATGTTTCTGTTAAGATAGTCTGGGTAGTAGAGTGAAGTATAGACTAAGGCAGGGAGAGACAGGAGGATGGGAGATCAGAAAAGAGGCTGATGCAGTAATCCAGTCGGGATAGGATGAGAGACTGAACCAGCAAGGTAGCAGTTGGATGGAGAGGAAAGGGCAGATCTTGGCAATATTGTGGAGATGAGACTGGCAGATTTTGGTGACGGATTAGATGTGTGGGGTGAAAGAGAGAGCGGAGTCAAGGATGACACCAAGGTTGTGGGCTTGTGAGATGGGAAGGATGGTAGTGCTGTCCACAGTGATAGGAAAGTCAGGGGGAGGACAGGGTTTGGGAGGGAAGATAAGGAGCTCTGTCTTGGACAAGTTGAGCTTTAGGTGGCAGGAGGACATCCAAGTAGAGATGTCCTGAAGGCAGGACGAGATGCGAGCCTGGAGGGAGGGAGAGAGAACAGGGGAGGAGATAAAGATTTTGGTGTCATCCGCATATAGTTGAAGCCGTGGGAGGGAATGAGTTCACCAAGGGAGTGAGTGTAGATGGAGAATAGAAGGGGACCAAGAACTCACCCTTGAGGGACACCTACAGTTAGGGGATGGAAGGGGGAGGAGAAGCCCATGAAGGAGACAGAGAATGAACAGCCAGAAAGACAAGAGGAGAAAGAGGAGAGGACGGAGTCAGTCAAGCCAAGGTTGGAGGAGAAGGGGATGGTCCACAGCATCAAAGGCAGCTGAGAGGTTGAGGAGGATTAGGAAGGAGTAGGAACCGTTGGATTTAGCAAGAAGCAGGTCATTGGTGACCTTTGAGGGGGCAGTTTCAGTGTAGTGGAGGGGGCGGAAGCCAGATTGGAGGAGAGAATTGGAGGAGAGGAATTCGAAGCAGCGAATGTAGATTACTCACTCCAGGAGTTTGGAAAGGAAGGGTAGGTGGGAGATGGGGTGATAACTGGAGGGGGCTATGGGGTTAAGGGAGGTTTTTTTTTTAGTCTTTATAGTGCCTTTCTCTCTCATCTCTTCTCCCTCTCTCAGGATGAATTCAGTGTTAGATCAGGGACTGAGAAGCCTAAAGGGACACCTCAGATCCCCCCAGTTGAATCTTGGTGACAAGATTAAACAGGAGGCATTGTGACCTAGCAGAAAAAGCCCAGACCTGGAAGTCAAAGGACTGGGTTCTAATCCTGGCTCCACCATTTGTCTCCCGGGTGACCTTGGGCAAGCCATTTCCCTTCTCTGGGCCTCATTTTCCTCATCTGTAAAATGTGAATTAAGACTGAGAGTCCCTATGTGGGACAGGGACTGTGACCAGCCTATCTTGTAACTATCCCAACACTTAGTACAAGTGCCTGGTACATGGAAAGCACTCAACAAATACCATAAAAAAAAAACCCTAAGGAAGTTCTGCTGTTTCCCTCCTAGGGCACATAGATGGGGAATCCTCAATCAAACACTGGCATTTTGGGGGTGCCTCCGAGCCCTGGGGGAGCCAAGGGGCCAAATTCCAAAGTGACCCTGATTGGCTGGGTTGGCCCCCAGTGTCCCAGGATCTTTTCTCTCTTGCCTCCGCAGGAACTGTTCCCATGACAAGGTGGTGTCCATGCTGCAGGGCAGTGGGGCGATGCCCACACTGGTGGTAGAAGAAGGGGTGGTTCCTTTCCCTACTGGTAAGTTCCCTGGCTCTCATTCTCCAAGGAATTATCATGATGCTCTGTACTGAGCCTTGTGGAAAACTACGCCGGAGCTGTTGGCTTAAAAATAGCGATTTTCTGTATCATTTGGCATATAGCTTGCATCAATCAATCATCATTCTATAGTATTTATTGAGCGCTTACTATGTGCAGAGCCACTGTACTGAGCACCTGGGAAAGTAGTGTACTATGTACTAAGTACAGTGTATGAGAAGCAGCGTGGCTCAGTGGAAAGAGCGTGGGCTTGGGAGTCAGGTCATGGGTTAGAAGCCCAGCTCCGCCACTTGTCAGCTGTGTGACCTTGGGCAAGTCACTTAACTTCTCTGTGCCTCAGTTACCTCATCTGGAAAATAGGGATTAATACTGTGAGCCCCACATGGGACAGACTGATCACCTTGTATCCCCCCAGTGCTCAGAACAGTGCTTATCACATAGTAAGTGCTTAACAAATACCATTACTATTATTATTATTACTACTATTACAATACAGAAGAGATAGCAGACATTCCCTGCCCACAGCGAGTTTACATCAGTGATGTTTATTGAGCACTTACTCTATGCAGAGAGCTGTAATAAGTGCTTCAAAGAACACCAGAGAGATAGCAGACCTAATCCCTACCCTTGAGGAGTTTATAATTTCGCAGCATTAGTTTCTTGGCAAGCACTAAAGAAAGATTCCTCACTTTCACTTCCTATCCCTTAAGGTCTTCCTGGTCCTTATTACCCTCAATATTCCTTACCCCTTCACCTTTGGCTACGTTCTTTCCAAAAAAATCCATCCCTCACAGCTCCAAGTTGGGCTGGCCCAGCCTGAAAGAAATCCTGGCTCCGTCACTTGTCACCTGTGTGACCTTGGGCAAGTCACTTAACTTCTCTGGGCCTCAGTTGCCTCATCTATAAAATGGGGATGAGGACTGTGAGCCCCACATAGGACAACCTGATTACCTTGTATCTACTCCAGTGCTTAAAACAGTGCTTGGCACGTAGTAAGCGCTTAACAAACACCAACATTATTATTATTATTATTATTACTGGTTGGGCTCTGCCTGAGTCTCAACCTCCAAGACAGCACTGGATCTTGTTTGATCCATGAAGGGGTCATGGAATCATAGATCTTAGTGACTGCCCAAAATGCCATTTTTCCAGGTTCTCCCTCCTGCTCTCCCCGGCCCCAAACTGAGCATTTGGAGTGGCCCATCCCATCACCACATGGGACCCCCCACAGGCTAAGAGCAATCAATCAGTGGTATTTATTGAGCGATTACTGCGCGCAGAGCCCTGTACGAGTGCTTGGGAGAGGACAGAGTTGGTAGACACTTTCCCTGCCCATTCTGCTGAAATGCCCTCTGCTTCCGCTGACATTTCACCTCCTGGATCCCAGAATGTTTTGGGTCAGCATGGCCCCGGGAGGTGCCGACTCCTAGGTTTACCCATCCATCACGGTTTCCTCTCTCCCCTCCCTGACCCTGGCAGATTCGGACTCCACAGACTCACCGAACCCCTCGTCGGCCCTGACCTCCCTTCAGTGGGTGGCGGAGATTTTGCCCTCCAGCATCAAGATTCAGGGCAGGACTTTCAATCAACAGCTGGAGCATCTGCTGACACCCCCGGAGCGCTACACCATCTGCAAGGCCCTGGAATGCTTCTTCCAACACAGGTAAGCGCCGGCGGGGAGGGGGAAGCCTGGAGCCAGAAGAGTCAATCAATAGTATTGACGTAGTGGTTAGAGCACAGGCCTGGGAGCCAGAAGGTCATGGGTTCTAATCCCGGCTCTGCCACTTGTCTGCTGTGTGATTTTGGGCAAGTCGCTTCGCCTCTCTGGGCCTGTTTACCTCATCTGTAAAATGAGGAGTGAGACTGTGAGCCCCACGTGGGACAGGTACTGTGTCCAACCCTTTTCCTAGTATCCACCCCAGCACTTAGTACAGTGCCTGTAAGTGCTTAACAAATCAATCAATTTTTATGGCATTTATTAAGCGCTTACTATGTGCAAAGCTCTGTTCTAAGTGCTGGGGAGGTTACAAGGTGATCAGGTTGTCCCATGGGGGCCTCACAGTCTTCATCCCCATTTTACAGATGAGGGAACTGAGGCACAGAGAAGTTAAGTGACTTGCCCAAAGTCACACAGCTGACAATTGGCGGAGCCGGAATTTGAACCCATGACATCTGACTCCCAAGCCTGTGCTCTTTCCACTGATTCACGTAATCAATTATATTATTGAGCGCTTACTGTGTGCAGAGCACTGTACCAAGCACTTGGGAAAGTAACAGTACAGCAGTAGAGACAATCCTACCACAGTTACTATTATTATTATTTATTGAGTGCTTACTGTGTGCAGGACATTGCATTAAGTACAGTATGACAGAGTTGGCAGAGAGGCACATCCTCAGCCATGAGCCCAAGGCACCTCCTTTTCCTTCCACGCCCCCTGGGTCATCCCTTTGGAGGAAAGGGAACAGCGTGGTCTACTGAACAGAGCATGTGACTGGGAGTTAAACGCTCTGGGCACATTACTCCCCTCCTCAAAAATCTCCAGTGGCTGCCTGTCAACCTACGCATCAGGCAAAAACTCCTCACTCTCGGCTTCAAGGCTGTCCATCCATCCCCTCGCCCCCTCCTACCTCTCCTCCCTTCTTTCCTTCTCCAGCCCAGCCCGCACCCTCCGCTCCTCTGTCGCTAACCTCCTCACTGTACCTCATTCTAGCCTGTCCCGCCATTGAACCCCAGCCCATGTCCTTCCCCTGGCCTGGAATGCCCTCCCTCTGCCCATCCGCCAAGCTAGCTCTCTTCCTCCCTTCAAAGCCCTACTGAGAGCTCACCTCCTCCAGGAGGCCTTCCCAGACCGAGCCCCCTTTGTCCTCTCCTCCGCCCCACCCCGTGGCCCTACCTCCTTCCCCTCCCCACAGCACTTGTATATATATTTGTACAGATTTATTACTCTATTTATTTTACTTGTACATATTTACTATTCTATTTATTTTGTTAATGATGTGCGTCTAGCTTTAATTCTATTTGTTCTGACGACTTTGACACCTGTCTACATGTTTTGTTTTGTTGTCCATCTCCCCCTTCTAGACTGTGAGCCCATTGTCCAGGAGAGACCATCTGTAGATGTTGCCGATTTGTACTTCCCAAGGGCTTAGTACAGTGCTCTGCACACAGTAAGCACTCAATAAATATGATTAAATGAATGAATGAGTTAGAAGGACCTGGGTTCTAATCCCAGCTCTGCCACTTGTCTGCTGTGTAATCTTGAGCAAGTCATTTTAACTTCTCTGGGCCTCAGTCCCCTCATTTGTAAAATGGGGATTAAGACTGTGAGTCCCGTGTGGGACAGGGACTGTGTCCAACCTGATTAGCTTGTATCTACCCCAGGCTAAGTACGGTGCCTGGCACATTGTGAGCACTTAACAAATTCCATGAAAGAAAAAGAAAGAAAGAAAAAGAAGGAAATAAGAAGAAAGAAATAAAAAGAAAGAAAGAAAAAGAAAGAAAGAAAAAGAAAGAAAGAAAGAAAGGCCTAGAAGTGGTCTGACTGCAGATCAAAGGGTCCAGAGACTACTTTTCCCAGGGGCTGGGAAAATGTAGCCCAGGCTCAGAGACCATCCCTTTCCTCCTCCTTCCTGAGGGATCAGCGGGGTGGGGCTGGGAACCAGACCACACCTTCTCTCAAAGGTTACAGGTCAGCTCCACCAATGCCTCCCCTGTGCTTGGCTTAGTGGATAAACTAACCTGACTCTGCCACATATCTGATATGTGACTTTGGCAAGTCACTCCACTTCTCTGTGCTTCAGTTACCTCTTCTGTATAATGGGGATAAGAGTGTGAGTGGGGGACTTTGTTCCACATGGGGATCACACTCTTATCAACATTTTACAGATGAGGTGACTGAGGTACGGAGAAGACATAATCCTTGTCCAACCTGATTAACTGGGCACAAATTAAGCACTTAACAAGTGCCATGATTATTATTATAATGACCCCACTCCTCCTGCTGTTTCACCCATGAGCAGATGGTGAATTTAGGGGAGTGGGGATGGAGAAGTTACATGACTTGCCCAAGGTCACACTGCAGTCAAGTGGTGGAGCCAGAATTAGAACTCATGACCTTCTGATTCCCAGGCTCGTGCTCTATTCACTACACCATGCTGCTTCCCATGAGCAGCTTCTATTGAGTGCTCACTGTTCATTCATTCATTCAATTCATTCAGTTGTATTTATTGAGCACTTACGGTGTGAAAAGCACTGTACTGAGCGCTTGGGAGAGTAAAACAACAAACACATTCCCTGCCCACAACGAGCTCACAGTCTGTGTGCAGAGCAGTGTACCAAGCGCTTGGGGGAGTGCAATATAACGGATACATTCCCTGCCCACAACGAGCTTATGGTCTAGAGGAGAATGACCGCACACTCTCTTCCTCTCCCCCCAGGAACATCGACACCCTCATTGTGGACGTCTACCCCGTGCTGGACACCCCCGCCAAGCAAGTCATTTGGCAGTTCATCTACCAACTGCTGACGTATGAGGAACAGGAGCACTGCCAGCAGAAGATTGCGCGGTTTCTCGGCTACAAGTCCGTGGCAGGTGAGTGACGCATCCACCCGGGCAACAGGGGCCAGACCCACCGACACACAAGCTGTCTCACAACCTGGCTGAGGCTCAGGCCTCTTGGACTGATATCGGGCAAACTCACACACTGGCACATTGTTGGCAGGTTTGTTCCTACCCACATGCCCTCACGCTGGGTCTCTCTCTCTCACACACACACACACACACACACACACACACACACCCACCCCTACACACACCATTCACGGCCAAATGACGTCACTGTGGGTTATGCCATGGTGTCTGTTGACACCCAGGTACCGCTGGACTGGGAAGGAAGGACCAGAGTTTCACTCCAATCCATGCCCTGTGGGGTAGCAGGGACTGATATGGCTTGAGCCAAGACCCCCTCCCCGGTCAATCGATCAATGAAACTTATTGAGTGCTTACTGTGTACAGGGCACTGTACTAAGCGCTTGGGAGAGTACAACACAACAACAGACACATTCCCTGGCCCCAACAAGCCCAAGGGAGGCCCCAGCTGTTTTCCTTGGTCTAATTACCTTAGATCAGCGGCATTTTAACGGCAACAGTCTCTGAGGTAAAACCTACCCTTCTGCCCTATTCTCTCTGCCTCTTCCTCCTCCTGGCTTTGGCAGGAGTAATGGTGCTCAGAGCTCCCTCCCTTCCCTTCCCCTCACTGAATGTGACTTTGGTAACTAGAGAGAAGGTCCGACATCAACTGATTCAAGTCTCATAATGCATCTCCACTTGGGGGAAGGAAAACTGCAAGATGGAGGACAGCTGTGTAGGGCAGAAAACTTTTCAGGGGTAATGATGAACGGTGATCATAAAGTGGCAAATTCATGGATCAGTAAAAGAGAAAAGTAGTGGTGGAGAAGGGAAAAGTGAGGGCTGGTCTGCGGCTCAACTAGAATCGTTTGGATGGATGCCCCCAGAAAGCCACCACCATCCAGTTTCTGCAAGCATCCTGCTGCCCCTCAGGAAACAGAACACTGGGCAGGATGGGCAATTGGTCCAAATGGTAAAGGCCTATCTTATGTTCTTATATTCAAAGTAAACCGGTAATTAAATCAAGCAAGCATTCTAGTATGCCGGTATTCCTAACATTCCTACCAAACATAAGGATCATGCCATAATTCTATTAAATACTACTTTTTTTCTCCTGGGCTAAAAGGTTGTGGAAATTCTGGAAAGAATTCAAAAAAAGAGCCATGGGGCTAATTAAAAAGATGGAAAATGGCACCTCTGGGGAAAGATTGAAGGAATCGGGAATTCCTGAGGCCCCACCTTACCTCAGAGACTGTTAAGCAGCTTGCTTTGACTCAAGAAGACGGTGGGAGAAATGGCCATGTTTAGAGAAAGTGTTAATTCTCAGTTCAAAGAGAGATAGAAGGGCTTCCAACAGCATGATTGAGGGTCGGCCTTGATTTCCGCTCCCGTTGTCTCTGTGAGGGAGTTTTGTTCTACTAGACACTACCTCGAAGACATTCACATCTGGTTCCTAAGCCTTGTAAGTGTCCCCGTGGCGTTGCTGTAGCAACGTGAAAACCTACTGCACTTTAGAGGGGATTATGGGCTTTATAATCAGACAACAAAAAGGCAGAAGGTAATTTTAGATGGAAAGGTTTTCATCATCGGGGTATATGTTAATTACATTGAAATTCTATTTTTAAACCTTTTACAATCCACTACAAAGCCCAAGGAAGAAATAATCCCCACATTGAAGAATTAAATAATTTTTCCCTATCGAATTCACAGATTGTTCAGTTCAGCCTCCTGCCCCCAAAGACTCAAGTACATACTCTTGGGAGGACTATCTCCAATCAATCAATGGTATTTATTGAGCGCTTTTTGTGTGCAGAGCACTGTGCTTCACAACATCTCTAGAACCCACCCTTTCCTCTTCATTCAAACTGCTACCATGCTGATCCAAGAGCTTATCCTATCCTGCCTAGAATACTGCATCTGTCTTCTCGCTGACCTCCCTTCCTCTTGTCTTTCCCCATTCCAGGTCATACTTTGCTCTGCTTTCTGGATCATTTTTCTATAAAAACAACCCAAAAAACAAAAAAACCCAGCTCATATCTCTCCACTCAAAAACCACCAGTGGTTGCCCATTCATCTCTGTCTTACCATAGGCTTTAAGGTATTCCATCAGCTCTCCTCATCCTATCTTACCTCACTGATCTTACCACAACCCGACCTGTACACTTTGCTCTCCAATGCTAACCTATTCTCTGAACCTCATTCTTGTCTATCCCACTACTAACCCCTTGCCCAAGTCCTCCCTCTGATTTAGAACTCTTTTCCCCTTCATATCTGTCACTCTCTCTCTACCCTCAAAGTCCTCTTAAAATCACATCTCCTTCAAGAGGCCTTCCCTGACCTCTTATTTCCCCTATGCCACCTATGCACTTAGTTCTGTATCCCTTAAGCACTTGATATTCACTCCATTCTCAGCCCCACAGCCCTTGTCTACATACCGTTACCCTCTGCCTTTTCCCCTAATTGATTTTATTCCCTGTCTCAGCTTCCAGGCTTTAAGCTCCCTGAGGGCAGAGATCGAGATTACCAACTCTGAAGTGTACTTTCCCAAGTGCCCAGTAAAGTGCTTTGCACACAAAAAGTGCTTAATAAATATCGGGACTGATATTAAGGCCCTTGAGAGAGTACAGTACAATAGAGTTGGTGGATAGGATTCATGCCCACAAGGAGCTTTTATGACCCTATCGAATGTGAAGCACTGGATAAAGTGTTTGAAGAATACAACAGAACCAGGACACAAATTCCCTGCCCTTAAGGAGTTCACAATTTAAGAAGAGAGACTGACTAAAATGATTTACAATTAGTGCGAGCAGGCAGAAGAAACACGAAGCAGTTCAGCTCTATCAGGGTGAGATCACAAGACAAATACATGCAAATCCAAATAATTATAAATGCAGAGGCTAGGAATAAAATTCATTAGTACTCAGGAGATCTGTTGAGTTGATGGGATTAGGAAATTGTGAATTAGGGAGAAGGCTTCCTGAAAGGGATGGGATTTAAAAAGGGTTTTGAAGATGGGGAAAGCTGTTGTTGGTGGATTTGGGTGGTGGTGGGGAGGGAACTTCTAGTTTGGAGAGGGAGTGGGGAAGGTGCAAGCAAGGGAAAAGGTGCAAGAGAATTGACAGCAGGGTACAGAAGGTGAACTGGGGATGAACAAACTGTACAAACGTTGAAAAGATAGTAATCCATGTCCTCAGCTTGCCTGTCATGTATGTTTTAGATAAACAGCATGGAGGTTTGGAAAATAGGTAAAAAGATCCTGAATGGAGAAAAATTCAAGAACTATTACTGACCCTGCCTTGTGTAGATTCTTACTTTTAAATTTCAAACAGATATATAGTGCTCTCTTAAGCACTATTCCCTTGAGAACCCCCAGGCTCAGCAAACCTCCCAGCTGATGCAGGACTGGGGAACGCGGGGTCGGTCTCCCCCAGTATTACAAAAACACATCCTCTCCAGGTAGAGAAGCCAGTGTAACCTAATGAGAAGAGCTTAGCGCTAGGACTCAGAGGAGCTGGGTTTTAGTCCTACCTCTGTCACTGGCGGCTCTGTGACTTTGGGAAAGTCACTTAGCCTCAGTTTCCTCATTTGTAAAGTAGAGACAATAATAGCTCTCTCCTTACCTCATAAAGATAAGATCAACTAACTACAGCATGGGCCACGGGCTACATTCGTTCATTCATTCGATCATATTTATTGAGTGCTTACTGTGTGCAGAGTACTGTACTAAGCATTTGGGAAGTACAAGTTGGCAACATATAGAGACGGTCCCTACCCAACAGCGGGCTCACAGTCTAGAGCCTGGACCTAAGAGTCAGAAGGACATGAGTTCTAACTCCAGGTCTGCCACTTGTCTGCTGTGTGACCTTGGGCAAGTCATTTCACTTCTCTGGACCTCTCAGTTCCTTCAGCTGCAAAATGGGGATTAAGATTGTGAACCCCATGTGGGACATGTACCGTGTCCAATCTGATTAGCTTGTATCTACCCCAGTGCTTAGTTTGGTGCCTGACACATGGTTTGCGCTTAACAAATAACATTAAAAAAACCCAAAACTGAAATGAAAGGGCTTTGGAAAAGAAAAGCCCACAATAAATTTAAGGTTTCCTCCTTTCCATCTGGAGGTAAACTGATGCCCAGAGATGGAAAGCTATTAGAGCACAAATCCTCGGTGGAGCAGTTGGAACGTGAAGAAGTTTGCATGCTGGGCAGATCCTCAACTCAAGCACACTGGGTGGAGGGGAGGACTAGTGGCTGGCAGGTAGTCTGCCTTCATCAGGCTACAACTGATGAATCCAGACGCTTAAGTCTGTGCGTATGAGCCCGGCCAATGGCAGGGGTCGATGCAAGGGGCTTATTGGGACTGGCTGATGCTCATCAATTAATTATTAATATTTATTGAGGGCTTACTATGTGCAAAGCACTGTACTAAGCCCTTGGGTGAGTACAACAACAACACAACAGAATTAGTGGACACATTTCTTGCCAATAATGAGTTAACAATCCAGAGTCACCAGGGGGACTTTGGGCAGGCTAAGGTTAGAGAGGCTGGGCCTGAGACCAGACAGTCTCAGGACAACTCGGGAGAGAACAGGTATCATTCCAGAGCCCAACCCCAAAGCCCAGGACAGTCAGAATCCCACGTGGGGTTTCTGGGATGTTGACCATTTCTAGTAATAATGATGATGATGAGTGGTATTTGTTAAGTGCTTACTGTGTGCCAAGCACTGAGCTAAGCCCTGGGGTAGATGCAAGATTATCAGGTCAGACAAAGTCCCCATCCCACAGGAGCTACCAGTCTAGGTAGTGGAGAGAACAGGTATTGAATCTCTATTTTGCAGATGAGGAAACAGGCACAGAGAAGCTGAGTGTCTGGCCCAAGTTCTCACAGCAGGCAAATGGCTGAGCCTGGATTAGAACCCAGATCCTCTGACTCCCAGGCTCCTAGGCCACACTGCTTCCACCCTGGGAGAATGACTGAGGAAAGGAGCTGAGGGTAGGAGGGAGAAGAGGGGACAACTTTCAAAAAGCCAGCATGCCTTTTCAGCCAATCAGAATCACGAATATAGAGCACTGTACTAAGCACTAGGTAGAGTACAATAGAATTAATAGACAGGATCCCTGCCCTCAAGGAGCTTACAACCCAATGGGGGAGTCAGAACACAAAATAAATAATAGATAGAAGTAATAAGAGGATGAAGACATGTACATAAGGACTAAGGAATTGGGAGAACTTAAGTGCTTAGGTGGCATAGAAGAGTGAAATGGTAGTTAGTGGGGAAAAACGTGGAGAGGCCAGCAATCAAACAGGGAAGGCCTCCTGGAGGAGATATAATTCCACTGACTCTTTCATCACACATATGCTTAGATATGCCCTGCACACTAGTGGCTTCCAGTAAATCACAAGCACACGTGTACACACACACACACACACAAATACACATGTATGTGATTGGCACCTGCTTCCTTCCTGCCCTGTCTTGCATTCAGGAATCCATGAGGTAAACCTCTCTCCCCTCTCACAGCATGGTGCAATCCCCTCTACCCCCGCTTATCTTCCCAACCCGAGTACCAGGGGGGTCTTCCCTGGCTCTTTGCTCCCGGAGAGCTGCGGGGGGCCTGGCCTGTGCCCAGCGCTACGGGGAGGTCTGGGGAGATGCCTGACCTCTGACCTTCCTTGCAGCTGCCCCAGAGCCCGAGCCAGAGGAGCGGCCTCGGAGTTCGGTGAGGGGGGGTGCTGGGTGCCGGGTGAGTGTGAGGACCCGGGCAGCGGAGGAGAGCATCCTGGGAGGTAAGGAGCGGGGCTCAGGGAAACGGGACCTCCCCTGGAGGAGGCGTCCAAGTCTTGGGACCCCATGATAGCAGGGCATATTAGGGGATCTTTTCTTCCAAATCATCTTCTCCCCTGCAGGGACCACCCCATTCCCAACCCTGGACCAATGGGGCCCATTCTCACCACCTCACCTCTTCTCCCCCATGGAAAGGGGATGCGCCGGGGCCTTGTCCCAGCTGGGGCTCGAGCCCTCGGAGCCCAGAGTCAGAGAGGGCACCACCCCGACTAGCCACGGTGGGAGACCATGGATGTGGGGGCTGCTGGCGGCTCGGGACGGACCCTACCCCCACTCCTCCTGTTCTTCTCAGCAGGTCTCAGCGAGACAGGGGAGCTACCGATCCAGCTGACCCCCGGGGAGCGCCAGGCAGGCGATGGCACATCGCTTCCCGAAACCCCCAATCCTAAAATGGTTTGGACCCTTTTCTTATTCTTGGCCTCTTTCTCTGAGGTCCTTTCCTCTCTCCCTCTGCCTTCTTTTCCTCTCTTCTTTGTTCTCTTTTTATTCTCATTCATTCCCTTGAAGAACAAAAGAATCCAGGTGGCGAGGGTCAGGCAAGGAGTTCATCCAGTCCAGTTCTCTGATGATGATGGTATTTGTTAAGCGTTTATGATGTGCCAGGTACTGTACTAAGTGCTGGGGTAGATACAAGCTAATCAGACCCCTCATGGGGTTCACAGTCTTAACCGTGGGCAGCATGGGTTCTAATAATAATAATAATTGTGGTATTTGTTAAGCGCTTACTGTGCGCCGGACATTGTACCAAGCTCTAGGGTGGATACAAGCAAATTGGGTTGGACATGGTGCCTGTTCCACCTGGGGCTCACAGTCTTAGAGAAGCAGTGTGGCTCAGTGGAAATAGCATAGGCTTTGGAGTCAGAGGTGATGGGTTCAAATCCCAGCTCTGCCACTTGTCAGCTGTGTGACTTTGGGCAAATCACTTAACTTCTCTGTGCCTCAGTTCCCTCATCTGTAAAATGAGGATTAAGACTGTGAGCCCCACATAGGACAACCTGATCACCTTGTAACCTCCCCAGCGCTTAGAACAGAGCTTTGCACATAGTAAGCGCTTAATAAATGCCATTATTATTATTTAATGCCCATTTTACCAATGAGGAAACTGAGGCAAGAGAAGAATTGACTTGCCCAAGGTCACACAGCAGACAACTGGCAGGGTCGGTATTAGACCACAGGCAGGTCCCTTCTGACTCCCAGGCATCACTGGCCGATGGCTCAGCGCGGCTCCCGGCAGCAGCCCACTCTCTTCCGGGGGTGGGCCACTCCGACTCCAACAGGGAGCCCAAGGAGTGGGATTCTGTTTGATCCTAAACACAGAAGGAGGGTAATTAACAGGACACAGTGCCTGGAGTGCCATAGCCGAGAACCTCCCGCATTGGCACGGACTCATTAGCTCCTTGTCAAAGCAAATTACCACGGGTTTGCACCGCTGAGCCGACCTGGGCCCGGGGAAGCCAGACGGCGAAGGCCCTGTTCGAGCCAGGATGAGGCTATGGAGAGAAATCCCTGGGGTGAGGGCTGAGGCAGGGGAAGGGCTAGTAAAAGTCAGGGGTGGGAGGAGAGCGAGAGCTGTGACTCTCCAGGCGTTGGTGGTGAGGGGAGGGGATGTGGCCAGGGCAGAAGCCATGGCTCTGGGAATCTCTCTTGGGCACCGGCCTCGATTCCAGTGGCAGGGCCATCCCGAGAGACAGCAGGTGGATGTGACCCGGCTGGCTCAGAGCCCTGGCAGGCCTGGGGCTGTCGGGCCTGTGGTTCCCATGGCTTACAGGGGCACGATGTCGTCTTGTCTGTCAGATGTCAGCTGTCTATGCCGAACTGGAAACCCGGCTGATCAGCAGCTTTGCTGGAAAGAAGGCGAGCTCAACCAAGCCCAGAGCCTCCCCACCTGCATCTGACCAACCAGGTGCTACAGGTAGAGTCCTCCCCTTCCTTCCTCCCTCCCTCCACCTTCCCTCTCTTTGGCATGACTACCCATCATCCACGGGCAAACAGTGCACCAGTATCCAGGGAGAGCAGCCTGGCTGGGGCCGCCCACAAGTTGGTTCTTTTCACTCAAGGAAGGGATCAGCCCCACTCTCAAGAGGGCAAGAACTGAGGGAGAGACCATCCTGTACCACCCCCTCCCCTCTGCCCGATCTGCTGGAACTGGCTTCAGAAGAACCCTTGGTTGAATCCTAGTTTTGTGTGACCAAGTTTCCACAGCTATGCTTGTTCCAGGGCATTTTGGGAAGCAGCTGGGACAACTTGGAACTGGGGAGTTAGGACTCCAGAATCCCCTCTCTTCTGATTGGGGAGGGGAGGAGTCGGGAGGAGAGAGGAGGCAGGCAGAAGGAAAATGGAAATCTTTGTCCTTCAGTCATCCGTTTCCCCTCAGGAGCTCAAAGGGTCATTTTCTTCATCTCCGATAATAATGTTAATAATTGTGGTATTTGTTAAGGGCTTACTATGTACCAGGCACTGTACTAAGTGCTGGGGTGGATATAAGCAAATCAGGTTGGACACAGTCCATGTCCCACGTAGGGCTCACAGCCTCAATCCCCATTTCATTACAGATGAGGTAAGTGAGGCACAGAGAAGTGAAGTGATTTGCCCAGGGTCACCCAGCAGGCAAGTGGCAGAGCCGGGATTAGAACTCATGATCTTCTGATGCCCAGGCCCGGGCTCTATCTGCTGCTCCATCCTTGGGAGGAAGCAGGATACTTGCAGAAATAGGGAGCTGGGAAGAGGGGGGGAAAACAGAAAGCTTGAGGGAGTTTCCCCACTTCCCACAGTGAATCAGGGAAGAAGAGCTGGGAGCACAAGCGAGAATTTCCAACTTCCCATATTGGATTCTACATCCTCCAAACTCCTTCTGAGGAATTTCCACTGCCCCCTGGATCCCCCCTTGATCATGGGAGCAGACTGGTCAGGCACTCAATCAATGGTATTTGAGCACTTTCTGTGCACCAAGCACTGGACTAAGCACTTGGGAGAGCTCAGTATAGTCAACAGACACAGTCCCTGCTCTGGAGGAGCCGATGCTCATCTAGTCCGGGAAACAGAAGGAATTACAAGTAGGGGGAAGCAACCAAGTAAAGAAGGATTTGTCCCTAGATGCTGTGGGGGTAGGGTGGGTGCCCCGGTGCTCAGGAATGACCTGGTACTATCAATCAATACATGGTATTTTTTTATGGTATTTGTTAAACACTTACAATGTGCCAAGCATTGTCCTGAGCGCTGGGGTAGATCCAAGCTAATCAGGTTGGACACAGTCCCGTCCCACAAGGGTCTCCCAGTCCTAATCCCCATTTTACAGATGAGGTAACAGGCACAGAGAAGTGACTTGTCCAAATTCACAGGGGCAGAGCTGGGATTAGAACCCAGGTCCTTTTGATTCCCAAGCCCTTGTTCTACATCCACTAGCTGAGTGTCTGGAAGAGTCCAGTTCAAGAGTTGATAGACCAGTTGCTTGCCCACCAGGAGCTTTTAGTATAAGGGATGGGCGGTTTCTGACGTTATGCCTTGCCACGCTCCCTCTGCAGGGTCCCGGAAGTCAGGGATGAGCATCTCGTGGCAGAGCGAGCCTGCCCCGTCTCAGTCCTGCTACTTCCACCCGCCCGCCGGGAGCCTTCCGTCCCCGTCCAGCACCGAGTCCAACCCGTACGTCAGCCTGGACAGCAGCCCCACGCCCTCCCCCCCCCAACACCGACTATGCCGGCAGCTCCCCGGCCCGTCGCAAGAAGCTCTTCACCTTCTCCCGGCCTCCTCGCAGCCGTGACACGGACCGCTTCCTGGATGCCCTGAGCGAACAACTGGGCCACCGCGTCACGATCGTGGATGACTTCCTCACCCCCGAGAATGACTACGAGGAGGTGAGGGTAGGGATGTGGGCAACTGTTCCCCATTTCTATCATCCACTCTGGCACAGACTGGCTGGAGGGAAGGCAGTCAGTCATATTTATTGAGTACTTACTGTGTGCACAGCACTGTACTAAGCCTTTGGGAAAGTCCAGTATAACAATAAACATAATAATAATAATAATAATGGCATTTATTAAGCGCTTACTATGTGCAAAGCACTGTTCTAAGCACTGGGGAGGTTACAAGGTGATCAGGTTGTCCCACGGGGGGCTCACAGTCATAATCCTCATTTTACAGATGAGGTAACTGAGGCACAGAGAAGTTAAGTGACTTGCCCAAAGTCACACAGCTAACAATTGGCGGAGCTGGGATTTGAACCCATGACCTCTGACACCTGTATATATGTATATATGTTTGTACATATTTATTACTCTATTTATTTATTTATTTATTTATTTTACTTGTACATATCTATCCTATTTATTTTATTTTGTTAGTATGTTTGGTTTTGTTCTCTGTCTCCCCCTTTTAGACTGTGAGCCCACTGTTGGGTAGGGACTGTCTCTATATGTTGCCAATTTGGACTTCCCAAGCGCTTAGTACAGTGCTCTGCACATAGTAAGCGCTCAATAAATACGATTGATGATGATGACTCCAAAGCCCGTGCTCTTTTCCACTGAGCCATGCTGCTTCTCAGTGGACACATTCCCTTCCCACAGTGAGCTTGCAGTCTTGTGGGGGAGACAAACATTAATGGAAATAAATTACAGATATGTACATAAGCGCTGTGGGGCTGGGAGGGAGGCTGATAAAGGGAGCAAGTTGGGGTGACGCAGAAGGGAGTGGGAGAAGAGGAAAGGAGGGATTAATCAGGGAAGACCCCTTGAGGGAGATGTGCCTTCAGGAAGACTTTGAAGAGGGGGAGAGTGATTGTCCATCAGATATGAGGAATGAAGGTGTTTCAGGCCAGAGGTAGGACATGGGTGAGAGGTCAACGGTGAGATAGGCGAGTTTGAGGTACAGTGAGTAGGTTGACATTAGAGGGGTGAAGAGTGCGAGTTGGTTTGTAGTGGGAGAGTAGTGACGTCAGGTAGAAGGGGGCAGGAGCCGGCACCTTCTGGAAGAAGAGACCACGTGACGTCAGTGACGTCAAGAACTCTGCAGCCTAGGACAAGCTCGCTGGCTAGCTGATCCCAAGGTTTGGCTCGGGGAGGATAAGGCAGGCTAGCACGGCAATAATTACTGAGGTATTTGTTCAGCGCTTACTATATGCTAAGCATATAAGCACTGGGGTAGATACAAGATAGTCTGCTCCCATGTGGGGATCAAGGTCCAAGTAAGATGGAGAACAGGTTATGAATCTCTATTATGTAGGTGAGGGAACTGAAGCAGAGAAGTGAAGTGACTTGCCCAAGTCACATCGTGGGAAAGTGGCGGAGCTGGGATTAGAACCCAGATCCTCTCTCAGGCCCATGCTCTTTCTACAGGGCCACGCTGCTTCTTGAGGTGTGCCGTGTGGGTGCCAACTTTGTCGAAACACTGACCAGCGCACCCACCCAGCCCCCTCAGCTGGGGTGGAGGGGCTGGCAGAGATCTGCCCTGGGCCACTGTGACGGTGGTTTCCACTGGGACCCAGGGAATTCTGTGCTGTGTCTGGCAGCCTCCCTCCTACCCAGAGCAGCCAGAAGCTTTCCCTGGCACGGCTGGACAGTCACAGAGTCCTGCAGCCTCAAAGCCGCCCGTGGGGAGCACTTCCCTGGTGCACACGCCGAGACTGCCCGCGTGACTCGCACCGCCATCCTGAGATGGAAAGCCTCCACCCTCACCCATGAGGGCGGGAATCAGTCGGGGATTCGCTATCCGGCTCTGTCCTCTTGGATGGCAAAGCTTTAATAATAAGAATAATGGTATTTGGTAAGTGCTTACTATGTGCCAGGCACTGTAGTGGATAGAAGCCAATTGAGTTGGACACAGTCCCTGTCCCAGGTGGGGATCAGTCTCAATCCCCGTTTGACGGATGAGGTAAATGAGGCACAGAGGAAGGGAAGTGACTTGCCCAAGGTCACACAGCAGGCAAGCGGACAGTGTTTTCCGAATCCTAGCCTCTCCCTCCGAAAGCCGGCCCCAGTGAGGCCTGGGTTCCCAGAACAGCAGACTCAGCGGCTGTCCCTGAGAGGCAGTTTGGCCTAGTGGAAAGGGAAAGAGTCAGGAGACCCAGATTTTAATTCCACCTCTGCCAATGACCTACTGTGTGACATTTGGGCAATTAACAACAACAATAACAACAACGATGGCATTTGTTAAGCGCTTACTATGTGCAGAGCACTGTTCTAAGTGCTGGGGGGGATACAAAGTGATCAGGTTGTCCCATGTGGGGTTCACAGTCTTAATCCCCATTTTACAGATGAGGTAACTGAGGCTCAGAGAAGTTAAGTGACTGGCCCAAGGTCACACAGCAGACATGTGGCGGAGTCGGGATTTGAACCCATGACCTCTGACTCCAAAGCCCGTGCTCTTTCCACTGAGCCACGCTGCTTCTCGATGATTACTGTGTGCAGAGCACTGTTATGAGCACTTGGGAGAGTACAACAGAGTTGGCAGACATGTTCCCTGTCCATAAGGAATTGAAGCGCTTAGTACAGTGCTCTGCACACAGTAAGTGCTCAATAAATATGATTGAATGAATCCAGAGGGAGCCTTCAGCCTAGAGTACTTAACCTCTCTGCACACAGTAAGTGCTCAATAAATATGATTGAATGAATCCAGAGGGAGCTTTCAGCCTAGAGTACTTAACCTCTCAGGGACTCAGTTTCCTCATCTATAAAATGGGAAGATATCTGCTCTTTCACCTCTTCCATTCTGAGCCCCTTGTGTCACAGGGGCTGTGTCAAATCCGAATACCTTAAGTCTACACTGTTCTTTGGCACAAAGACAGTGCTTCAGTTAATACTAGAGTTATCATTATTATTTCCCTCTTCACATTAGAAAAGAGATTAAAATCATTTTACTATAACTAAAAATAGCTTAGGTCCCATAGAATCATAAACAGCAATTGAGAAGCAGCATGGCCTAATGGTTAGAGCATGGGCCTGGGAATCAGAGGACCTGGGTTCTAATCCCAGCTCTGCTACTTGTCTGCTGCATGACCTTGGGCAAGCCACTTTATTTCTCTGTGCCTCAGTTATCTCATCTGTAAAATGGGGATTAAGACTGAGAGTCCCACGTGGGGCACGGACCGTATCCAACCTGATTAACTTGTATCTACCCAGCACTTAGTACAGTGCCTGGCACACAGTAAAAGTGTTTCATATTAACTTGAATGTAACCAGCACTTAGTACAGTGCCTGGCACAGAGCAAGTGTTTAACAAATACTATTAACAACAGCTTCAACAACCCGGTTCTGCCATTTGTCTGCTCTGTGATCTTGGGCAAGTCACTTAACTCAGTTACCTCATCTGTAAAATGGGGATTAAGACTATGACTCCCACGTGGGGCATGGACCGTGTCCAACCTGATTAACTTGTATCTACCCAGCGCTTAGTACAGTGCCTGGCACTCAGTAAAAGTGTTTAATACTTGTATGTACCCAGCGCTTTGTACAGTGCCTGGCACAGAGCAAGTGTTTAACAAATACTATTAACAACAGCTAACAACCCGGTTCTGCCATTTGTCTGCTCTGTGATCTTGGGCAAGTCACTTAACTCAGTCACCTCATCTGTAAAATGGGGATTAAAACCATGAGCCCCATATGGGACACGGACTGTGTCCACCTTGATAAGTTTGTATCTACCCAGCACTTAGTACAGTGCCTGGCACACAGCAAAAGTGTTTAATATTAACTTGTATGTACCCAGCGCTTAGTACAGTGCCTGGCACAGAGCAAGTGTTTAACAAATACTATTAACAACAGCTTCAACAACCCGGTTCTGCCATTTGTCTGCTCTGTGATCTTGGGCAAGTCACTTAACTCACTCACCTCATCTGTAAAATGGGGATTAAAACTATGAGCCCCATATGGGACACGGACTGTGTCCAACTTGATAAATTTGTATCTACCCAGTGCTTAGTACAGTGCTGGGGCATGGACTGTGTCCAACTTGATCAGTTTGTATCTACCCAGTGCTTAGTACCGTGCCTGGCACATAGTGAGAGCTTAACAAATACCATAAAAACAAAAACAAAACGAAACTCCTCTATGCCTCAGTTACCTCACCTGTAAAAGAAATGGGGATTAAGACTGTGAGCCCCGTATGGGACATGGACCGTGTCCAACCTGATCATCTTGTATCTATCCCAGCACTTAGTACAGTGCGTGATACATAGTAAGTGCTTAACGAAAACTATTAAATGAAAAATTAGAACTGAACGCTCTTATGGCAGATAACAAGGTTACATCAGAACTATTTTTCCAAAATACTTACCCTTCCAGACGTCTACGCCCTCACAGGTGAGGCAGCGTGGCTCAGTGGAAAGAGCATGGGCTTTGGAGTCAGAGGTCGTGGGTTCAAATCCCGGCTCCGCCAATTGTCAGCTGGGTGACTTTGGGCAAGTCACTGAACTTCTCTGTGCCTCAGTTCCCTCATCTGTAAAATGGGGATTAAGACTGCGAGCCCCCAGTGGGACAACCTGATCACCTTGTGACCTCCCCAGCGCTTAGAACAGTGCTTTGCACATAGTAAGCGCTTAATAAATGCCATTAAAAAAAATAGGTGGTTTCCTTCGGCTTGCCCAAAGGAGCCTCCAATCCTGCGGTAAAAGTCCTGTACTTCTGATGCCCAGGGCCTTTTATGCGCAGCTCTGCCCCTAGGCTCCGCCCACTTTCGGAGAAGCCCCCTTTTTGCATTCCCTATCATGCTAATTGTCCTTCTTCCTTTATCCAGGCAGCCTTTGTCTTTCTATCATCATCAATCGTATTTATTGAGCGCTTACTATGTGCAGAGCACTGTACTAAGCGCTTAAAAAATAATGGCATTTATTAAGCGCTTACTAGGTGCAAAGCACTGTTCTAAGCGCTGGGGAGGTTACAGGGTGATCAGGTTGTCCCACAGGGGGTTCACAGTCTTAATCCCCATTTTCCAGATGAGGTAACTGAGGCACAGAGAAGTGAAGTGACTTGCCCAGAGTCACACAGCTGACAATTGGTGGAGCTGGGATTTGAACCCCTGACCTCTGACTCCAAAGCCCGGGCTCTTTCCATTGAGCCACGCTGCTTCTCTTTCTAATAGCCTGGACCTAGAGTTGTAGGGGCTCGCATAGATTTACAGCTCACCTGTTCAAAGGGCTAGGCATCATCATCATCATCATCATAATGATGGTATTTGTTAAGCGCTTACTATGTGCAAAGCACTGTTCTAAGCGCTGGGGAGGTTACAAGGTGATTAGGTTGTCCCACGGTGGGGGCTCGCAGTCTTCATCCCCATTTTACAGATGAGGCAGCTGAGGCACAGAGAAGTGAAGTGACTTGCCCAAAGTCACACAGCTGACAGCTGGTGACGCCGGGATTTGAACCCATGACCTCTGACTCCAAAGCCCGGGCTCTTTCCACTGAGCCACGCTGCTTCTCCTGAGCCACACTGCTTCTCCTGAGCCACGCTGCTTCTCCTAGTATACATAATAATAATACTAATCAATCAATCAATCGTATTTATTTAGTGCTTACTATGTGCAGAGCACTGTACTAAGCGCTTGGGAAGTACAAATTGGCAACACATAGAGACAGTCCCTACCCAACAGTGGGCTCACAGTCTAAAAGGGGGAGACAGAAAACAGAACCAAACATACCAACAAAATAAAATAAATAGGATAGAAATGTACAAGTAAAATAAATGAATAAATAAATAAATAAATAAATAGAGTAATAAATATGTACTAGTAATAACTATACTAGTAATACTAGTAATACTAGTAATAACAATAATTGTTAAGCAGTTACTGTGTACCGAGTGCTGGGCTAGACACACCAGGTAATCAAAGCAGACACAATCTCAGTCGCACGCTGAGTTCCCAGTCTAATGGGGGGAGAGAAAACAGATATTTTAACCCCATTTTACAGAGGAGGAAACTGAGGCTTGCCCAATATCATACGGCAGTTAAGTCGTGGAGCTGGAATCCTGACTCCCAGTTCCAGAGTCTTTCCACTAGCCCCAGGGGCTTGTCCAGGTCCTAAAGGCATTTAGTGTCTGAAGGTCTTCCGTCCTCCAACCTCGACCCACCTACCCACTGCAAATTCATCCCCTCCGGGGTCCCGGGGTCCATGCGCACTGGGCATCTCTTCCCCTTGCAGCCCTGGCACCTGGGCATCTAAAAGTGGGTAGGTTTTGCGGACATAAGGAATCCAATCTGTAACTCTCTGGGAAAAAGTGCTACTGCCCTGAGGGGAGAGTCTGTCAAATAATGATTGATTATTGGAGATGTAGTGTGGCCTAGTGGAAAGAGATAGAGCCTGGGAGTAAAAGGATTTGAATTATAATCCCAGCTTCCCTTTGTGCCTGCTGTTGGACCTGGAGAAAGTCACTTCACCTCTCTGTGCCTCAGTTTCCTCAACTGTAAAATGGGGATTAAATACCTGTTCTCCCTCCTTCTTAGATTGTGAGCTCCATGTAGGATAGGGACTGTGTCTGACCTGATTAACTCACCCAAGCGCTTAGAACAGTGCTTGACTCATAGTAAGCATTTAACAAATGGTGCCATCTTCATTATCATTATTATTATTATAGTGATATTTGTTAAACACCTTCTATGTGCCAAGCACTGAACTAAGTGCTGGACTAGATATAATACACTCAGTTTGAACACATTACCTGTCCCACAGGGGGCTCACACAATAAGTAGAAGGGAGATCAGTGGTATTCATGGAATGCTTATTCTGCATAGAGTATTGTACTAAGTGCTTGGGACAGTACAATAGAGTTAGTAGATGTGTCAAGGCTCTGACGGTTTGGAAGAAAAACCCCTGATTATGCATCTATCCAAGTGCTTAGAACAGTGCATGGCTCATAGTAAGAGTTTAACAAATTCCATAATAAATAAATAAATAATGTGACTTAGCCTGGAAGCATAAGGGTATAGACATAAAGGCCGTCGGTTCGGGGGGAGTTGAGTATCCAAGTGTTTAGCTGATGCAGAAATGCTGATTTGGAATTTGATGGGGAAATAGGGTGGGAGATGATAGACTTTTCAGGGAAGGGCTCTTGAGGAGGTGTATTCAACCGGTTGATCAGTGGTGTTTATTGAGCACTTATGCAGAGCATTGTACTTAGCCTTGGGAGACTACAATTCAAAAGAGAAGCAGAGTGGGCTAGTGGCTAAAGCACTGGCCTAGGAGTCAGAGGATCTGGGTTCAAATCCTATCTCCGCCACATGTCTGCTGTGTGACCTTGGGCATGTCACTTCACTTCTCCATGTCTTAGTTACCTCATCTGTAAAATGGGGATAAAGACTGTGAGCCCCATGTAGGCATGGACTGTGTCTGACCTGATTAGTTTGTGTCTACATCAGCGCTTAATACAGTGCATCGTGCATAGTAAGTGCTTAACAAATACCATTAAAAAAAGAGTTGGTAGACACATTCCCTACCCACAATGAGCTTACAGTCTAGAGGCGAAGACAGACATGTAATATCGGAAGGGCCTTGAAGGTGGGGAGAGTAATGGTTTTCTGGACATGAAGCGGTTGGCCAGTTCCAGGCAGAAGGGAAGGTATGAGCACATACAAGTCCTCCTCTCTGCCTCTGTTTCCTGTCTCTCCTTCTGGCAGATGAGTTTCCATGACGACCAGGGCAGCTTCGTCACCAATGACATGAGCAGCGTCAGCGAATATGTCAGCAGCAGCGATGACGGCAGCTCCCTGACCTACTCATCCATCTCGGACCACATCCCCCCACCCCCCCTCAGCCCGCCCCCGCCCCCACCCCCGCTCCAGTTCCACGATCCCAAGCCAGCAGCCCGGAACCCAGACGCCCCACGGAATGCCCCCTCGCCTCTCCCCAAGCCTCTCGGGGCTCACCCTCACCCGATCCCACCTCCCCCACCTCCCCCTCCACCCCCGCCAGTCCCCTGCGCACCCCCCCTCCTGCACCGGGGCCTGGTGCATCGCCGAAACGAGTCCAACCACATGAGCGTCAAACGGTTGCGATGGGAGCAAGTGGAGAACTCCGAAGGAACCATCTGGGGCCAGGTAGGGGCCTTGGTGCCTCGAATGAGTGGTGGTTACAGAGTTCTGTGGCGGAAGGGCAGAGGAAGAGCAGGTACGGGGTTCCCATGGGTTTCAGTTGACCGGCTCACATTGGAGAGGGGGCTGCCCACCAAGTGGTGGACTTTGCCGGCTGGGTCAGCCTGGCAGGTCACTACAGAGCCAGGGGCGCTCTGGGGAAAAGCAGCACGGTCTAGTGGATAGAGCATGAGCACGGGAGTCAGAAGGACCTGGTTTCTAATCCCAGCTCTACCGTGTGCCTGCCGTGTGACTTCTCTGGGCCTCGGCTATTTTATCTGTGAAATGGGGATTAATGTCGTGGATTTGTTCCCCGCAGATGGAAAACCTTTGCCACCCTGACTCTGGCACGTCCATCCATTGGACTGGGGGTGCCAGAGACCCGGAGCGAGGGGATGGAGGTTAGGGGTTGGCTCCCAGCAGGTCCCGGACACAGCAGGGGAAGGAGGAAACTGACGGGTTATCACTGCGGTGAGGTGAGGCAGCAGTGAGAGGGTCTGCCACCCCCCATGCTCACCAAGACACTCTTTCACAGCTCGGAGAAGATTCGGACTATGACAAGCTGAGCGATATGGTCAAATACCTCGACTTGGAACTCCACTTTGGGACACAGAAACCTGCTAGTAAGTGATTCGTTCACTCTCCATTGGCCTGCTCAAACCAAGGCCTTCAGGTGTTAGAGTGTAAGGACAGGGTGCCCTCTGATGGAGAGCGTATGCTACCTGTCTTCCCCGCCTGTCTCTAATTGTCTGGATAATAATAATAATAATGATAATAATGTTGATATTTGTTAGGCCCTTACTATCTGCCAAGCACTGTTCTAAGCGCTGGGGAGGCTACATGGTAATCAGGGTTGTCCCAAGTGGGGCTCACAGTCTTAATCCCCATTTTACAGATGAGGGAACTGAGGCACAGAGAAGTGAAGTGACTTGCCCGAAGTCACACAGCTGACAAGTGGCGGAGCTGGGATTTGAAACCCACGACCTCTGACTCCAAAGCCCGGACTCTTTCCACTGAGCCACGCTGCTTCTCGGATTCTCATCTTCCTCTGAGCTCCGGAAAGAAGAGGAATGGGGAGAATGTGACTTTGCAGTAGTAATAGTATAATACTATAATATATATTCTAAATACATACTATTACAGCTACGGAGCCGTATTCTCCCCTTTCCTCTTCCCTATAATAATAATAATGGTATTTGTTAAGCGCTTACTATGTGCCAAGCACTGTTCTAAGCACTGGGATAAATACAAGGTAATCAGGTTGTCTCATGTGGGGCTCACAGTCTCAATCCTCATTTTACAGATGAGGTAACTGAGGCATACAGGAGTTAAGGGACTTGCCCAAAGTCACACAGCTGACAAGTGGCGAAGTCAGGATTAGAACCCATGACCTCTGACTCCCAAGCCCATTCTTTTTCCACTGAGCCATGCTGCTTCTCTATAATTAGAGTAGTAGAGTATATATATATATATATATACCTGTCCCCCTAGGGGCTCACAGTCTACGAATAAAGGTATTGGCGGCAGACAGCTAAAGAAAGGCCTACAGAAATATGAGAAATAAGGATGATGATAAATGCAAAAGGAGCAAAGAGTTTTCAGGCTGCTCACAGTTCAGAACAAAAGTCACAAAAATCTTATTCTTTGTCATTTCTGGAGGTCTCTCAGGTGATGCAATTAAGCTAAAAGAATTCATTCATTCTCTCTTTGAAGAGGTCAGTCTCTTTTTCCTTTTTAATTGATTCTCCTCCATCCCCTACCTCTCCCTGAATGTGTTCTGTGCTGTTGGAAGAACTTGGCTGGTCACTAACTGCTTCTAAACAGACTTGGGGGTTGTTCTGTGAGTTCTTTGAGAAAAGATTAGAAATACCCAGTGGGTATTTCATGGTGTTCTTTCATTACATTCATATTTGGGTTCATTTTTCAATTCTTCCTCTTCTGTTTCCCCCACAAACACCAGCCGGTGTTGGACAAGACTGTTGCCCATCCCTACAAGTGTTGACTTTGTGTTTCCCAGATTTGTGGCAACTTTATTTCCCAGTAGACGGGTGGCTCGGGACCAACCTCGGGTTGGTGACACGGGGTGCAGGGATTCCTCAGATTGACTTGAAGGCATAGGAAAGGCATTCTCGGACAGAAAGGAGAATTCTGGTTCACCCCAAGACTCTAGGGTCTAAATAACAGTTAATAGAAGCAGACGACACATGTCCCCACCTGACATGATGATGATGATGATGATGACGATGTGTTTGTTAAGCGTTTACTGTGTGTCAAGCAATGTGTTAAACCCTGGGGTAGAAACAAGCTAATCAGGTTGAACACCGTCCATGTCTCACCCGGAATTCACAGTGTTAATCCCCATTTTATGGATGAAGTATCTGAGGCCCAGAGAAATGAAGTGACCTGTCCAAGGTCACACAGCTGACAAGCTGGGGAGCTGGGATTAGAACCCATATCCTTCTGACTTGCAGGCCCATGCTCTATCCACTAGACCGTGCTGCTTTACGGGTCACCTAACCTTGACACCTAACCCTGACCCAAAATGTCACTTGACATCTTGGGCCACTTAACCCTCCTCCCTGTCTCAACCTGCAGCCAAATGACATCTCTTCCCAAAGGTCTGTGCGGGCAGTGCCTTCAGTAGCGAAATGAACTCCGATGCCCCGTCCACAGCCCATCTCCATCATCCCATGGCTCACCTCTGTCAGAAAGCCAAAATCTACGCTACAACCCAAAGAACCAAATCCTCAGGACCTGGCTTCTCCCAGCTGACTGTTGATACATATTCAGCCACTCTGTAGAGCCTTCCAAGATGGAATTTACCTCTCCTTTGGAGAAAATTACCAGAGAGAAGTAGTGTGACCTAGTGGTGACAGCACAGACCTGAAAGTCAGAAGGACCTCGGTTCTAACCCTGACTCCTCTGCTTGTCTGTTGTGTGACTCTGGGCAAGTCGTTTAACTTCTCTGTACCTCAGTTACCTCATCTGTACAATGGGGATTAAGACTGTAAGCCCCATGTGGGTCATGGACTGTGGCAAATCTGACTAGCTTGTGTCTAAACCAGTGCTTAGTGAAGTGCCTAGTGTGCTTAAGAAATACCATAAAAAAGACACTGATCATGGATTTCATGTGGAGAATCTGAATTGGATTTCTCTGCGTGCCTCCCTCCTCATTTCAAGCAGAAACAGTTACTATGTCCGGGACCTTGCTGGCGGAAAGGGACGGGGGGCCTCCTCAAGATTAGACTTGATTACCACCTTGATCATACAGGGTTTGACTCTGGGTCCAGGCTAATTCCAGGCCCAAAGGAGTTTCCCTGAGGTGAAACCTCAGCTTGTGACAGCCTCCAGGTTTTAGGATGGGAAAGGGGGTCAGGGAAGAGCCTCTGTCAGCCAGGGTTGGTGGTTTTGGGGGCACGTTAAACCTGCTGGGGAGCTATGGGGGAGGCAGAAAGGGGGTCTGTATGTGAATCTCATCTATCATTTGGCTTTTTTCAGTCCATCGACTAATGGTATTGATTGAGCATTTTTCTCTCTAACCTCCTGGGTGTCTTTGAATCCAAGGATTTGAGGATTCCGGGGACTTCTGCTCCAAGTGACCCCCACCCTCATCTCCCTCTTCTGCTCGCTCCCTGCATCCCCCTGGCTGGAGATGAAAGGACTGGGCCTTACCCATTATTAAATCTTCCAGTTTCTTTTCCAGAGCCAGCTCCCTTACCCGCTGAACATTTTAAAAAGAAAGACGTGGTGGAGATCTTGTCCCACAAAAAAGCCTATAACACGTGTAAGTGCTGGTGATGTGAATGGCAACCCAGGGAGGGTGAGGGGGCAGCTTCCTGTGGGCCAACCATCCCGTTTATCTAGTGGCCATTTTTGGTGGGAAGAGCATGGGGCTAGGAGCTCAGAGTTCGGATCTGAACGGGAAAGGCCGGCGCTGATGAGATGCGCCAACACGGATAATTCACATGTATATATACATTCAGATATGCTGCAAATGACTGGGCTGTCTTCTGAGCTGAAATGCACACCTGACAGCCTATTGGTATTTTGTAGCACCATCAGCAGAGGTTGACGGAAGCTGGTGGGTCTTAACTTGGTACTACCCTCTGGCAAATTGGGCTCGTGTGTTACAATAATAACATGTGAGGGGGAGGTGGGCTGGCTGGAAGGGGACAGTGGGGCTTCGGGATCCAATTCTGAAGTATAGAAGAGAACTGTTTTGGTGGCAAAGAGGCCCTAACCAGTCATGGGTGGTGGGGTGATGTGTTCAGGGTTTGGAGGGTGGGAGAGATAGGAGAAGTGGAATTCACTTCAATTCTATCATATTTATTGAGCATTACTATGTGCAGAGCACTGTACTAAGAGCTTGGGAGAGTACGGTATAACAATAAACTGACACATTCCTTACCCACAACAAGACGGGACTGACACCCAAGACTCAGTCAGTCGGTCAATCTTATTTATTGAGTGCTTACTGGGTGCAGAGCACTGCACTGAGCACTTGAGAGAGTACGCTATAACAATGTAACAGACACATTCCCTGCCCACAATGAGCTTATAATCTAGAAGGAAAGACAGACAATAATATAAATAAAGAAATGACAGATATGTACATAAATGCTCTGGGGCTGGGAGGGTGGGTGAATAAAGGGAGCAAGTCAGGGTGACGCAGAAGGAACTGGGAGAAGAAGAAATGAGAGCATAGTCAGGGAAGGTCTCTTGGAGAAGACGGACCTTCGATAAGGCTTTGAAGAGGGAGGAGAGTCATTGTCCGTCAAATAAAAGGAGGGAGGGCATTCCAGGCCAGAGGAAGGACGTGGGCGAGGGTCGGCGGCGGTATAGATGAGATCGAGGTACAGTGAGAACTACATGGAGAAGGAAGGAGCCATGCTCTGCTGGAGTAGAGGGTGGGAGATGATGCGGGTGCAGGGGGAACAAAGCATTGTTCTCCAGGGTGAGGTGACAGGGAGGGGTCCCAAGCTCGCTGCCTTCCTTAGTGAGCTGGAGACGATGATTGTGAGGAAAAGAGCTGTTTCTTTGGGCAGTGGGGCCAGGGCTGTTGGCTTTGGGGGAGGAAAATGGGATTAGAGGCCGGGCAGAAGGAGGGCAGGGGTGGAACTTGAGTAGGAGCTGAGGCACAGCTGAGACAGATACCCATGACAGTCAGTCAGTCAGTCGTCAGTCAGTCAGTCAGTCAGTCAGTCGTATTTATTGAGCCCTTACTGGGTGCAGAGCACTGTACTGAGCCCTTGGGAGAGTAAACTATAACGGTATAACAGACATATTCCCTGCACATAACAAATTTACAGTCTAGAGGGGGAGACAGACATTAATAGAAATAAATGAATTACTGGTATGGCCATAAGTGCTGTGGGCCTGGGAGAAAAGAATGAATAAAGGGAGCGATGCGTAATAATTTTGGTATTTGTCAAGTGCTCACTATGTGCCAGGCACTGTATTAAGCACTGGGGCTCAGAATACAAGCAAATTGTGTTGGACATAGTCCCTATCCCACATGTGGCTCACAGTCTTAATCCACATTTCACAGATGAGGGAACTAAGGCCCAGAAAAATGAAGTGACTTGTCCAAGGTCAACTAGCAGAAAAATGGCAGAACCAGAATTAGCGCCCTGGTCCTTCTGACACCCAGGCCCCAGCTCCCAGACCGGGGGCAGGGGGGACCAACAGGGGTCCAAGTGGGAATCCTGGAGCAGGTGCTGGGAGTGGGTGTCAAGCCCCTGGGATCACCGGATGTCACTGTTCATAATGACAATTGCCGTATTTTTCCTTAACGAGCCCCTGGCTTCCAATTTAGAAGCCGGGACCTAGGCAGACCCCAGAGCGTCTTCCCAGCAGGGTCTTCCGGGGCTGTTGAGGACCGGGCAGGAAGCTGGGCTGGGCTGGGCTGGGCTGGGCTCGTGGGACATTTGTCACCTGGGTCCTGGGCCCGTCCCCGGCCCTCCCTGCCGCTCAGCAACGGACGGCCCCTTCCTCCATCCCCTTAGCCATCCTGATCGCCCACCTGAAGCTCTCGCACCTGGAGCTACGACAGATCCTCATGACCATGGAGAGCCAGCGCCTGGAGCCCTCGCACATCAAACAGCTGCTGCTCTATGCGCCCGACGCGGAGGAGGTCAAGCAGTTCCAGAGCTACAAGGATGCCCCCAGCAGGCTGAGCGAGCCCGACCAGTTCATGCTGCAGGTAGCCAGGTCTGCCCCAGAGCTGGGCATTCGGTTCTGGGCACCCTTGGCAGGAGAAGTCACTCCGGGAGAACCTCGTTAGCCCATTAAGACCGTCAACCCCATGTGGGATGTGGAATCTGTTCATCCTGACTAACTTGTGTAAGCTCCCTGGAGACTGAAAACTCGCTGTGGGCAGGGCATTTGTCTGTTATATTGTTGTGTTGTACTCTCCCAAATGCTTAGTAGTCGGCCAATTGTATTTATTGAGCACTTATTGGGTGCAGAGTCCTGTACTAAGTACTTCAGAGAATACAGTTTAACAATATAACAGACACAGTCTCTGCCCACAACGAGCTAACAGTCTAGGACGGTGCTCTGCACACAGTGAGTGCTCAATAAATATGATCGATTGATTGATTGATCAATCCCAGCACTTAGTACAGTGCCTTGCACATAGTAAGCTCTGAACAAATATCACAAAAAAAGAAGAGAGCTAAAGGTCTCCCCAGGGAAGGATTTTTCCTGCTCTTCCTTAGACCTTTCAAACATCCAACCTCTTTCCTAGCTGGGAAATTCATCATCATCATTGTCATCATCATCAGTATTCACTGAACGCTTACTATGTACAGTGCACTGTACTTAGTGCATGGGTGAGTACAATACATTAAGTTGTTCCATGTATCAAACCTAAATTGATTTCCTCTCATGCAGGCCTCAGTGGACATGGAGAGAGCTAGTCTCTTCTTCTTCTTCATCATCAAAATAAGAATTGTGGCATTAGTTAAGTGCTTACTATGTGCCAAGCATGGGGGCAGATACAAAATAATCAGATGAGACACAGTCCCTGTCCCACATGGGGCCCAAAAGGGGAGAGAGAACAAGTATCGAATCCCCCTTTTACAGATGAGGAAACTGAGGCTCAGAAAGATTAAGTGACTTGCCTAGTGTCACGGGATAGGCAAGTGGCAGAGACAGGATTAGAACCCAGGTCCTCTGATTCTCAGTCCTGTGCCCTTTTCACTAGCCCGTGTTGCTCTCAGTCTTTATCCCTGCCTGTGGGAGGAGGGGTTGTAATGCTAAATCACAAGGGGCCGAGAGGATGGGCAGCCCTCCCCGTCACTCCAGAGAAGCAGGGCTGATGGACTAGCACCTGCTCCTTCTGCTCCTAACTGTCTCCGGGGGGGGCTCCTCGGAGAGCAGGGAGTGGGGGGTGAGTTGGAAGGAAGGTGGGGAGGTGGGGTGGAGGGAAGGTGGCTTGTTGATGGGTCAGGGAAGCAGCCTTGGATGCCAAGTTGGATACACTGAGAGTGAATGAGCTGCCTGCCGGGCCCGACTGGAGCGGTCACCCCCACCACAATTCTCCCCCTGGTCCTCTTCTGCTTCCAGATGCTCTCCGTCCCAGAATATCAAACGCGGCTCCGCAGCCTCCACTTCAAGACCACCCTGCAGGAGAAGACGGATGAGATCAAGGGCAGCTACGAGTGTGTGCACAAAGCCTCCTTAGAGCTGAAGAACAGCAAGAAACTTGCCAAGATCTTAGAGGTCAGAAAAACAGGCTTGACACCTGGGGCCTTCCACCTCAACCCATAATCTCTCTCAACTAATCTCTGGCAGGATCTGTTTCTATTTTTGAATGGCATTTACCAAGCACTTACCAAGTGCTCAGCATCAGGGTAGAGACAAGGTTATCAGATCGGATACGGCCGCTGTTCCACACAGGCCTCGTGACTGATCTTATCCCCATTTTTACAGATGAGGACACTGAAGCTCAGAGAGGCTAAGTGGCTTGGCCGAGGTCACACAGCAGGCCAGTGGTGGATCTGGAACTGGAACCCAGATCCCCTGACTCCCAGGACTGTGCTTTTTCAACTAGGCTTTGCAGCCTCTTTGTCCTGTCCTCTCTCATACCTCTCTTTCCCCACCTCCCTTTTTAAATTTCTCCTCCATCCCCAATGTCTTGTTCTGTCTCTTCTCCCTCCAACTCCTCTCTTTTCTCCTCTCCCCCTTTGCCTCTCCCTTCCTGGCCCTTTTCCCTCCACCTCTCCTCTCCACTGGTTCTTTCTCCGTCCCTTCACCGGTTCACGGAAGAAGCCTTTTCCATCACTCTGAACCATTCACAATAACTCTTAACATCCCAGTCCTGTGTGGCTAAGAACCTGCTTTTTTCCCAGTGTCAGACAAAATAATCAAGCCTCCATCCCTTTGCTCCTCCCCACTCCATATTAGAGTTTCTCAAAGTATGGCCTTGAGGGACCACTTTCCCCTCCCATGGTGGCCGGCAGCGGGAATCTCCCTCCACTCTTGACCCCAACCAAGCCCGTGATTTCTTCAGGGGGATTCTGGTCCAGTGTTGCTTTTAGACACAGGCTGCTTCCTTGGGCACCTGTTCTAAAACGGCAGATGAGGAAAAACAGTGGGGAACTGGGAGGATAGAGAAGCCTCCCACCCACATCCCATCCCAATTCCCCACTGGAAATCTGAGCCCTGTTACCCTGCCCAGAGTCCTCTGAGGTTACAGGGTTCCTGGAAAGGACCGGTACCTCCTGGGCTGTTCTTTTTGGACCAGGGTCCAATCGCTGCTTAGAAACAAGAACACTGGGCTTCACTGCCAAACAGCACCACCCACCTTCAGATCCATCCCCCTTCCACCCCACCTCTGAGCTGCTCTGTCATTCCAGGCTCCCAGCACTGGGACTGATGACCACTGGTGTCCACTGGGACTGCATTGCAAACCCAAGCCCCCAGAATTAAAGAGTGAGTCAGTCAGTCAGCGGTTAGTCAATTATATTTATTGAGCGCTTACTGTGTGCAGAGCACTGTACTAAGTGCTTGGACGAGTACAATTTAACAATATAACTGACATATTGGCTGTCCACAATGAGCTTACAGTCTAGAGGACTGGGAAGGCCTCCCTTGTTCTGGGCAGTCCTCCCTCCTCTCCCACCCTCGATTCCCTACTGCCTTCCCAAATGTCAGGGCCAACCCGGCACTGAGCAGACAAGCCAGCTTTCTTGTGGGTAGGCAGACCGGGGGGTCCTTGTGTGGACTGATCAGGTTTGAGCCCCCCCTCCTCACCTCTCTTTCTCACACATTGCAGTTTGTGCTGGCGATGGGCAACTATCTCAACAACGGGCAGCCCAAGACCAGCAAAACCACGGGTTTCAAGATCAACTTCCTGACCGAGGTAAGGAGGGGTGCATGGCCTGCCAGTGCCCCACACTTCCAGCTGGGAGCTCCAGGGTGGCATTGGCCCTGAGGGTCACTCGGGCCCTTCCCCCGGTGCCCATTGTTAGCATGGCAGACCCCAGCACTGGTGCCGGAAACTCTGGAGGTGGGGAGCTGGGACGGACCGGGAGGCCGGATGGAGTAGCCACAGAGGTAACTCTCCACAGTGGTACCCTGAGGAGGCCATCAAGGATGCAGGAGCATCCCAAGAGAGTTCTGAAGCTCTGAGATTAGGGCCTTGAGCCTGGAAATCTAATCCCCTTGTTGCCCAGAGAATGCAGAAGCAAGGGAATGGCTCATTTAGGAAATAAATCCCCTGAGCTCTGCAGAAACTCAGGCCCCTCTTTGCCATGGCCATGGGCATCCTGCTCCCCAGAACTGATTATTCACCCTTATCATCCTGAGGTGCCTTGGGGTGGGACCTACTGATTCCTTTTACCCTTTTCCAGCTGAACTCGACAAAGACTGTAGATGGAAAATCTACCTTTCTGCATATTCTTGCCAAATCGCTGAGCCAACACTTTCCTGAACTCCTGGGGTTTGCCAAGGACCTCCCCACCGTGCCCCTTGCTGCCAAAGGTAACTGGCCCCCAACATTTGCCTTTCTCTTCTGGCACTTTGACCCCTGACCCTGGGGATCTTTCCCCCCTCCTCCATGACATGCAGCAAGCACCGGGCATGATGCGTAACCTAGTGGAGAGAGCACGGGCCTGGGATTCAGAACCACCTGGATTTTAAATCTGACTGTCACTTGTCTGTTGTGTGACCTTTGGCAAGTCACTTCACTAATCTGTGCTTCAGTTCCCTTATCTGTAAAATGGGGAGTACGACTGTGAGCCCCATGTGGGACAGGGACTATGTCCAACCTGATTAGCTTATATCTACCCCAGTGCTTAGAACAGTGCTTGACGCCTAATAAGAGCTTAAAAAATACCATCATCATTTTCAGCATGGGGCAAGATATGGTCATCAGGAGTCACTCTTGGATCTAGATTCTACACAGCTAGGGCCATGCTCTTGTTTGCCCAATCTGAGGATCAGAATGGAGTGAAAGATATTGACCAAGATGGGTGGGAGGAAGGGAAGGAGTGTGGCCTAGTGAATAGAGCAATGGCCTCAGTGTCAGAAGATCATGGGTTCTAATCCCTGCTCTATCACTTGTCTGCTGTGTGACCTTGGGCAAATGGCTTCACTTCTCTGTGCCTCAGTTACCTCATCTGTAAAATAGGAATTGAGATTTTGAAACCCACATGGGACAGGGACTGTGTCCAACCAGATTTGCTTGTATCCATCCCAGCGATTAGTACGGTGCCTGGCACGTGGTAAGCACTTATCAAATATAATAGTAATAGTAATGATAATAATAATATGGACTGTGTCCAACCTGATTAGATTGTATCTACACCAGTCCCTGGTACATAGTAAGCCAATACCATTAAAAAATACCATTGAAAAATTAAAAGGAAGGAAAGGAGGAAGAAGAGATGGGCAATTTGGACTAGGACAACTGGGGTTGGGGGAAACAATGATAATCATAATCCAAGTTCAGGCCTACCTCATGATTCGGTAAGGTTATGTTCCTTGAAAATGTGCCCGTATTCTGAAGTGCATTTTCCCATAATCTCTTGGAAACTGGGGGAGGGAGGCGGGACATGGGTTCCCACGGATCCTGGTGGTGGTGGCAGCAGCAGCCGTCTCACGTAGTCTCACAGGGAAGACTCTAATCTTGATAGGTTAGATAGGAGGGGAAAGATCCTGGGACAACTTTAAAGAGTCCCTTCCATGATGGTCTGGATGCCAGCTCCTGCCCTCTTCCCCCACCTTCTGCCATTCTTCCCCCTCTCCCCCCCTTAACCCGCCTTGGGCTAGCTACACCCTTCACATCAGCTTTGCTCAGCCAGTGGCCCCTCTCTGTTCCTCCTCAGTGAATCAGAGAACATTAACAGCTGACCTGAACGATCTTCACCTCACCATCAGTGACATCCAGGGCGCCTGTCAGAACATGCCCGCCACCAATGATGACAGGTTTGCCATAGTCATGAACGTATCCTTCTGGACATGGGAAATCCTCCAGACTGGACCGCCCATCTCAGCTCCACTGCCCCATCATAGGAGGAAGGACGGGGAGGAATAAAGAATCAGTGAGGCATAGTGGTTAGAGCACATGCCTGGGGGTCAGAAGGACCTGGGTTCTAATCCCTGCTCCATTGCTTGTCTGCTGGTGACCTTGGGCAAGTCACTCAGCTTTTCTGCTCCTTAGTTCCCTCAACTGTAATATGGGGATTACTACTGGGAGCCCCATGAGGGTCATGGATTGTATCCAACATGGGTAGCTTATATCTACCCCAGTGCTTAGTATGGATCACAGTAAGTGCTTAAGAAATGTCATTTAAAAAATGTGCCAAACACTATACTAAGCACTGGGGTAGGTACAGTATAATCATGTCAGAGACTGCCCCTGTATCAGATGGAGCTCACTGTCTAAGTTGGAGAAGAACAGGTATTGAATCCCCATTTTACAGATGAGGTAACAGGCCCAAAGAAGTTAAGTGACTTGCTCAAGGTCACACAACAAGAAAGCTATGGAATTAAGATTCAATCCCAGGTCCTCTGGTGCCCAAGCCCACGTTTCTTCCACTGAACTGCTTCTCATAGGATTTCCATGAAGAGATGGTTCACGGTTCATAGCTCAGAGAGGAAGAGGGGATGATGAGGCTGGGGGGGCAGGAGCAGGGACTGCCAAAGATAGCAGCCCTCTGGGGATCACAGTTATTCCCAGTGTCCAGCCCCATGGGAGAAGGACCCATTCTGACCTTCATCGGCCACCAGTGAAAGGTAAGTTCTGCGGAATCACCCCTTTCCCCCGGAGGGGGACCCTGCGCGTCTCTCTGGTTCCTTCGGATGGGGGCCTTGTGCTTCTGCCGGAGTTTTCCTTGAGTCTCTCACACCCAGTCCTTTCTGGAGATGGCTCAACCAGCTCTGCAGGCCCTGGACACCCTCCAGCACGAGGCAATGGAGGAATTCAGCAAGGTGCTGTCCTTCTTTGGGGAAGACGCCAAAGCCACCACTTCGGAAGCCTTCTTCGGTATCTTCGCGGAGTTCATGAGCAAGTTTGAGGTAGGTTCTGCCCTGCCGGCCTGCTGCTTACTGCTCTTTGGTTGGATGAGATGTCTAACTTCCTCTGGAAGTAGAAATAGAATTTGAAGGGAGAAATAACTATTTACAAGCAAGATCACATTCAGTAGTGCCAACAAATTGATCAGTCAGTCGATGGTATTTATTGAACACGTCTGCTAATTCTGTTATATTGTACTCAGCGCTTAGAACAGTGCTTTGCACATAGTAAGCGCTTAATAAATGCCATTATTATTATTACTCTCCCAAGTGCTTAGTATAAGGTTCTGCACATAAGCACTTAATAAATACCATTGATTGATTGACTGAGTGCTTACTGTGTACAGAGATTCCCGTACTTGCACTTGGGAAGGGACAGTAGAGTAAATACACATGATCCCTGCCTTCCAGGAGCTTCCAACCTAATGGGTAGTAACTCTCAGGACAAAAACCAAGTAATGGTACTCAATTATAAGGTGGAGAAAGACTGGGTAGAAACACACCAGGGCAGAAAAAGATCTGGGAATCCTGGTAGACCAAAAGCTATATGAGTCAGAAATGAAATGGCATTATTAAAAAGCCCAAATTAATCCTGTGATATGTCAATATTATTATTATTATTATGGTATTTGTTAATCATTTACCATATTCCAGGCACTGTCCTAAGCGCTGGGGTGGATACAAGCAAATTGGGTTGGACCCAGTTCCTGTCCCACGTGGGGCTCACATTCTCAATCCCCATTTTACAGATGAGGTAACTGAGGCACAGAGAAGTGAAGTGACTTGCCCAAGGTCACACAGCAGACAAGTGTCGAATTGGGATTAGAACTCAAGACCTTCTGACTCCCAAGCCCATACTCTATTATACCAAAGGGGGCCACTGGAGGGTTGGGAAGTAGTCGTTGGGCTACACTAAATATTGGTCGTGCCCTGATGTTCGGTCTTGGCCTCTGCGTTTTACAAGAGGTCTGTCGGAAAGAGTTCAGAGAAGAGTAAGGGAAAGGACTAAGGGGATTGGAAGTAGGCCCCATCACTAAAAAGTCAAAGGATTGGATGGTGAAGTCTGAGAATGAGGAGGGTGAAGGGAGGTTTATAATGGCCTTCAGGTACTGGAGGATCTCACATATTGGCCAATCCCCATCTCCACAGGGCCAGAGGAAATGGGCAGCAATTTTTTTTCATAGCATTTATTAAGCACTTACTATGTGCAAAGCACTGTTCTAAGCACTGGGGAGGTTACAAGGTGATCAGGGTGTCCCACGGGGGGCTCACAGTCTTAATCCCTATTTTTACAGATGAGGGAACTGAGGCTCAGAGAAGTTAAGTGACTTACCCAAAGTCACACAGCTGACAAGTGGGGGAGCTGGGATTTGAACCCACGACCTCTGACTCCAAAGCCCGGGCTCTTTCCACCGAGCCACGCTGCTTCTCCAATTCCCATGTGAGAGAGTTCAGTGAGCCGTAAAGGAATGTTGGGGTTATTGGGAATTGGAACTGGCTACCCTGGAAGTCCCCAGAGTCTAGATTGACCCCGGGGGTTTGGGTGGAGACTCAGGGAGAGCAAGGCTGCACCGGATGTCCACTCGAGGCCTGGACGGAAAGCAGTGGGGAAGTGGGGGAGGGTTGTCATTGGAAGTTACAGGGCCTGGAGCTTTCCCCTGCTGACCCTTGTGCCTCCCCTTGTGCCTCCTGCGAGGGGCTTCTGGGGACCCCCGCCTGGGCTGAGAAGGCGCCTGGGTCTCCCAGCCAACCGCGAAGAGCAGAACGCCACGTCACGAGCAAGGTGGCTTGTGGTTCTGCCATAGGGGCAGGATCAGGGAGCAGGAGGGGAGGGATCCCTGCCACCTGACTGCCCTACCATCATCATCATCATCATCATCAATCGTATTTATTGAGCGCTTACTGTGTGCAGAGCACTGTACTAAGCGCTTGGGAAGTCCAAGTTGGCAACATATAGAGACAGTCCCTACCCAACAGTGGGCTCGCAGTCTAAAAGGGGGAGACAGAGAACAAAACCAAACATACTAACAAAGAAAAATAAATAGAATAGATATGTACAAGTAAAATAAATAGATAAATAAATAAGTAACAAATATGTACAAACGTATATATGTATATACAGGTGCGGTGGGGAAGGGAAGGAGGTAAGATGGGGGGAGGGAGAGGGGGACGAGGGGGAGAGGAAGGAAGGGGCTCAGTCTGGGAAGGCCTCGTGGAGGAGGTGAGCTCTCAGTAGGACATTGAAGGGAGGAAGAGAGCTAGCTTGGCTAGGAGCCACCTAGCCTCCCGGGGCTCCAGCCATCCTGCCGCCTTACTACCCTGCCACCCGGTTCTCTGCCATCCCTCCTTCCCGCTATCCCACTACTCTGCCACCCTGTCGTACCTTCCAGTACTGACACGGACAGCTGAACCCCCAGGGCTGTTGAGAACTTCCACTGGCCCTGCCTCGCCTGAGTCAGTCAGTCAGAGCACTTCGGGATAGTACAATAGAACAATAAACCAGAGACATTCCCTGCCCGCAACCAGCTTAAAATCTAGAGGGGCAATCACACCCTAAGAGTTCTGTAATAATAATAATTACTGGGTGTTTGTTGAGCACTTACTATCAATCAGTGGTATTTATTGAGCACTTACTGTGAGCAGAGCACTGTACTACGTGCTTGGGAGAGTACAGAGTTGGTAGACATGTTCCCAGCCCACAAGGAGCTTACAGTCTAGAGCTTACTATGTGCCGAGCTCTGTGCTAAGCACTTGAGTTATACAATACAATCAGACCAGACACAGTCTCTGTCCTACATGGGGCTCACAGTCTAAGTGGAAGGGACAAAAGGTACTGAATCCCCATTTTTACAGATGAGGAAACTGAGGCACAGAGAATTTAAGTGACTTGGCTAAGGACGTACAGCAGGCAAGGGGTGGACCTGGGATCATTCATTCATTCATTCAGTCGTATTTACTGAGCACTTACTGTGTGCACAGCACTGTACTAAGCGCTTGGGAAGTACAAGTTGGGATCAGAACCCAGGGCTCTTTGTTCCCAGGCCTGGAATCTTTCCAAGCACTAGGCCAGGCCCATCACCACAGCCCGGGTGCCAGGCTTTGCTTCTCTCCTCACAGCGGGCATTCAGCGATGTGCAGGTCTGCGAGAGCCAGCGCAGCCCCAGGATGGCCTCTCCGCTGGCATGGTGATTGGCGATTGACGTGGCGGACACAAGGGACGCAGTCGACGCCTCAAACGTGGCCGGCCAAGTGCAAAATGGGCCCTACCGCTCTGGAGTTTTCTCGCTGCCGCTGTCATCCATTCACCGCTCAGAAAGCAGTCCTCAGGAGAAGGGGTTTGGTTCTCGGGTTTGGGGAAACAGCTGGAGTGGGAGGGCCCAGGGCTCAAAGGACGAGAGCAGCAGCAACCACAAACCCCACAGCCCCAGCGGGCCCAAGATGACAAAACCGAGACGCATCAGCTTCAGTTCGACGGTAGCACCCTCGGCCTTAGCGTTTCAGGCCCAGGTGTTCATGGCTGTCGAGGCTCCTGAGCAATCCCCCCCACCCCGCTGCCTTCCTTGCCCATTTTGGAATTTGTCTGCCAGATGATGCTTTAGTTTCTCGGGGTCATCCTGGACTTTGTGGACAGACCGGGGAGCCGGCACGGAGCTCCGTCCTGGGGCTCGGGGCCTGTAACTGAGGGGGTCCCAGCTGTGGATCCCCCCCGACCCTGTTGGCTCATAGCCTGGAACAGATAAAAATAATAACAATAATAATAATAACTATGGTATTTGTTAAGTGCTTACTATATGCCAAGCACTGCACTAAGCACTGGAGTAGATACAAGATAATCAGGTCCCACATGGGGCTCACAGACTAAGTAGGAGGGAAAATAGGTATTGAATCCCCATTTTGCAAATGAGGCTCAGAGAAATGAAATGACTTGCCCAAGGTCACACAGCAGGTAAGTGACAGAGTGGGGATTAGAACCCAGGTCTTCTGACACCCAGGCCCGTGTTTTATCCACTAGGCCATACGGACCAACAGATGAGAGAGTTAGTCCGGCTGACCTGGACTTAACCAGAGAAGAAGGTCCACGGAAGCTGAAGTGGTAAATCACAGCTCATGTTCTGGTCCCCTGCGGGCCGAGACATGCAGCCTCTGCTTGGAGAGGAGTGGGGGTGTCTCTGGCCCTCCACTGGGAATGGGGTCAAGACACATCCAAGTTTGAAAACAGATTAAGCCTTCTCCACAGGCGTGGAGGTTGCCCAAAGCCGCCAAGCCAGAGGGGTTTTTGTTAGGGTGTTTGTTGAGCGCTTACTACGTGCCAGATGCTGTTCTAAGCACTGGGGTAGATACAGGGTAATCAGATTGGACACAGTCCATGTCCCACATGAAGCTCACAGTAATCCCCATTTTACAGATGAGGTAACTGAAGCCCAGAGAAGTGAAGTGACTTGCCCAACATCACACAGCAGACAAGTGGTGGAGCCGGGACTAGAACCCAGGTCCTTCTGACTTCCTGGTTGTGCTCTATCCACTAGGCCAAGTCTATGGTCCCGGCTCCAGGGTGGCTCCTCTTTCTTCCCCAAGCCCTGACCGCACAGCTGCAGGATCCATATCTGTCAATGAAGGGCCCCCAGAGGGGAGACAGTTCAGCAGATTGATGGACTGGTTTCCAGGTTCCCACACCTTCCCTGCTGGATGCTGCCCTCCTCCCACCCTCCTGACCGCTCTTCAGAGAGGATTGGCCGTGCTCTGACATCCATCGTTCACTCAGCTAGATCCCAGAGCACTGGTTGATCAATCAATCAATCAATCAACGGTATCTATTGAGCACTTACTGTGTGCAGAGCATTGTACTAAGCCTTTGGGAGAATATGACAGAGTTTGGTAGGAGCTATACTTGGGGATCTTCCTCCTAAAAACAGTACTGATGGTGGTATTTTTCAGTGCTCGCTCTATGCCAAGCATTGTGCTAAGTGCTGGGGTTGATACCAGATCATCAGGCCAGGCAGAGTCCCTGTCTCACCCAGGGCTCACAGTCTGAATAAGAGGGTGAACGGGTCCTGAGTTCCCATTTTATAGTTGAGGAAACTGAGGCTCAAAGAAGTATAGTGACTTTTCCGAGGTCACCCCAACAGGCACGTGCCAGAGGTGGGATTAGAATCCACATCTTCTGCTTTGTACTTTACCAAGTATGGCTCTGCACACAATAAGCACTCAATAAATACAGTTGAATAAATGAAAGAATGAATGACTCCCAGGGCGGCCCAGCTTCTGCCACCGCCACCTCGCCAACCATCACTTACCCACCAGGTCAGGATCAGTGGTCATTTTAAGTGATACTACAGGGCTAGGAGCCTGGTTTATGGCCACTGCTCCTCAACCTGGTGATGGGCTGTCTGGCTGGAGACGGAACATTCTCGCCTCCAGAGGAGAATGTGGCTAATAGTTGCTGAAGTAGGATAAATAAGTGAGCACCCCTTAAAATGAAATTCACCCCGTGTGAATAGGTCCCAGCTTGTCACTGAGAGTGCAGAGATGCAAGTCAATTCATCGTATTGATCCTGAAAGTATCCTGAAAGAAGACATAGTTCACTTCCCTGCATAGACTGTAAGCTCCTTGTGGGCAGGGATCGCACCTGCCGGCTCTCTTGGATTGCACTCTCCCAAGAGCTCAGTACAGTGCTCTGCACGTAGTAAGTGCTCAGTAAATACCACTGATTGGTCGAATGATTGATTAATTCCAGGTAAGCATGAGAGATCTTTGGGATTCTGCACATCCCCTGAGGCACTAGGAGTCGCTCGAGTGATTTTCCTGGGAGAGAGTCGTTATTTCCTACTTCTTGGCAAGGCCGGGCCTCAGGGCTGTGGGATCACTGGCTGGTGCTTCCCTTACACAGAAGACCTCATGAGTATCTGATGTCTCTTCGTTTCAAGGAATTTGGTTTTTAACCTTCCAGATTTGGAAAGCGATGTAAATTTCTTTGTTCTCGATTCGGTAACCGTCCCTGCCAGTAGTTCCTAGCATTGTACTAAGTGGTTTCCAGGTCTGTTTTCCCTTGGTCTTTCTCCGTCTTCTTGAGTTGATTTAGTAGGAAAACACATAGTTCCTACAGTATTATCTATTCACATTTTTTAAACGCGTCTATCTCGGATCTGAAAATGACTGAGGTTATTTTGAAACTATCACGGATGGAAGATACTGTACATAGACTTGGCTACTTGTGGTAACTTTACAGAAGAGCTAGAGCTGCAATTTGTTTGGATTTTTTTTTCCAGAGGGTATTTTTATTTGAAAACTTTAAAAGGATCCTTAGCTGCCGCACCAGGGCCCAGGTCTTTAATAACAGTCCGTTCTGTGTCCTCCCCTCTTGGCTCCCCGAAACTTACGTCATATCTCCCAAATAAAGTTGTTGGCTTCTGTCTCCATTCTGAAAATCAGAGTGAAACTTGGCTCTTTGATGCTCCTGGGGCGGGGGGATTTGAATCACAATGAGGGGCTGAGAGCAGATGGATGCCAGATCCTCTGCAATCCAGCTGCTGCCTCAGTCAGTCAGTCAATCAATCATATTTATTGAGCACTTACTATGTGCAGAGCATTGCACAAAGTGCTTGGGAGAGTACAATAGAATAATAAACAGACATATTGCCTGCCTATAACGAGGTGACAGTCTAGAGGGGGAGACTGACAGTAATAGAAATAAAGTACAGATATGTACTTCAGTGCTGAGGGGCTGGGTTGGGAGATGAATAAAGGGAGCAAATCAGAGTGACGCAGAAGTGAGTGGAAGAGGAGGAAAGGAGTTCTTAGTCAGGGAAGACCTCTTGGAGGAGATATGCCCTCCGTAAGGCTTTGAAGGTGGGGAGAGTAATTGTTGGGTATGAGGAGGGCATTCCAGTCCAGAGGCAGGACATGGGCAAGAGGTCAGTGGTGAGATAGACTAGATAGCTTCAGCAGCTGTGTCTCTCCAATCTCTGCTGTTATTTCCTTAAGGAACAAGGGGCAAGTGTCTTGAGGGTTCTGCCTCTACCCTCCAAAGGTCAGATAAGTTTACTTATTAAACTTATCTGAAGAGAAGTCAGTGGCGGCAGTGGAGCAGAACTGAGTCTCTCGCTATTTTAATGTCAGGGCAGAGGGAAGAGAAACTCAAGCAGATCTCCACAGCAATTGGGGTTGGGCTGGTAATAAATAGGGGTGGGGTAAGCAAGGGAGCAGAGTAGGATTGGCACAATGATGGAGAAATGAAAGGTCTGGAGAGGCCCAATGACGATGTGAAGGAGAGGCTACCCTCCAGAGGGTGCCAGGGACCTTTCAGGAAGACTAACTTGGTCTGCTAGCTGCCTTCCCTGGAAGCAGAAGTACTCCTCCTCTGGTTTGGGAGGAGGAGGAAGAGGATGAGGGGGAGGAAGAGAGGGAGAAAGAGGTTGGGGGAGGAAGAGGCAGAGGAGGAGGAAGAGGTGGGAGAGGAGGAAGAAGGGGAGGAGGGAAAAGTGGAAGAGGAGGGAAAGGAGTGGAAGGAAGAGGAGGAGGAGGAAGAGGTTGGGGGAGGACTGAAGCTGGAGGGAGGGGAGGAAGAAGGGGAGAAAAAGGAGGATGAGAGGAAGGGAGACATGGAAGAGGAGCCTGGGAGAGGGGAGGATTGAAGAAAGGAGGACTAGACTGAATGACTTCACACTGAATGAAATCAGCCCTAACTGATTTCTGTCTTCATTAGTCAAGGATTATAGGCTCTGTCTCTTTCCCGCACACCCACCCGCCGAGTGATATTTTAAAAAGCATGTTAAGGATCTCTACTACCTCCTGCCTGTCCACCCCAGCTACCCCTTTCAGAGCCTCCTGTGGCCTGGGAAAATAGAGTTCATTGAAATGAAAGGGAAATTAGTTTCAGGCTCTCCCATTTGAAACACCAAAAGGAGCTCTCTGCCAGCCCCTTCACTCGGATCGGACTTCCTTCTCAGAACAGCCAGGCAAATCTTCTCATGCCAGGCCACAGTAGTAGTAATGGAAGGAGGAATAGTAGTAGGAGGAGTATAGGACTAGTAGTAATAGTAATAGTAGCAGTACTAGTAGTAATAGTGGAAATAGTATTTGTGGTATTTGTTAAGTGTTCCCTTTGTACCAAGAACCATACTAAATACTGCGGTGGAGAAATAATCTAATCAGACACAATCCCTTTTCCACATGGGTCTCACAGTCTTAGGGAGAGGGAGAATGGGTATTTCATCCGATTTTACAGTTGAGAATACTGAAGCTTGACCAAGATCACACAACAGACAAATGACAAAGCTGGTACTAGAACCCAAGTAGTGAATAGTAACAGCAGTGAATGCCCACTGGTTGCAAAGCACTCAGGAAATGGAAAAGAACCACAGTCCACATTCCTCGTCGACAAAGAAAGCAGAGGCAACTGGAGGGAAGGAATTTAAGGCACCACTCCAAGGGCACAAAGTGGCTGAGTCTAGCGTGCACCAGGTCTTCCAGCTCTCACCCAGAACACCTCAGGTTGTAAAGAAGGACAAGAATCTGGGCCGGCTTCAGTAAGTAAGGTAAGCGGTTGACTGAGGGCTGCTCACGACAGGGGCCGATGCGTGCTTCCTGACTTGCTAAAGGTGGCTGCCTCTTGGGTTATTCCAGATGGTTCCCGATACACAGTCCCCATCAAATGACCACCACGTAGAAGGAACATCCCCACAGCCTCTCCTTCTGTCATGGTGTGTGACAGCCATCGTTGTTTTATTTTCAGTGCACTCCCCATCATCCCTTACTCTGTTTCCTCAAACAAAAGTCCCTGAACCTGGGCTCTTTGAGAAGCAGCCTGTGGCTGAGGGGGACTTGGCACTGTGCCTGGTGAAACCGGGCAGCCAGAGCGATTTCCTCCTTGGGATGAGCCCAGGGCCACGGACTGGTTCATGGAGCAGTGTGACCCAGCTTTCTGGCATCACCATCACTGTGATCTGCGAGGTGCCTGCCCTGCTGTCCCCACAACGGTGATCCCTGATTCTGGAGCTCGGTAGGCAGTTGGTTCAAGCTGGGCCTTGGGGTTTGAGAAGCAGGCTGACCATGGGGACTGCTCCCCTCATTGGACCACTGCTACTTCTGATAGGTGTGTACCCGTCACATTCACACTTTGTGACTCTGCCTACCCGTGGTCTCAGATCTTCCTTCTGAAGGAAGGGGCTCGATGGCTTCAAGTTTTGAGACTCATTGGTTCCCATGAACTCCTTAGGGATGTTCCATCTTTCACAGCCCGTACCTCCACTCCTGGAGATGAATAGTTCAGGGGTCTTCCTTCACAGGGAGGGGTCCATGTCCCCAGAAGCAACGATCCAGTGGGCCGGTGACATTCCTCCCAGCCCTGTGAGGGCTTCTCAAGGAGCTTTTCTGGGTGCTCGTGTCCAGTTCGTGTCCGTGTCATCATCATCAATCGTATTTATTGAGCGCGTACTGTGTGCAGAGCACTGTACTAAGCGCTTGGGAAGTACAAATTGGCAACATATAGAGACAGTCCCTACCCAACAGTGGGCTCACAGTCTAAAAGGGGGAGACAAAACCAAACATACTAACAAAATAAAATAAATAGAATAGATATGTACAAGTAAAATAAATAAATAAATAAATAGAGTAATAAATATGTGTCCTGGGCTCTATCTTTTTATGGTATTTGTTAAGCGCTTATTATGTGCCAGGCACTGTACTAAGTGCTGGGGTAGATTCATTCATTCATTCAATCGTATTTATTGAGTGCTTACCGTGGGCAAAGATACACAGTACAAAATAATCAGATTGGACACAGTCCCTGTCCCACATGGGGCTCACAGTCTTAATCCCCACTTTTTACAGGTGAGGTAACTGAGGCACAGAGAAGTTAAGTCACTTTCCCAAGGTCACACAGCAGACAAGTGATGTAGCCGGGATTATCTTCAGTCCTTTCTCCCCTTTCCTGGAGAGAACAGAATAAGGACACATACACGCAGCTACTTATACCTCCGACCCTCCATGAGTGCCCACCCTGCTCCCCATTTGACAGATGAGGTGATTGATGCCCAGAAGTGAAGTGATTTGCCCAAGGTCTCCCAGCAGACAAGTGGCAGAGCAGGATTAGAATCCAGGTCCTTCTGACTCCCGGGCCCGTGCTCTAGCCATTAGGCATGCTGAACTGGGGAAATAGTTTCATTGCCACTGGGCCAAGGAAACCACTGGTGGAGAATTCCTGGAGCTTATCAGCATTTGGATGGTTGGGGGGTGGGGGGATGTTAAGAAGATTTGAACAGCACATAGCTTTAATTCTATTTGTTCTGATGATTTTGACACCTGTCTCCTTGCTTTGTTTTGTTGCCTGTCTCTCCCTTCTAGACTGTGAGCCCGTTGGTGAGTAGGGACCATCTCTATATGTTGCCGACTTGTACTTCCCAAGCGCTTAGAACTGTGCTCTGCACACAGTAAGCGCTCAATAAATATGATTGAATGAATGAACGAATGAACAACAAGTGTCTGACCCTCAGGAGCCCTCTGGCTCCTATCAGCCAACTAGAAGCTAGTTCGAGGCCTTAGAGGCTAAGAGGCAGGGCCAGGCCTTCAAAGGACACATCCACCTCAAATGGGCTCTGCTCATTGGCTCTGCCGTCCTCTGTACTGCCCTTCAGAAATAGTAATAACATAGCAATAATAATAATTGTGGTATTTGTTAAGCACTTACTACGTGCCAGGCACCGTACTAAGTGCTGGGGTAAATACGAGGTAATTGAGGTGGCTCTCTTGACCTCTCCCCTACAACTCCTCCAATCCCCAACTGTCCCCGAGGGCTCCAGAGCATTTACTTGTCCAAGTTGATTTCTGGTGGACAGTTCAGCCTCTGCCCTTGGCTCCGCCAGCACAGAGAGAGGCCGCGCCTGATTCCAAATGGGGAAGATGACTTTGAAATCCAATAAATACAAGGATTAACTTTAAATCAGTCCTTCTCCCACCTCCTTTTTCTCCTCCCCTCCCCCTTGCCTGTTCCTCTTCAGTCCTTTCCTCCCACTGGTCTTGTCTTATACTGTCGAGTCGTCTCTGTCCCATAGCGACGCCATGGACACATCTCCCCCAGAACGCCCCACCTCCATCTGCAATCTTTCTGGCAGTGGATCCTAGAGTTTCCTTGGTAAAAATATGGAAGTGTTTTACCGTTGCCTCCTTCTGCGCTGTAAACCTGAGTCTCCACACTAGACTCTCTCCCATGCCGCTGCTGCCCAGCACAGGGGAGTGTTGACTTGTAGCAGATTGCCTTCCACTCGCTAGCCACTGCCCAAGCTAGGAATGGAAGGGGTATACCTCTGCTCGACTCTCCCTCCCATAGCCGAGTCTGGTAGAGTACTGGAAACTCTCCAGGTGCGACCCTGAGAGGGGCTGCCACTGCTACCTTGTTGAAAACCAGTGGGCTCTAGAAGAGGCACATAATCAGTCAGCCACTTCAGGAAAGAAGCCTCCGTCTATTACTTCTAGAACCAAACGAGCCATTTCAGAGCTGTGTTTGAAGGCTCCGAGTGTGATGACTCTCCCACTTGGGCCTCCCACCCTCAGTTACATCCACAAGAAGCTTCTCCATAGAGAAGCAGCGTGGTCTAGTGGATAGAGCCTGGGCCCAGGAGTCAGAAGACCTGGGTTCTAATCCCAACTCCTCCACTTGCCTGCTCTGTGACCTTGGGCAAGCCACTTGGCTCCTCTGTGCCTCAGTTTCTTCATCTGTAATATGTAGATTAAGAACATGTTCTCCCCCCCTCTTAGACTGTGAGCCCCATGTGGAACAAGAACTGCATCCTATCTGATTATCTTTTGTCAATCAATCAGTGGTATTTACTGAATGCTTACTATGTGCAGAGCACTGTACTAAAGCACTTGGGGGAGTACAATACAACAGAATTATTAGACACATTCCCTGTCCATAATGAGCTTCCCCTAGCATTTTTCATTCATTTATTGAGCACTTACTGTGTGCAGAGCACTGTACTAAGTGCTTGGAAGAGTACGATAAAACAATAGACACATTCCCTGCCTGCAAAGAGCTTACAGTCTAGAGGACTTTCCTTCCCTAAGTCCCAGACAGCCAGCTGTTAGCTCTCGGCCTGGCACCCCTTTCTTCTTTTTTGAAATGGTATTTGTTAAGCTCTTACTATGAACCAGGCACTGTACTAAGTGCTGGAATAGATACAAACTAATCCGGTTGAACACAGCCCATGTCCCACATGGGACTCACCAACTTCATCCCCATTCTTCCGATGAGGTAACGGAGGCACAGAGAAGTTAAGTGACTTGCCCTAGGTCACACAGCAGACAAGTGGCAGAGCCAGGATTAGAACCCAAGTCCTTCTGACTCTCAAGTCCATGCTCTGTCCACTAGGCCATGGCTGCTTCTCCAAAACAATTAAAAAAGAACCAACCCCTGCTGTGCTCCGGCTGGTAGAAGCTTCTGGGTCAGTAGTGGGAAAAGACCCAGAGTTTCCAGGGAGTGTGGGCCCACATGGGCCCTGGGTGGTAGTAATAATAATACTAATAATGGCATTTGTTAAGCACTTACTATGTGCAAAGCACTGTTCTAAGCACTGGGAGGGTACAAGGTGATCCAGTTGTCCCACGTGGGGCTCGCAGTCATCATCTCCATTTTACAGATGAGGTAACTGAGGCTCCAAGAAGTTAAGTGACTTTCCCAAGGTCACACAGCAGACATTTGGCGGAGCCGGGATTCGAACCCACGACCTCTGACTCGAAAGCCCGTGCTCTTTCCACTGAGCCACGCTGCTTCTAGTAGTCCTTGGTAGTAGTCCTTGGGATCAAATATTGATTCTGTCCGAATCTGCATCCTTGGAGAAACAGCATCCAGGAGCATGAGTGATTTTAACAGAGAACCCTTGGCATACATGCATGTTCTGCCCATTACAGAACACAATCAGTCTTCTATTCAATCAACAATCTGTCAATCAAGATGATTCATTGAGCACCTACTCTGTGCAGAGCACTGTACTAAGGGTTTGGAAAAGTACAACAGAGCAGGTACGTACCATCCCTATTCTGGCCTCCTCCTCCTGGGCAGGGATCCTGTCTACCAGCTCTATTGTGAGCCCGTTGTTGGGTAGGGACCATCTCTATATGTTGCCAACTTGTACTTCCCAAGCGCTTAGTACAGTGCTCTGCACACAGTAAGCGCTCAATAAATACGATTGAATGAATGAATGTCTACCGCCTCCACCACTTGCCCGTTGTGTGATAGGCAAGTCATTTAACTTCTCTGCCTCAGTTTCCTCATCTGTAAAATGGGGATCATCATCATCATCATCATCATCAATCGTATTTATTGAGCGCTTACTATGTGCAGAGCACTGTACTAAGCGCTTGGGAAGTACAAATTGGCAACATATAGAGACAGTCTCTACCCAACAGTGGGCTCACAGTCTAAAAGGGGGAGACAGACAACAAAACCAAACATACTAACAAAATAAAATAAGTAGAATAGATATGTACAAGTAAAATAAATAAATAAATAAATAGAGTAATAAATATGTACAAACATATATACATATATACAGGTGCTGTGGGGAAGGGAAGGAGGTAAGATGGGGGAATGGAGAGGGGAACGAGGGGGAGAGGAAGGAAGGGGCTCAGTCTGGGAAGGCCTCCTGGAGGAGGTGAGCTCTCAGTATTAAAGCCTTTTCCCTCCTACTTAGACTGTGAGCCCTCTGTGGAACAGGGACTGTGCCCAACATGATTACCATGTACCTACACCAGGGTTTAAAACAGTATGGATACACTGCCAGAACAATTGCAGATGGAGAGTGGGGCGTTCTGGGAGAGATATGTCCATGGAGTCGCTATGGGTCAGGGGCGACTCGACAGCATAAGACGAGACAAGACCAGCATTTAACAAAAACCATTATCGCAACACACTTTTCCAAGTGCTTAGTACAGTCCTCTGCACACAGTAAACACTCGATCCTCGGTTGACAGATTGGCATTCTCGTGAGCCCTGCCCAGACACCAGTGTCTAGGAGGGAAAAGCCCCATCCTACAGGCAGCAGACCCGAGCTTGAGAGGCAGCAGAGCTCGTTGTTGGGTAGGGACCGTCTCTATATGTTGCCGACTTGTACTTCCCAAGTGCTTAGTATAGTGCTCTGCACACAGTAAGCGCTCAATAAATACGATTGAATGAATGAATGAACGAACCCGAGCTTGAATTGATCTCCCAGGAATGGGGATGCTCTGCACCGAGTCACCCCGGCCTGGCAGTGCACTTGGAGAGACGGCAAGTGGGGAGGATGGGAGGACAGAATAGTGCCTCCTTGAAACCTCAGCCCTGCAGTGGGCATTGCTGGGCCCTGCCCCCTCGGGCTTACCAGAGTCAAATCGATCGATCGATTGATCGACTATGGTCCGTGGCTGAGTAAGGGCTGGGAGGGTCCAACTGTTTAGAGGAAGCAAGCCGTACCGGGGGTCCTCTGACCTCAACCCCAAGAGACACCCTGGTGCTCGGGGCCTGGTTGGCGAAAGATGCAGGGCGTCAACCTCAGCCGGAGAGAGGGCCCCGGCAGCTGGACGCAGCACCTTGCGAGGACAAAGGCGGCATTGGTGAATTGTCCGGGACCTTCTGGTACCGAGACCGAAGGGCTGGGAGGGGGCGGGAGTGAGACCGGTGACCTCATGGGGCTTTTCCACTGCTAATGTCCCATCCTCCTCGCTCCTCCGACTCTGTTTCACATGCCCACGTCCTAACTAACACCCTTCTCCCCCCTCCCCCCTCCCACTCTCTCTAAGTGCCCACTTCCTGTCCTCTCCCGGCCTGGCACGGGCGGGCGGGGGAGGGACCAAGAGGGAGCCTCTGCCTCCCAGCTCTGAGTAGCACCAGCCCCCTGACCCAGCTCCAAGGACCCCCTCCCCATCGACCCCAGGCCCAGGAGTGGAGCCGGGACTCAGGGTGAGCCCTCCGTGAGCCCCTAGTGCGGGGGAGCGATAAGGAGGACGGGAGGCAAACCAATCGGACTTTAATGTGATTTCCTGATCCCAGGGCGCTGTTGGCGGACTATCTGACTGCTCCAAGGGGATTAGGAATCTCCAATCCCAGCCAGTCTCTGTTGGAGTTTGGAGTTTGCCCCACGGCCTCACAAGCGAATGTGAACGGCAGAAGGTGAGATCTATTCGCCCCCAGACGTCGTTTAGCTTGGCACTGAGGTGGAAGCGACTCTCTCATGCTGCAAGGCCGCCCTTCGCTGGTCCGTGGGGGTACCGGGCTGGGGGCTGGCGCAGGGCTGGATTTTACGGTCCCGGAGGGGAGGATGGTGAACTCAGGCTAATCAGGTAAGACACCTTGGGGCTCTGACAGGTGGATCCCACTCTATGCTGTGGTGGGAGCTGAGGGAAACTGAGGCCGATTTGCTAAATGCAGACCATCTCCTCGCCTCCTTCTTACCCCATCGGTCTTGCTCTGCCAAGCAGAGATTGCCGTTTGCTCTCTGATTTCACTGGGAGTTGAATGAGCAAGGCAGGGCTGCGTATAATCGGCCCAGGTTTCCCTCAGGAGTTGGAAGACCGAGGACACAGTTTCCGGCCTCGGTCTCCCGCTCTTTCTATCCCTCCCAGGGGCCAGGACGGCTCTGCTGAGGCCTGTTAGAAGGCGTGCCTCCCCTCCTTCCCTCTGGAAACAGAAGGAAAGGGGTGTCCCGTCTCCTTTGGCCAATCACTTCACCTCTAGGCCCGAGGTTTTGGGACTCAATCTCTGACTTGTTGATTTCCCCTCTGGAAATGCCAGAGCCTTCCAGGAGAGTGGTGCCCCACGCTGGCCTAGGCACCCTGTGGGCAGGGCTAGGGCCAGCGTCGGTGGGTGAGCATGGCTAGTCCTAGCACCGGGCCAGATGTTTTTCATGTCCTGCAGTCCACCCTGGCCCAAGCCCAGGCCAGACCGCAGGAAAGAAGCTTTGCACTCCAGGCTCCATGAGGGTGGCCGGCTGGTTTAGGGGCAGCTGAAGTTAGGCCTCTGGAGAGTGTGGAGAGGCCAGCAGGCTAAGTGCTCTCCATCTGCCAGGCTGGACAAGCAAAGGCTGGGTCTCAGCAACAGGGACTCCATGGAGCCAGAAACAGGGTGCGCCAATCCAGAAGTTATCTTGTACTCGTTTCTTGGTCACTCCAACCGCACTTCCTGCTGCCTGAACAGTTGTCCCAGCAGCCTTGGTGGGCCTAGAAGTCTTAGGGCATCTGCCATGTATGCCCCAACCTCCAGCCCAGGCCACTGCCAGCTCGTTCTGGCTCACTTCCAGTTTCAGCATTCATTCATTCATTCAGTTGTATTTACTGAGCGCTTACTGTGTGCAGAGCACTGTACTAAGCGCTTGGAAAGTACAATTTGGCAACAGATAGAGACAATCCCTACCCAACAACTGGCTCACAGTATAGCTTCAGAGGACCTGGGTTCTATACCTGGCACTTAAAAAAAATGGTATTTGCTAAACACTTACTACGTGCCAGACATTGAAATAAGCAGCGGGGTACCTAATCAGGCTGGACACAGTCCCTGTCCCACCTGGGGTTCACAGTCTTGATCCCTAATTTACAACCGGGTTGGAGGCCAGGGGCCATCTCTGGTGACCCCTAGTCCTCAGTCCTTCAGAGACTTCCAGGTTTTCCTGATAATAATAATAATAATAAAAGTACTTTTAAGCACATACTATGTGCCAAGCACTGTTCTAAGTACTGGGGTTGATACAAGTTGATCAGATGGGACACAGTCCCTGTCTTACATGGGGCTCACAGTCTCAACCCCCATTTTACAGACGAGGGAACTGAGGCCTAGGGAAGTGAAGTGACTTGCCCCAGGTCACACAGCAGACATGTGGGGGACTAGGGCTAAAACCCAGGTCCTTCTGATTCCCGGGCCTGTGCTGTAACCACCAAGCCGCACTGCTTCTGAGCTCTGGCAAGGGCCACCTGTCTCACTCCCACTTCTGAAGGATCAGGATGAAGACGTGCTTCTTCCTGATTCCACGCCAGCCTTTCCCGGGGGAAAGGAAATGTGGAGAGTTCTCTGAGCCTCCAGCCTGGGATGGGAAATGCTGCTGCACAATCCGTTGCTCGACCCAGCAGAGAGAGAACTCCCGGTCCTTCTCTGTTCAGTGGGTTAAAATAATAATAATAATAATAATAATGGCATTTATTAAGTGCTTACTATGTGCAAAGCACTGTTCAGGTTATAAGGTGATCAGGTTGTCCCACAGGGGGCTCACAGTCTTAATCCCCATTTTACAGATGAGGTAACTGAGGCCCAGAGAAATTAGGTGACTTGCCCAAAGTCACACAGCTGACAGTTGGCGGAGCAGGGGTTTGAACCCATGACCTCTGACTCCAAAGCCCGGGCTCCTGCTACTGAGCCATGCTGCTTCTCTGTAAATGGTGGAAGAGGCAGATTGGTCTCCAACCAGAGAAGAGGAGACCCAGGACAGAAATTGATGGCAGTAAGTTTACTGATGCTCATCTCATAAATTGACAGGGGGCCCCAGGGGAATTAAAGATGGACCGGGCTGTGAGTCTTTTTTGGTTTGTTTGTTTATTTTTTATGGTATTTGTTAAGCACTTATTATGTTCCAGGCACTATACAAAGCACTGGGGTAGGTATAAGTTAATCAGATTGGACACAGTCCCTGACCCACATGGGGCTCAAAAATTTGACCCCCATTTAATAGATGAGGCAACTGAAGCATAGAGAAGTGAAGTGACTTGCCCATGGTCCCACAGCAGACAGGTGGCAGAGCCAGGAGTTCCAATCCCAGCTTGACTAGCTGCTGTTCGAAGTGCTTGACATCTCTGAGCCCTGGTGCATTTATCTCTGGGGCACAAGAAACTCAGCCCTAGGCTTTTCTGTTGGAGACTGGAAAGGAAGGGAATAAGTAAATTCACATCCTTAACCCATAGCTCCTTCATCCTCATGACACACCAGTGAAGGAGCGGGGGTTAGTCTCCAGATTTTACAGATGGGAAAAGCAAGATCTAGAGAGGCCGGGAGTCTTGGCCAAAGTTCCACAGGGAGGAAAGAGGGCAGATGGGCCTGGAGACCCTGTTGTCCTGACTTCTGAGAGCTCCAGCTCTGAGACTGCTGACTTTGCAGCTCTGTGCTCCTGCTAAATAAGGACAGTTCACACTTTGCCCTGTTCTCCCCCTCCAAGGGCTTTTGAGGCTGGAACACTGAGCTGGTCCATCTCTGGGACCGGGAGGGGACAAAATTTGTTTCCACTGATTTTCTGACTACAGCAGCCCAGTCAGTTGGCTGCCAGCTGGGCCAATTTAACCATGTGGGCCGCCGAGACCCAACAACTGAGTGGCTCATTTGCCCTTTGCAGAGACTGGTGGGAGAAGGCAAGGAGGCAGCTAAGCAGTGGACTCGCTCTGCCCCGACCGAGGCAAAAAGGTATTATTGTTCTGCCTCTGAATGGGCCAGGTTTACCCCTCCTGCCCCCAGCCCCTGACTGGGGCATCGACAAACTGGAGTTCTCCAACACTCTGCCTCTGGGGGACTTGGTCAGACTCCACTCAGGACCTAGAATTTTGTTCAGAGAGCCCAGCAAACTGTGTCCAACGAGCTGTTCTCTGCCTGCAGTGTCCAGGGAACGGTGGCCAATGGGAGATTCAGGGAGTTCCTGAGTCTTTTCACCTGCAGATGGATCTCTGGAGACCCCACCCCTCTCCCTTCTTCCCTGCCCGCTCTCTTTAGATGCTGAGGTGTAGCCCTACAACTTTCCCTCCTTCCTTTCTTCCCTTGAAACCAGGGTGCCCTCTTCCTTCCTCGCCTCTCCTCCCATCCCTTCTAGGCCAGAAAGCTTTTTCTCTCCCCTCAGCCTTTGGCTCAGCCACCCTGGACAGTAGGAGCTGCCCCTGTCACAGCCTTGAAAGAGCCTAAAAGATAGGTCACCTGGGCCTCAGTCAATAATATTTCAATCAATCTCAAGTACTTATTGAGCACTTACTGATTAACTAATTGATTGCACTAAGCACCCGGGAGAGTACCCTAGAGTAAGTAGGTGTGATCCCCGTCTTCAAGGAGTTTACAATCCAGTGGGCCTCCCTGTAACAGCCTCCAGGACACTGTCCTGTCCCTCTCTAAGCATTTAAGGTTCCCACCAACAGGATGGGCCCCGAAGCTGGGACATGGCCTGCCATTTATTGTGTCAGGAAGAGGTGCCACCACTGATACCCAAGGCAGGGTGGAAAGTAAGTCTCCCCCATCACCAGGAGACCTGGCCTCACCTACCAAAGTAGTTAATTGCATCTGGCTCATCTGTCCGTTGTCTGGAGTCAAAACTCAGAGGCGCATTCACCTTGTTCTTTTCCCGCAAAAGTTTCCTGGCCCTGGGTCTTCCTTGCACTCCTACCCAGGCTCTGTTGTCAATCAGTAGATCATTCAAGCATAGTGAACGTTCAGTGGTTACACAGCATCTTACTAAGTGCTTGTTAGACATGATCTCTGCCCTCAAGGAGCTTACAATCTAGCGGGGAAGACAGACACTAAAATAAATTACAGGCAGAGGCAAGTAAAAAATTATGGAAGATGTGGACAGGGACACAACCTGTAAAAGGGGAGGATAGGGGCTCTGGCTGGGAATTCCCATCCACCCATCCATTCATTTATTCATTTGTTTGTTCATTCATTCATTCAATCATTCAATAGCATTTATTGATCACGTCCTTCGTGTAGAAACTAGACTACTTCTAAGCTTACAGTCTACAATCTACACCCTCAAGTGAGGCCCTCCAGCCTTGGATCCAAGGATCAGAGTGAGGATGAAACTTTGGGACAGTCTGGCCCTGGATTCCAGTTGTCCTGGAGTTGACCCTCTTGTCCTGGGGCATTGAAATTCCCTGACAATCGGCTCCAGAGCTGGAGCAAATCTAGGTGGGCACTGCCCTGAACAAGGCAGGGCTCTGCTTAGGCAGGGTCAGGCCTAGGCAGTGGCAGAGACAGCTGCATCTCAGGAAAGATGTCTGGAGCAGGGAGAAGAGGAGCACTTCTAGATGGGGAGGGTTCCAACACTGTCATCACCACCGGCGTTCCCCGGGGCAACTGCTTGGGGAAGACCCTAGTTTAGGTGCTGCGTTTGTTTTATAAATAAATGCAGATGGGTTATGGCGGGTAGGCACGCGGGGAAAGAATGAGAAGCACCCAGAAGCATTTCAGAGGCACAGATGGGGTTTCTGCCCTGATTCTGGTGAGCGTTCACCATCCTCTAGCCTGTGAGCTCGTTGTAGGCAGGGATTGTCTGTCTTCACTGCTAAATGGTACTTTCCAAGCTCTTAATATAGTGCTCTGCACACGGTAAGCGCTCAATAAATACGATCGAATGAATGTTCTCCCTCTCTAGACTGTCAGCTCATTGTGGGCAGTGAATGTGTTTACCAACTCTATTATACTGTAGTCTCCCAAGCGTTTAGTATAATGCTCTGCACATAGTACATACAACTGCCTGATTGATTAGTGAGCGTTTCAGTCGTTTTTTTTAAATGGCATTTATTAAGTGCTTACTATGTGCAAAGCACTGTTCTAAGTGCTGAATAATAATAATGATGGCATTCGTTAAGCGCTTACTAAGTGCAAAGCACTGTTCTAAGTGCTGGGGGATACAAGGTGATCAGATTGTCCCACGTGGGGCTCACAGTCTTAATCCCCATTTTACAGATGAGAGAACTGAGGCACAGAGCAGCATGGCTCGGTGGAAAGAGCTCGGGCTTTGGAGTCAGAGGTCATGGGTTCAAATCCCGGCTCTGCCAATTGTCAGCTGTGTGACTTTGGGCAAGTCACTTAACTTCTCTGGGCCTCAGTTACCTCATCCGTAAAATGGGGATGAAGACTGTGAGCCCCACATGGGACATCCTGATCACCTTGTAACCTCCCCAGCACTTAGAACAGCATTCTGCACATAGTAAGCGCTTAATTAATGCCATCAAAAAAAAAAAGTGGCTTGGCCAAGGTAACACAGCTGACAAGTGACGGAGCCGGGATTCAAACCCATGACCTCTGACTCTCAATCCCGGGCTCTTTCTACTGAGCCACACTCCATCATCCCATCCTGCTCTCTCAATTCCCTGCAGCTCATGGATGTGCAATAACTTATCCTCCGGTCTCGGGACTTCCTCCCTCTTCACAGGTAGATGTAACTCCAAGGACGACCCCCTCCTAGTCACTGAAAGACCCCAAGGGCCATGGAGAGCACAGCAAGCAGCCCCCCACTCTCCAGCTTCGACAACCTGGAGGCCTTTCCGGAACAGAGCCTGGAGACCGTGGACATTGTGGTGCTGGTACTCTACTTCGTCTTCGTCCTGGCTGTTGGACTATGGGTAAGCTTGGAAAGTGACTCCTCCCTCCCCTTCTCCTCTTCCCTCAAAATCTTTCACTCTCTTTGGTCCGTTCTCCCCCCACATCCCCTCTCCTGCCCCCCTTGAACTTTTCCCTCTGGGAGATCAAGAGCCTTGAGAAACATCTTGAAGGAGAAGGTCAGTGAGATGAGGGAAGTCATTCCAGGCCTATCAGATAATAATACTAATAATTGTGGTATTTATGAAGTGCTTACTATGTCATCCTCATCATCATCATCATCAATCATATTTATTGAGCGCTTACTGTGTGCAGAGCACTGTACTAAGTGCTTGGGAAGTACAAGTTGGCAACATATAGAGACAGTCCCTACCCAACAGTGGGCTCACAGTCTAAAAGGGGGAGACAGAGAACAAAGCCAAACATCCTAACAAATGAAATAAATAGAATAGATATGTGCAAGTAAAATAAATAAATAGAGTAATAAATATGTACAAACATATATACATATATACAGGTGCTGTGGGTAAGGGAAGGAGGTAAGATGGGGGGGATGGAGAGGGGGACGAGGGGGAGAGGAAGGAAGGGGCTTAGTCTGGGAAGGCCTCCTGGAGGAGGTGAGCTCTCAGTAGGGCCTTGAAGGGAGGAAGAGAGCTAGCTTGGCGGATGGGCAGAGGGAGGGCATTCCAGGCCCGGGGGATGACGTGGGCCGGGGGTCGATGGCGGGATAGGCGAGAACGAGGTACGGTGAGGCCAGGCGCTGTACTAAGATGGGTGGGTGGGAACATAAGCCATGATGGAAACAGAGCAGGGGTAGACAGAGTTCCTGTAGGGAGGTGCCTAGCTGGGTGAAGCAGCAGACCAGGGTTGGGAGAGGCAGGGGAGGGATGTTGGGAAGACTGAATCACCCCCTGGTCATGAGAGCCTCCTCCGCCCCCTCCGCTGGCCCAGGACGTGGGTCACAACCGGCCTCTCCGGATCCTTGTTCCCGGTTGCCTCGGGGTGTCTTCTGGTGGGGGTCTGCTTCAGAGGCATTGCTCTGCTGGACTTTGTCCCACAAAAGTATTTTCCTGGGGCCTGATGGAGTGCTGGGGTGCTGGGTGCATCTGTGAGACCATCCCTTTTCTTAATAATTAGATGCTTGCTTTGTGCTGAGCGCTGGGTGGGGAAGATAATAACACTAATAATAATAATGACATGTATTAAGTGCTTACTATGTGCAAAGCACTGTTCTAAGCACTGGGGAGGTTACAAGGTGATCAGGTTGTCCCACGTGGGTCTCACAGTCTTAATCCCCATAATACAGATGAGGTAACTGAGGCATAGAGAAGTTAGGTCACTTGCCCGAAGTCACACAGCTGACAAGTGGAGGAGCCAGGATTTGAACCCATGACCTCTGACTCCAAAGCCACTGAGCCACACTGCTTGGTAGATAATAATAATAACAATTATCATTGTTATCATTATCTTTCCACTGAGTGGCTCTTTCTACTGAGCCACACTGCTTGGTAGATAATAATAATAACAATTATCATTGCTATCATTATCTTTCCACTGAGTGGCTCTTTCCACTAAGCCACACTGCTTGGTAGATAATAATAATAACAATTATCATTGTCATCATTATCATTATTATTATTATGGTATTTAAGTGCTTACTATCTGTCAGTTACTGTACTAAGCGCTGGGGTAGATACAAGTTGATCAGGTTGAACACAGTCCCTGCCCCATGTGGGGCTCACAATCTTAATCCCCATTTTACAGATGAGATAACTGAGGCCCAGAGAGGTTGCAACTTGTTCAAGATCACACAGCAGGCTAGTGACAGAACTGGGGCTAGGACCCAGGTCTTCTGACTCTCAGTCCCAGGCTCTTTCCAGTAGGCCACACTTTTTAAAATTTTTTAATGGTACTTGCTAAGTGCTTATTATATGCTAGGCACTGTACTAAGCACTGGAGAAGGTACAGTATACACAGATGGGTCACAGTGTCTGTCCCTTATGGGGCTCACAGTCTAAGTAGGAGGACGAACAGGCATTGAACCCCCATTTCCCCACTTTTCTTTCCTCCTCCACTTCTATTTCTCCTAAAACTTCTCTTCCTGCCTCTGTCCTTAGTGCTCTAGCACTTGGAACAAACAGTAGTATGGTCTCTAAAACTCCTTATAATAATAATTATAATTATGCCACTTGTTAAGCTCTTACTATGTCGTCAAGCACTGTTCTAAGTGCTGGGTTAGATATAAATTAATCAGGTTGGATGTAGTCTCTGTCCTATTTGGAGTTCACAGTCTGTCGTCTAATTCATAATCGGGTTGATACCCTCTGTTTGCACCTGTTCAGTTCTTTGGCCTTGCACAGGACTTCTTTTCCTCTTCACACATGCTCCGTTATTTGAGGAGGCCCAGGGACGAACCACGGGCCTTTATAGAGCCAAGATGAGTGCTCACCTCTGTCAGTACTGATAAAGATGGGCAATTGCTTCAGCAGAGGATGTCCTAAGGTCCATCCGGCTGGCCCATAATGCCATGGCACCCTGGCCCTTATGAAGGAGTAGAGCCCAGCCCAGGACAGAATACTAACCTCACCCCTGTTCCCCGGTGGGCCCCAACCCAGAAATTTGGACAAGACCCCTGAGAATCTTGATGTGGGCTAGCGCTGTAGCCCAGCCTGGCAGGGGGGCCTGGGTCCCCTCACCTTCCACTAGGCAGCATGGCTTAATGGCTAGAGCACAGGCCTGGGAGACAGAAGGACCTGGGTTCTAATCCTGATTCTGCCACGTGTCAGCTGAGTGACCTTGGGTGAGTCACTTTACTTCTCTGTGCCTCAGTTCCCTCATCTGCAAAAGAGGGATTAAGACTGGGAGTCCACAGTGGGACAGAGACTGTGTCCAACCTAGACTTGTATTTACCCGTGCATTTAGGACAGTGCTTGGAGAACAATGCTTGGCACATAGTAAGTGTTTAACAAGTACCATAATTATTATCAATTATTATTCCAGTGAGGGCCGGTGCTGAAAAAGGTGGGGTCTGCATCCCCTCACAACCCCTCAGTGAGGGTTGGCTTCTGGGCAGCAGGGGCCTTGGATCTCCCATCAATACCAGCTCGGCCTTTGGGTGACCTCTCCCCCGGTGCTGGAGGGCAGGTGTCTATTGATCTAAACCCTCTGACTCCCAAGTCCTGCAGGTCTGCAGAGCCCGGGGCCTTTGGGTGCTTTGTGGAGTGGCCTCATTCATTCATTCAATCAATTGTATTTATTGAGGACTTACTGTGCACAAAGCACCGCACTAAGCGCTTGGGAGAGTACAATATAACAACAAAGGGACACATTCCTGTCCACAGCGAGCTCACAGTCTAGAGGGACAAGCAGCTTCTACGGTGCTTTAGCCCTAGCCCGTCTCCTGGGGTTCCGCCTTTGGATGCAGCTTCTTCCTGTGTCTGCCATGCGACCCTAGGGTGCTGGCCTAATTCTGTAGGAGTGGTATTTATTGAGCGCTTACTGTGGGAAGAGTACTGTACTAAGCACCGAGAAAAACAATACAAGTGAGAATTAGACACAGATCCTGTCTCTTGAAGAGCTCACAGTCTTGGTGTGGCATTTCTCTGGGCACTTTATTTGGTGTCCTGAGCCTAGCCTGGTGGGGCAGGTTGTCTGTCTCGGGGTAGGATCTTGTTTAGGACACCCGCAAATGCTTTGGAACTGGGGGAAAACTAACCCGGATTTCAAGAGCTGGTTTTCTGCGATTTCCCAAACCCCAGCAGGCCGAGGTGACCTGCTGTAGAGTGATGTTTCTATGGGCCCGGCCCCTTCACCCCACTAGCTGGTGGGGAAAGGGGAAAACCATCTCCCCCTTTCACAGGAAAGGAGACAACGGCACTCTCCCACCCATGTCCAGCTCTGTGTGAGGCCCAGCTTCTCCGAGGAGAAGACTAATGAGTAACTTCAAGACATCAAAGGAGGTGCCGGCCAGGATATGAACAGGATAGTCAAGATTAGATCGGCTGGGAGAGCTTGGAGCCAGGGGAATAGAACAAATGACTTTTCAAAGTTCCTTCAGCCTCAAAGCACCTTGCGGCTTCCAGGGTCAGGGTCTGAATGGGAATCGGGCCTTCAGATGGTTCTGAGCTGGGCATGAAGAGCCAAACCGCGGGCCTCACTGTCTCTGCCATAGGCAGACTCACCAGGGCCGAGTGCCCGCTTCCTCTGGCCTGGCCCGGTCCGGCCCGGCCCGGCCCAGAGAGCCAAGGCCACTATAGGTCTCCGGATGCTCTTAATACGGCAGGTCCAAATCCAGCTAGGGAAGAATGAAACTTACTGCTGCCTCCAGAGAGAGAGGAAGGGGCTGCTGACCATTCATTTATTCATTCAATCGTATTTATTGAGCGCTTCCTGTGCAGAGCACTGTACTAAGCACTTGGGAAGTATAAGTTGGCAACATATAGAGGTGGTCCCTACCCAACCCTGTCACAGAGACTGACAACAAAACAAAACATGTAGATGGGTGTCAAGTCGCCAGAACAAATAGAATTAAAGCTAAATGCACATCATTAACAAAATAAATAGAACAATAAATATGTACAAGTAAAATAAATAGAGCGATAAATCTGTACAGACATATATACAGGTGTTGTGGGGAGGGGAAGGAGGTAGGGCAGGGGGGATGGGGATGAGGAGATGGTGACCAGGACCCAGGCCCTCGGCTGCCCATCCACTGCCAAGCCGTGCCGGACTTTAGGTTCCAGTCAGCTCTCAGGTGGGGTCTGCCCACCAGGGGTGTATGCTTTCTCTTTCCTCTTTCCAGTCCATGTGCAGGACCAAGAGAAATACTGTGCAGGGCTACTTCCTGGCTGGTGGGGACATGGCCTGGTGGCCGGTGAGTACATCATCCCGGCAGCTGCCCCTGTCCTTGTCCCTCTCCCATCAGACATCCCTCCCCACCGCGGACCCAGGCACTACGGACCCAGGCACCAGGGACTGCCCGCGGGGCTCCTCTGCTCTCCTGATGGGAGGGGGCAGAAAGTGGAGTCCTGCCCCTGCCTCCCCACAACCCAGAAACACAACTTCACTGCAGTTCCCCCAAAAACCAGGCCTTCCCCAAACTAGGCAGAGGGGGATGGATCAGAGGGAGGGCAGAGATTTCTGGGTTTGAAGCCAGGAATCTGGCAGCCAACATTATGGGCTGCTTTGGGGTTCAGGTACTTCCTGTTTTTATTTATTTATTTTTTTTATTTGTGTGTGTGTGTGTGTGTGTGTGTGTGTGTGAGAGAGAGAGAGAGAGAGAGAGAGAGAGAGAGAGAGAGAGAGAGAGAGAGAGAGAGAGAGAGAGAGAGAAAGAAATTGCCCTCCCTAAAGTGGGAGGAGGGTTCGGGAATCTTTCAGTCTCTGGGGAGGTTTCCTTAGGGGTGACACCTGGCAGCCTGTGACACTTACCCCTTGTCTTCTCCCCCGACCCTCATCCCCTCCCTGGGAGCTTCCCCAAGGTGTTAATGGTCTGTGCTCTGGAGCATGCCTGTGTGGTAACCAGATGCTCTGTACCCTTTGCCCAGAAGAATCCCCTGCCCAGTCTTAACCTAAGGTATTTATTAAGTGCTTACTATGTGCCAAGCACTGAACTAAGCTCTGGGATAGATACAAGATAATCAGCTTGGACACAGTCCATGTCCAGCATGGGACTCACAGTCTACGTCCCGCATGGGACTCACAGTCTAATTTTACAGATTAGGAAATTTAGGCCCAGAGAAGTTAAATGACTTGCCCAAGGTCACACGGCAGACAACTAGATTAGAAGCAGGTCCTTCCGACTCCCAGGGCTATGCTTTATCCATTAGGCCATGTTGCTTCTCAGTCAGTGATACTTATTGAGTGCCTCCTGGGGGTGGAGCACTCTACTAAGCACTGGGGATAGGACACAGAAGACTGTCCAGGGCCAGGACCAGGGCCGCGGTGGGTGGGTTGGAAATCTGGATCCCGAGATAGGCCCAAACTGATCCAGGAGGCTGAGACGACATTTGCGGCAACTCTCAGCCGAAAGCTGCCATTTCCCAGGCCCTTGGGCAGCCGATCCCTTGTCTCTGCAGGTAGGGGCTTCCCTTTTTGCCAGCAACGTGGGCAGCGGGCATTTCATTGGCCTGGCCGGCTCCGGTGCCGCCGTGGGAATTTCACCGACAGCATTCGAGTTTAATGTAAGTCTTGCCCTCCAGGCGTGGCCCGTTTTAACATATGTCTCGCCCTCCAAATGCGGGCTTCCCGGGGGCTGGGGGCAGGAGGGTGGGATGGCAAGAGTGCAGTGAGTGGCGACCTGCACCCCTGGCACCTGGTCTGAGAGTGGGCCTGCTCCTGCTGGTCCTGAAGCAAAGATTGGTGCCAGGCTTCCCCTTGGTTTCCAGCAGGGGAAATCCCCTCAGACTCCCAGAAGCGGTACCCTGACCCTCTCTCTGGGCAGATTATTATTGTCCAGCCCTAATAATTGTTAATAATAATTGTTATTATGGAGGAACCCAGCCAGGTGGGTGAGGAGAAGAGCAGGAGCGGCTGATATTGCTCTGCATTTTGACTTTAAATGAAAATAAATCATCTGGTAAAAGAGGTTCAAACTGTCATCTCTTCATCACTATCATCAACTATCATCACTGTTTATTGTCGTATTGTACTGTCCCAAGCGCTTAGTACAGTGCCCTGTGCATAGTAAGTGCTTAATAAATACAATTGAATGAAAGGAATGAATCTTTTGTGTTAACAGTTTAAGTTTTTTTGTGTTTTTTTTTTTTTAAAGTGGCGTACTGCCCAGGGATGGGCAGGAGCTGACTACGATCTCCTCCTCCACAGGGGATTTTTTCGGTCTTGATGTTGGCCTGGCTCTTCCTTCCCATTTACGTGGCAGGTGGGGTAAGTCGGGCAGGCCCAGGGGCTGCCCCTGTCTGGGACTTCCTTGTGAGGGCGTAGCCTTTCTTGGAAAATGCGGAACCTCACGGGCTCTCCAGGACTCTTCCTGTCCAACTTGGGGGCTGCAGCCCAGGCTGGCTGCTTAGGCAGGTTCCCTGAGAAGGGCACTGACCCTCTCTGTGCTCCAGGTTCTCCAGAGCCAAAATAGCTGCAAGTCACTGATGACTACTTTCTGAAAGTGCCATCGGACAACAAGTTGTAAAGCCCTGTGGTGGCCAGAGTCCATTCCTGCAGGAAGGAAGGAACCTAGTGGGAGTGAAGACTTCCTCTCCACACCCATGAGAGGAAAGAGCCCTTATCAGGTCCTGCCAGGTGTCCCTAAAGTCCCACCAGATCCAGGGTTTCCAGGCAGCCACTGGCATTTTGACCACTCAGCTTCTCCTGCCTCTCCTGCTGGGAGTCCCACCTGGATGACTGAAATCAAATTTATAAAGCTCCTTCTGCTCTCGGAGAAAGCAGATTCCTAACCCCCCAGGTAAAGAAGTAATGGGGCTTAAAGGAGAAAGAGGCAGGAGATCTGGTGAGCCCCATTCCCATTTACGCCTCTGGTCAGTTTTTACAGAAGAGCAGGCCTTTGGCCATGAAACGAACAGCCCATGCCTCAGGTGTCAAAAAATAATAATAATAACAATGATGGTATTTGTTAAGTGCTTACTATGTGCAAAGCACTGTTCTAAGCGCTGGGGAGGTTGCAAGGTCTAAGCGCAGGTCTAAGTCAAATGACAGGATAATGAGCATCCATTGTTATCAAGTTCCCACGGTTTGGGGAATGCTGGGATTATGAACGCTGAGGATTAAAATACGGAGGCCATGAGGAGATGATGAAGATTCCTAGTAGTGATTTTGTACTGTGTGGATGGGGGTACTAGAAAGAAGTGAGGAAGAGAAAGGGAATAAAAACATTAACCCTTCCCATCATACTCCTCCTTCCCCTCAGACTCACCTGACTTCCCTCTGGTGACGAAATGTTCAAGAGGCCCTAAGAAACCCAAAGGAGCTGAATTGTTTCTGTGACTCAAGGACAGGGAAGGCTGGAGAACAGATCTGTGGTTAACCTGTACCTGTGACTCTCTACAAATGCAACGACGTTCGCCTCCTTGTCCCTTTCTTGCAGGTGACCACCATGCCAGAGTACTTAAAGAAGAGATTTGGAGGTAGAAGGATACCGATCTTCCTAGCTATTCTCTATTTGTTCATCTACATATTCACAAAGATCTCGGTAAGAAGGAGGGCGCTTTCACACCAAACAATCCATTCCCTGTTTCTTATCGAGGTCCTAGATCAGCTCAGAGCTCAAAGAACTTGTCTGGCAACTTCAGGGGGGTGTTAGGAGCCCTGTGAGGGGGTCAAATTCCAAGCTGTTTCCATCTTGGGCCTGCTGCTGACCTACTCTGTTATAAATGCAGGGGATAGATACCCTTAGCAAAGACAAATGGAGGAAAGAAGTAAAAAAGTCCCTGTCGGGAAGTCCCCAGTTGGCTGCAGGGAGGCTAGTAACAACCCAGGAAGTTACTGACACCTTCATGAGGAATAATTGAGCAATTTACAGGGCCTTGATTGGCACCTGCTGAGCAGCTGGGGATAATTGGAGGGTTTGTGGGCCAAGTGCCACAGTGCCCAGGAAACAATCAGCCATCCGAGAGGTAACAAATGTAGTTCAGCAGATCAAGCTCTACTACTCTAAACTGATATATGGTTTAGGGAAAGTTGCCTGTCCTTTGTTTTCCCATTTGAAAAGCAAAGAAGGGGGTCTATTTTGTGATTCTTTTCCCCCTGCCTAGGACATGCTTTTGGAAGTAGCCACATCTTCCTGGCCCCCTTACCCGATAGGCCTTCCCTCCCCCTAGCCTCTCCCTTTCCCTTATTACTTATTGAACACCCACTAAGTGTACGGTAATAATAATACTTAGGGTGCGAACCCCATGTGGGACAGAAACTGTGTCCAACCTGATTGTCTCGTATCTACCCCAGAGCTTAGTATAGTGCTTGGCATATTATAAGTATTTAGTAAAATGTTACTATAATCACTGTAAGTGCCAGGATAGATACAAGATAATCAGGTTTTACAAGGACCATATGGAGCTCAGTCTTGAAAGGGGAGGGCAAACAGGTATTTAACCTTTATTTCCTAGAAACTGAAGCCCAGAGAAGTTAAGTGACTTGCCCAAAGTCCCACACGGGCAAGTGGCAGAGCTGAAGTCAGACCCCTGGTTCTCTGACTGCCAACACCATGGTCTTTCCACTAGGCCACACTACTTGCCCCTTCTTCTGACCCCCATTTTAGAACATTTCTTCACATGCTGAGGGGCTCCCTCTCCTGATCCATCAACTCCCAGCTTGGGACCCGCCCCCCACAACTGCCCCAGAGCTGGCAACCCCAAGAGCATGCCAACTCATACCCCTTCGCCCACCCTCACTTCCAACATGGCACACTTTGATGCCTGGCCTGATTCTGGGGGATGGGGCAGGCCTGGTGGGTGTGCAGAGCAGTCAGTCAATCAATCAATCAATCAATCATATTTATTGAGTGCTTACTGTGTGCAGAGCACTGTACTAAGCACTTGGGAAGTACAAGTTGGCAACATATAGAGACGGTCCTTACCCAACAGTGGACTCACAGTCTCCAGACTGTGCCCCCTGCCCGGGCCCCGGTCCGGCCTGACGGACCGCCAGACAGTAATCGTCCTCTGGTTTGAAACAGGCCCTTGGCCTGGGCCCGAAGCTTTGCTACTTTCGATCCTCAGCCTCCACTCCTGTTTGCCAGGTGGATATGTACGCCGGCGCCTTGTTCATTCAGCAGTCGTTACACTTGGACCTCTACCTGGCCGTGGGAGGCCTGCTGCTGGTCACTGCCATCTACACCGTGGCAGGTATGTCAGGACTTCAGAAGAAGAGCTCTAGAGCTGAGCTGCCCGCCTCTTTCCAATCAATCCATGAATAAGTGATATTTATCGAGCGCTTACTGTGATCTTATTGAGCGCTCGGGAGAGTACAATATACCAATAACCAGATACGTTCCTGACCCACAAGCTTACAGTCTACCGGGAAAGTCCCGGTCCTCTCCATGTTGAGGGGACACAGCCAGGCTGTTTGGGGGCACCTGGCCCCCAGCCATCCTCACCCTTGGCATCAACTGCCTACTTTCCCTGCAGGTGGTCTGGCTGCCGTCATCTACACAGATGCTCTGCAGACCGCAATCATGCTCATCGGAGCTGTGATCCTGAGCAGTTACAGTACGTAATTCCCTTTCCCTTCCCTTCCCCTAGGCTTCGGGTAGAAGTGACTTTTGCCCCAGTGACTCTCCTCTCTCCCCGGTCCCAGGTCTCCAGAGCATTTAGGGGTATTGGCTCATCCTGTAAGGGAGCCTCTGGAAGGACTGCTTTGGTTGGTGTCTGTGCCGGAGTCCAAGCTTAGCAATAATAATAATAATGATAACTGTAGCCCTTTTTAAGAACTTACCATGTGCCAAGAGCTGGGGTAGATACAATACTGTCATATCAAACACAGTCTCTGTCCCACAGTCAAAGGAGAGAGAAAACCCACACTGCATCCCCATTGTTCAAATGAAGAAACTGGGGCTCAGAGAGGTTATAATAATAATAATAATGATAGCACTTATTAAGCGCTTACTATGTGCAAAACACTATTTTAAGCACTGGAGAGGTTACAAGGTGATCAGGTTGTCTCACGTGGGGCTCACAGTCTTAATCTCCACTTTCCAGATGAGGTAACTGAGGCACAAAGAAGTTAAGTGACTTGCCCAAAGTCACACAGCCGACAGTTGGTGGAGCCAGGATTTGAACGTGGAGCCAGGATTGAACCCATGACCTCTGACTCCAAAGCCCATGCTCTTTCCACTGAGCCATGCTGCTTCTCTATGTGACTTGTTTAAGGTCACGCGGCAGACAAATGCCGGAGCCGGAATGAGAACCCAGGTCATCTGACTCCCAGTCCTGTGCTCTCTCCACTAGGCCATGCTGCTTCTCTGGCCCACCTCAGCACTCATCAGTCCCGAAGCAGCGAGCTGAGCTCTGACAGGATCACTGTCTCCTTTCCCTCTCAGGCTTTGCGGCAGTTGGGGGGATGGAAGGGCTGAAGGACAAATACTTTTCTGCCGTGCCCAGCAACCGCAGTGCAAACAACAGCTGTGGCTTGCCCAGAGACGACGCCTTCCATCTTTTCCGGGATCCTGTGAATTCCGATCTCCCCTGGCCTGGAATTCTGCTTGGAATATCAATCCCCTCTCTATGGTATTGGTGTACGGATCAGGTAACTTCCGCTGGGAGAGCCTCCCTGATAACGCCTTCACTGCTGCTCCCTGAGCCACCCTTGGGGAGGGGGCTCAGATAGGTGGTCCTAAGGCACCAAGGGGGAGCCCGTGTAAGGGTCAAAAGGTAAACCCTGCAGGTGGGGACCTATTCCTGGCCTGTCCTCGGGTACCCTTCCCTCTTCCCATTTGCTGCTTTTTCTTCCCGCTACAAAAAAGGCCACCATCATAGAATTGGCAGTGGGGTGGAGATTGCTCATGATTTGTTAGAATAATGATCTGGACAGCAGAATGAGGCAAGGACTAGAGAGGGGAGAGACTGGAGGCAGGGAGATCGAAATCGAGAAGGGGTATGAAAAGTGATTGGACTGACACAGCATAGTTTGGAGGGAGAGGATGGATTCTGGCATTGTGAAGACGGCCCCAGGAGAGTTTGGTGACTGACTGAATATGCAGGTAAAAAGGAGAGAGAAGAGTCAAGGGTAATGCCGAGGCTGTGGGATTGGGAGACGGGGAGGCCGGTGATGCTGTCTACCCCTCTCTCCTGGGTCCTCCTTCTTAATCAACCTAGGACTCCCAGGTGGACACGCTCATGTTGGTACTTCTGGTATGTGGAGCCTTCTCCCTCCCAAGCACTAGGATTAGGGGCACCTTCAGTTTACCTCATGGGTGTGGCGAAAGGAGTCGATTCCACACTTCCCATCCCCTCAACGTGGCTCAGTTCCTAGGCTGCCTCCCCCAACCTCTTCTGTGGTTCCCAGGTCATTGTTCAGCGTTCCCTAGCAGCCCAGAACATGTCCCACGCCAAAGGGGGCTCCCTGCTGGCAGCGTACCTCAAGGTGCTGCCCCTTTTCCTCATGGTGATGCCTGGCATGATCAGCCGTGTCCTGTTCCCAGGTAAGGGGGTCAAGGGGGAGTTAGTCCCCCCGTTGCGCCCCACCCACTACCTTCTCTGCAGTCCTCTCTGCTCTGCCCTGGTCACTTCAGTGCTTAGAACAATGCTTTGCACATAGTAAGTGCTTAATAAATGTCACAAAAAAAAACTTGAACCAGACCCCCAGAGGCCTGAGAGGTGAGATAGTGTGGTCCATTAGGGAGCGCCCTTCCTGGACCTTGAGAGGGCTCCTCTACCCCAGCTCTGCCACTGACTCTGTCGCCTTCATTAATGGGAACAGCTACCCGACTCTTGCCCCTTCCCAGTTTTTCCCAGAGGGTGGAACCTGGCAGAGGGATTGTCCCACCCAAGCTGGGAATAGAGACAAGGCAGTCAGCCTCACAGGACACATCAGGGAGTAAAGGCGAGCTACAAGTCGGGCAGACTCCTCCTTCCCTTTTACCTCCTCAATCGATCCTCATTTCCCATAGCCCCTTCTTTGCCCTAGGATCCCACCAGCTCACCGCTCCATGCTTCCCCACTCCCCCCTTCCCCACTACTCCCCTTCTCCGTCCCCCTTCCCCGGCTGAAGGGCCCACCTGGTTCATCTTGGCCTGTGGTCACCTTCTCTCTCCATTTGTGTTTCTTCCTCACAGACCTGGTTGCGTGTGCAGATCCCAAAACCTGCCAGAAAATCTGCGGCAATCCCTCAGGCTGCTCTGACATAGCTTATCCCAAACTCGTCCTGGAACTCCTGCCACTAGGTACATCCTCCCCAGCTGAGGTGGGCCCGGGGGTGGGGGCAGCAGGACCGAGCAGCCTGACGACCCACCACCCTCTACTTACCCCAGAGAGGGTCCCCGTGGCCCCCAGGAGGCCTGTGGTTCAGTCTGGCAGCTCAGCCCAGGGAGGCTGCCCGGGTCCTCTCTGCCCTCCCCAGCCTCCATCTAGGGCAGGGCCAGCAGCCCTGGGGGGAATCAGATCCCTCCAGTCTGGCCTGTTGGACTCCCCCAAACCCACAGGTGCTGTAGGGGCAGCTGAGCAAGGAAGGTCGTAGTGAGGCAGTGGCTTCTGCTTCCAGGATTGTGGATGGACGTCTAGTCCGAACTGCCCACTCTGGTCTGAGGAGTATCAGGGGGTTGAGGGAGAATGGCAGCTATTGCTCAAAGGGGTTTCACTCCCAGGAGGCAAATGGGCAGCTGCTCCAGTTTGCCAAGGAGACCCTCTCCTTTCCTTTGCCCCCCAGGACTGCGGGGCCTCATGATGTCCGTGATGGTCGCCGCCCTCATGTCCTCTCTCACGTCCATCTTCAACAGCTCCAGCACCATCTTCACCATGGACCTGTGGCGCCACTTCAGGCCCCGGGCTTCCGAGTGGGAACTCATGATTGTGGGCAGGTGAGGGCCAGAGTTGGCTTCGTGGCAGTTGGCAGGGCCCCTTGGTACCGGGCCGGGCCCCTTGATGGTGGGCAAGACTCTTCGGCGGTGGGCCAGGCCCCTTTGCGGGGAGCAGGACCGTTAGGCGACGGGATGGGTCCTGGGCTAACGGGAGACTGGAGGGATTCAGGCCCCAAACAGCTGTTTTTGTAGACTGGTTTATAGCCCAGTGGGGCTGTGACAGAGGACAGGAAAGAAATGGTGGGCATGGCAGACTGGGGTGGGGGTGGGAAGGTAGAAAGGGCATAAAGGGCGGTGAGGGCTGGGCTGGGCTTGGCTCAGCTCAGGCCAGGCGGGAAGAGGAGAGGCTGTTGAGGAGCTGTGGGCTGGGTCTGTTTCTTGGTCAGGGTGTTTGTGTTGCTGCTGGTGGTGGTGTCCATCCTCTGGATCCCCCTGGTGCAGGCCAGCCAGGGGGGCCAGCTCTTCATTTACATCCAGTCCGTCAGCTCCTACCTGCAGCCGCCCGTTGCTGTGATCTTCATCCTGGGCTGTTTCTGGACCCGGACCAATGAAAAGGTAATTGCAAGCCAGCACCTCCCCCAGGCCCGCCCGGCTAGCAGATCTGGCCCCGGGCTTTTCCCAGGAAGAGGTAGCTCCACACCTCCTTGTTGTCATCCTCCTCCTAATAATAATAATAATAACTGCGGTATTTGTTCAGTGCTTACCATGTGCCAGGTACCATACTAAGCACTGGGGTGGATACAAGCAAATCAGGTTGGACACAGTCCCTGTCCCGCGTGAGACTCAATGTTAATCCCCATTTTACAGAAGAGGTAACTGAAGCATAGAGTAGTTAAGTGACTTGCTCAAGGCCACACCCTCCTCCTCAAGAAGCAGAATGTGATAGAAGAACAGGAATGGGGATCTGGGGCTGCTCTCCCTGAGAGCAGGACCTCATTTCTGGATGCGGCATTTTAACGGGGAAAACCCAGCTCCCCAGTCCTGCCTCTGCCCCGCATCCCTGTCTAGCCCCCGAGCACTGGACTCTCCTGACTTGGTCAGACCCAGGTTCTGGCCCACCTGCCTTGCCCTAATCATTCCCCACACCACCAGTGTTTACTGCTTTGACTTTGAAGTGATTCCCATGCCTGGGAAGAGCAAGAGATACTGTTCCCACGGGCTACGGCATTGCACGGCTTTGGGCCAGGTGGTACTGTTTTGGACACCGATGGAATCTCGTGGCCGCCTGTTTCACTGGGTTTTGCCTGCAGTACCAGAGCCAAGACTTTTAAAGTCCCTGGGTAGTCCAGGCGGCCTAGCTGGCTGTGGGCTCCAGTTCCTGATTCTCATGGGATGGCTCAGATGGAGGCTTCCCGTCCCACCTCGATGGTGTAGTGGGTCCATTACTCCCTTCCAGGCAAAACACGCTGCCCTTGTCTTTAACAAGCACAGATCTGCTTGCCCCTGGCCCCATGGCGAGCCACACATGGGTCTCTGATAGGATTCTCATTCTCTTCTTCCAAAGCATTGGGTCCCTTTGGCAAGCAGAGTGAAGTTCCTTGAAGTGACTAAGCCGGGCTTGCGGGGGTGGGTCCCAACGGGCATGCTGCTAGGTTGAGGCTAGGGCCAAGGTTCTCCTTGAGGTGAAGGACGTGACCAGGCAGAGCCCAGCCGGGGCTTGTCGCTGGGCGTGACTGACTAGTCTCGGCAGTTGGGGTAGCAGGGAGGGCCAGCTTGTACTTCCCAAGTGCTTAGTACAGTGCTCTGCACACAGTAAGTGCTCAATAAATACGACTGAATGAATGAATGAATGGAGACACCGGGGAGAGAGCCTAGGAGTCAGAAGGACGTGGATTCTAATCCCGGCTCTGCCACTGGTTTGCTGTGTGACAAGTCACTCAGGTAACCCTTATCTGTCAAATGGGCATTAAGACTGTGAGCCCTATATCGGACAGGGACTCTGTCTAGCCTGATTAGCTTCCATCTCCCCCTGCGCTTAGAATAGTGTCTGGCACCTAGTGAGTGCTTAACAAATCCTGCAATGATTATTAGTATTGTCATTGGAAGACAAAAAGAGAAAGGAGGGAAGGCCTGAGGTAGAGCAAGGAGAAGCGAGTAGGGGCTGGAAGGATCTCTGTGCATTTGAGCATCAAATAACACACAAACTGGGGCAACCCGGTTGCGTTTATCTGAAGCACACAGCAGGGCACCTTTGAAGAGAGGAGGTAATGTGACCAAGTGGTTCTGTGCCCAGGCCCAGACACGGATTTGGCTGACCAGAGCTGGGTTGCCCATGTTCCTCTCCAGTTCCAACAAACATCCTGGTGCTTTGCAGGGGGCCTTTTGGGGGCTGCTGGTTGGCCTGCTGCTGGGCCTGGTCAGGATGGTGCTGGACTTCATCTATGTGCAACCTCCGTGCGACCAACCAGATGACCGGCCCGGGGTGGTGAAACACGTCCACTACCTCTACTTCTCCACCATCCTGACGGCGGTCACCATGGTCACGGTGGTGATCGTGAGCTGGTTTACAGAACCACCCTCCAGAGAAATGGTACGTTCTCCAGCTTCCCCGAGAGCCGCCCATCAGTGAGGTGACGGTGACCAGCACTTCTCCCCCTCCTAACCCCTACCCTGCCCTTTCCCATCTCTTGGCACAATCCAGATGCCTCTTTCCCTTTCAATTCTTTCTCCTAAGGATTGCACCTGTTTTCATGTACTTACGTGGACTTGTGTGGGCCCCATCGCCCCTACTAAACTGTATGCTCCTTGTGGGCAGGGATGCGTCTATTCTCTAAACAGAAAGTCCAAGTACGCAGTGCAACACAACCTTGTTTGACTGTCAAATGAGGGCCCATAGTTACCCGGGGGTTTGACGCCAGCCTCCCACATTCATTGAGATCACAGCGAGGTTTCTGTCTGAATGAATGAGACATATAACAATGGCAGTTCAGCTGAGATTGTTCTGTGGAGTTATGGCTCTCAAGGAGAGAGGAGGAGGATGGTGGGGTGGAGCAGATGTGAAAGACGGGGAGGAGGGTAGGACTAAGCCCACCTTTTTCTCATCTTCCACTCTGTCGCCCTGACTTGCTCCCTTCTCTCTTCCCCCCGCCCCAACCCCACAACACATGTCCATAGCTGTCATTTTATTTATTTGTGTTGATGTCTTTCTCCCTCCCTTTAACCTGTAAGCTCTTGGTGGGCAGGGAAGTGTCTGTTTATTGTTGTATTGTACTCTCCCAAGTGCTTAGTCTAGAAGAGGGGAGACACATCAAAACAAGTAAACAGGCATCAATATAAATAGAATTATAGATATGTACTTATATACACAAATGCTGTGGGGCAGGGAGAGGAGGGTGGAGTAAAGGGAGCTAGTCAGGGCGATATGGCGGGAGGGTGAGCTGAGGAAAAGGGGGTTTTAGTCAGGGAAGACCTCTTGAAGATGAGCCTTCAGTAGGGCTTTGAAGTGGGGAAGTGTGATTGTTTGGCAGATTTGAGGAGGGAGGGCACTCCAGGCCAGAGGGAGGACATGGGCCAGGAGCTGGGAATGGGACAGGTGAGAATGAGGCACAGTGAGAAGGTTAGCACCAGAGGAGTGGAGTGTGTGGGAATGAATGAACAAATGGCCACAGTTGCCCTCCTCACAAGCCTTTTCTTTGACCAGGTCAGCCGCCTCACCTGGTTTACCTACCAGGATCCCCTGATGAAAGAGGTTCAGCCCACCTCGTCCCTGAACTCTGACCCCAGAAGTGGCTCTTCTGAACCCTGCAATACCGGACCCCATCTTGAGATGAACATTCAGGAAAATGCATCCAACCCCAAAAACGGTGAGTTAACTTTCTGTCACTTGAGCTTTGTGACCAGCAGAACTGGAGTCAGACTGTACTTGACATTTGCCCTCGGACAGAGCAACTAGGGTCTGGGATCTAGTACCCGCGTTTCTATTTCTACTAGAGGAGCAGCATGGCTCAGTGGAAAGAGCACGGGCTTTGGAGTCCGAGGTTATGGGTTCAAATCCCAGCCCTGACAATTGCCAGCTGTGTGACTTTGGGCAAGTCACTTCACTTCTCTGGGCCTCAGTTCCCTCATCTGTAAAATGGGGATGAAGACTGTAAGCCCCCCGTGGGACAACCTGATCACCTTGCAAACTCCCCAGCGCTTAGAATAGTGCTTTGCACACAGTAAGTGCTTAATAAATGCTGTCATTATTATTATTATTATTATTATTATTACTTCCAGCCCTGTCCCAAGCTAGTGTCTCCCAGCAGGAAGCTGAGCATGTGACTACCTCTGTTTAACCGCCCCCTCCCCGCACCACCCAACCACCCACATACATGCAAACACTCTCAAATTTCCTCATTTGTATTTGGGATAATACTCATCCCCTTCTTAGTTTTCAGGAATGCTGAGGAGGAGGAACAGATGGGATTTCTAGGAGTGACATCAACACTGCTCAGTGGGGAGGTCTGACATCTGTTTCTGATTACCCATCCTTGAGTCTTAGGTTTCTCAGCTCCTTAGATTCAGTCACTTGTTTAGCACCTTGCTGAAGAGAGAGGCTGAGGCTTGCTATTGTTCACTCCCATTCCACTTACTTTTGACTGTTTGTTCTAGGTGATGGTACTAAAAAGCCATCAAAACTGAAGCAGACCCTCTTCTGGCTCTGTGGGATGGACAGCACGTCTGAGGGAGGCCCTGTGAGCCAGCTCGAACCAGCCGTCGTTTTGGCGGAGAACCCCCTTATAAAGAGCATTCTGGATATCAACTTAATTCTCTGCATCAGCATCGCAGTATTTTTATGGGGCTTCTTTGCCTAAGGAAACAGCCACGTCTCCTAATTTTGTATTTTGTGGAAAACTAAAATTACCAGGTGTCACTTTCTGGGCATTAACCACCCCCCAAAACAAAAACGATGTTTTTCCTTTTGTTGAGGGGGTTAGCTGGAAAGGTATTAAGAAAGAAAGCAGAGTCAGACTTTTCATTTCATCCCATGTCTGCGAAGTGGTGGCTTTGGCACAGGAAACTAGCGTTCGGAAGACACTGATCCGAGTTTCACCAGCCTCACGGAAAGAAACGACACAGGGCCACCAGGATGGAAAACATCATCAAAAACTCAGTCTCAGGGGCGTGAAACGACCTCCACGCATTAGAAAAGAACACTAAATATACTGACGTGGTTGGATCTCATCTCCCTCTCCCACTGTAGGGAAGGTCTTGAACATTGAGTTCTGGCTGCAAGAAGGGCAGTGCCAGTTGAAGTGTTTAATGAGTTACCACGGAAAAGTTCCTTGGAAATCATTAGCTTTAAAAATAAACCTTATGAGTCAAAGGATGGACCAACCAGAAAATGTATCTAATGAAGGTCATGTTTCAGTTGGTTTCCCAGGAAATATGCTAACTGGCTAATCAAGGGCTGGGAATTTTGCTCCTATTAACTGGAAATTTATGGAAGCCTTAAGCACTGGCCTTCTGTTGGTTGGAGAAAGACAGCCTTCACTGCGGAGGAAGCAGCTCTCGGGTGTCTGTCAGCCCCATGTGGTACAGAGACTGTGCCTGGACCAGTTAGCTTAGTACACTGCCTGGCACATAGTAAATACTTTAGAACCACAATTATTAGTAGTCTCATGTTTTCCCTATTCTTGTGAATACATCCAAAACAGGTCCTGCCGGCACAAGGATTTCCCATGCCAGCCCCCTTCCACAGTGGTGCATGGATGGCAAGATGAATGAAACCAACATGGAAAAAGACCATATTTGGGGGGGATTGCCCAAGGCAGGTCATAGCAGTGGAGCTCAGAGCAAATCAGGGAGCAGCTTTCAGCCTGGCTAGGGAAGGGAGGGAGGCCTTCCCACCCAAGGATCAGGAGGGACCTCTTTCTGAAAGAGTTGCCATTATTTTGTAACTTGCAGAGGCCCTAAGGCTGGAATATTCCTGAAACTCCAAACCCCCAAACCCCTTCTTCATAATGCCCCCCTAGATCCACTGCCATCCACCTCCCCCTTTATATTAGAGGGGGACATTCGGGCACACCCACCCACACCCCTCCCTTTCAAGACAATCTCTGCCGCTGGGGCACTAACTGCTGAATTACATTCTTGCATGTCCTTCCTTAGGATCTAAATTATTCAGAGCCCGTTTAGACATGCCATCTACTTGCAACCTTCCCCTTAGAGAGTGGTCAGCTTACATCTTGACTGCCTCGTGTATCTGTACATCTGGAAAAACAGGCTTCATCTTCCCTCTTATTTTGAGACTGTGCAGATCTACTTTTTAGGGCAAAAACTACTCTGCATCAAAAGATATTCACGTCAGTTTAATAGTATGTCATTGAGCACTTCTGAAATGCAGGTTCTGTTATTAGAAACTGTCAACTTAAAGGACGGGTTGATCGGCTATGGCCTCTACGTACATATTGCTCCTTAACAGTTGCATATTTGATTTTGCTTTTACAGAATGGTAGATTAAAAGGCAAAAAGCTGGGAAGTGCACTTAGTGGAAACCCTACAGCACTGGGGGTAACTGGTCGGTCGGGTTACTGATGGATCGTGCAAAGTCTGGCAACTGATTGGTGTCCCATGGGTATCGCTCTTCCCCACAGTCCTCTGCTTTAAACTAGCCACCCGGACCTCCCTTATTTGGCCTCAGTTCTATGTTGCTGCTCAAGTGCTTTGCTGGCAGCAGTACCTGATATTTTGCTAACTGCTTCACTGATGGGTTATGGTAGAGATTCACGTTGTGTTCAGAATTGGGTATTTTGAATGGCTAAATGATAGCATGCTGGGGAGAACAAGATTCCTCAAAGGGATATTTAATACCATTTGGTAGATGGTATCCACTCATTTGGGGTACATCAGCTACGGTGCAAGCTTGTCACCCACTTGCCTCAGAGCCACAGCAGTTCCTGGACGTTCTGCTTCACTGTAGAGGTTGATAAGGGCCAACTTGAGAAAGGGGCACCACATATGTGCACAGAGCTTTCATTCCATTTGTTCTGACGACTTTGACACCTGCCTCCATGTTTTGTTTCATTGTCTGTCTCCCCCTACTAGACTGTGAGCCCATTGTTGGGCAGGGACTGGCTCTAGATGTTGCCGACCTGTACTTCCCAAGCGCTTACAGGGTTCTGCACACAGTAAGTGCTCAATAAATACGACTGAATGAATGAATGAAACGTCTGGTCAGGATCTCAGCACTCTGAGCAAGAGGTGCCACGTGGACGGGCCCCACCGCTCCATCCAAGTGAGAGGATTTGGACACTGCCACCAACCCCATTCCTCTTTTTGTTGGGGGTTTAGGATCTGGCTGCAAGGTGTATTTTGGGGGTGACACTGGAGGTGGGGAAGAGGCCACTATCTGTTCAGGAAAAACCCTGCCTCATTGGATCCAGCCAACAGAGAGGAAAGAAAAGATTCAGAGAACAGGGCCTCACTAGAATTTATCCCATGGTCTAATCTGGTGGCTGTCCATTTTTCTGGGAAAACTATTTCCAAGACTGATCTGATCTATACACTCAGTATCTATGTGAATGTACAAGCATTTGGGGGTGCTTACATACACACAGACACACACCCACACACACACCCACACCCCCCGCCCCCCAACAGGAATGAACAGGGGATGAATCCTCAAAATGTCACATAAGGTTCCAGATTTGATTGCTTTGAATTACAGATCAAAAAAAAGCAAATAAATCCAGTCTTGCCTTGAAACACTTATGAGTATCGCATAAACCAGAGAATACAATTAATACAAATTAACTACGAAATCAAGATTATATTCAGTACTTAGAGTAGCAATAAAATGGTTAAAAAAAAGAACAGTACATTTCCTTCTAAAGTCTGGCAGTCCAACAAGGCACTAGAATACATCCACAGTTTGAATGGGTGACAGATCCAGCAGTCACTACGAGCACTTGTGGCTTTTTTTTCTCTTAATCTTTGAGTGAGTGGGTCATGCTGAAACTGAAAGAGTTCAAAGCAACTCAATGAGGGAATGTTTCTTTCTCTGCATCATTTCTAACTAGGGTCTAAAGTATAGGAATAATAAAGCCTAAGTGGCAGTAAGGGAATCTGGCATAATTCATGCGGTTTATTAAATAGTTAACTAATGCATTGCTTCCTATTCATTTGGAATTTCTGCTGTGGACACTTGTATCGACAGCAGTAATTAAGCTTCCTATGGAAATTTCTGCAGTGATAGAACTCTTTGCACCCCAAGTTCCTTGAGTATTTTAGAGAGGAAAAAAAAAAGCACAGATCAAGCCACAGATCATTAAGCTTCAAGTGATACCCGCAAGTTTCTTTGCTAGCCATGCAGAATGGAACATTCCACCTAGCTGGCCTATTTCTTCCACAAAAAGCTTTTCACTGTTTGGTCTTGATGCAAGAGTCTGTTTCCCCTCTGTCTCGATGGGAGGCAGGAGTTAGACGCGCCGGAGTGTGGCTTCCTTCACAGAGCGGTACTTTCTGTATCATTGTCAATGTCCAGCACAAGGTGGCTGTGCAGTTCCTTGCTCGCTGACTCCAGGGGAAGTTCGGGAAAGAGGCTGTGAAGCTGTTCTGGAACATTAGAATTGGAGTCTGGATAGAAACAGGAAGACACAAGTTTACAAAACGACAGAGTGAGTAGGTCTGAGAAGCCCCTGCCCGAGTTCCCATGACTTCAGGGCTCCTGTAGCCAGTGGGGAGATCAGAAGCGGGTGAGATCACCATCGGCCCAGGGTTGTGCTGAGGCTAGCTGGGTGTACTCGTTCAGAAATGTGTATGCCTAGCCATTAGAATGGGGCCATCCTTAACAAAGGAGCTAAGAATAAAGCAGAGAGGAATTCAAAATTGTGTGTGTTTGGTTGGGGGCGGTGGGGGAGGGATGGGAAGCTCCTAGGTCCTCACCCTCTCCTTAACTTCTTCACTTTCAATTCAGACGTGAGATCTCAAGAGAAATATATTTGTGATGCTTGTGACAGGATTCATCCCACCGCTTTATCCATGTAATAGTAACAATGATAATGGTATTTGTTAAGTGCTTACTATGTGCCAAGAACATACTAAGAGCTGGGGTAGATACAAATAAATCAAGCTTCCTGCAATGAAGATCCGCCAAGTGTCTACCTCTAGGCATAACAAAGCCAAATAGAAGGTCTGCCTTGTCTGAGAGGAGCTTCTCAAGAAGACCTGATGCGACACCAAGGTTTCGTTTTATGGTCATTAAATGCTAGGTTTTAGCAACAACACACTCTCTTAATGTCAAACTCCAGGGGGTTGTTCTATGGAGCAAAATGAGAACTCTTCACTCTCCATAGTGGAGAAATGGTCTAGATCCCAAATCATGACTCCGAGAATGAGTATGGCCTACCCAGTGAAACAGCACATAATCCTACCAAGTACAGTCAAGACAATCCCTATGAGTCTTTGGAAACTCTCTCAAAGTGTGTTTCCTGTGCTCCTGGGCCATTTTGTAAATGTGGCAGTGTCTGGAGTCATTAGCTTTCCTTTTGTGAGAAAGTGCTCTTTAAAGGCTGCTGTTAGCTTTATTTTAGGAAAGGTTGTTTACAGAGTAAGAGTGATGGGGACATCTAAAGAATTGTCAGATATTGAATTATCATTTGGCAGACAGAAAGATTTTCTTCTACGGATGACTATGGATCAGAGACTTCCAACTTGTTAGGTTTGAATGGCCTCACCACACCTGGGAGTGGAGACAAAGGCCACCCCTTTATTTCTTGCTTTTTCCCCCGATGGCATTAAAGGGGAAGAGGTGAAGGGTGAAACAGAGAGGGGTCCCTTGACAGTTTCCCCCTCTGTAGCCATCCAACGCCCCCCAATCTTCCAGTGTTGGTGACTGGAGCAAAGACCTGTTATAAAATTGGGCCAGGAGCAGGTATACCCCTTTCGCCTTCCCTCCTGGCTGAAGGGAGAGAGGTGCACCCCAAAATGGTGTGGGTATCAGCAACTGAGGTTCCCCCAAAGGGGCTGATGGCCGGGGGGTGGGGGGGGGGAGAGATTCACAAGCCATGATGAGTGACCAGTGAGCCACCCACGAATGACAGCTGGACAATGCGCAGGTTAACTCCGACATTCATTAAAGGAGAGAAAACGAAGGGCATTCTTTGAAAAACTATGTTTTCTCCTCTAAAAATTCCACTGTCTCAATATACCATTTGAAGTTTTGCTAAGAAGCACCTTCCACCATAGTTACATGGTTTAACCTTTGTTGGACCCTTGAAGATTTAGGATCCTAACTGGGAACCAGTTAGTAGCCTGGCACTGCATTAAATTGGGAAGTCTCTCATGTTAATGTAAAAAAAAGCCACCCCTTCCTTCTTGCAATGCCGCTTCTAAGAAAGTGATAAGGCATCAGACCTTGGGTGGAGTCTATCTACCCTTATAGAACACATTAGGGGACTGAAAAAAGCCCAAAACAAACAAAACACCTAATCCTCTCTTCCACAAAGAACCACACAACAAGAAACGGTGCTTCTACTGCAGGGATAGAGCTTGGTTATGCATACAGAAGAGCAGCTCTTGGGAGGATGATTAACTGCTGGGAAAAAGGCTTCAAGGAAGACTAAGAGCTCCATTTTGGGAGAGTAAAAATAAAAAACCCCCAAAAAACGGATTGGCACCCTCTGACTGAAGGCTGGCCCACATGATGTCTGCAGGTCTCCATCTCTAGGATCCTACTGAGTAGTTACACTCAACAAAAAAATGACTAACTACTTAACTTGGATGGTAAACCAGTAGACTTTGCAACTCAAATCACTGGGCATATGATTACATATGGTGTGAACTTCAACCCTATAAGGTGTCAAGGACCTCGGGGAGTTTTTAGCTTCTTTAAAGAAATCATTTATTAAATGGTGTCCTGAAGCCATGCAAGAAATTGCTCTTTAAGGGCAGGAAGCGTGTCTATCCATTCTACTGTACTCTTCCAAGCGCTTAGTACAGTGCTCTGCACACAGTAAGCACTTATATACCACCGACTGATTCACCTATGGGGGATAAGCCACTATGTTTCATTGGGATACTTACGATGAGTGAATGCTTCTGACCTCGCTACCGTATTCAGATTGGCAGATTAAGTAAAACTGCAGTTTATTTTAACAGTCAGTATGGGGAAATCTGACTGTAATCCAAGTTGCAATCAGAGGACAACATAACTAATGAGACTCTCAAATCTTGATTTATAGGACCAGTGAGATAAAACATGCCTTATATGCCAGTCTGTTTTACGACAATACCACGCAAAGCCGTGGGTATGTGAAAGAGAACTGAATTTGTCGAGGGAAATGCTTAGGATAGCCTCTTTCAGGTTGCCTGATTACTAATTCCTCATTTATGTTTTAGGAGAAAGAGTAATCGGACATGAGATAAGAGACTAATGAAATGGGGCAACAAGTGGCCAACTGTGAACGACTTAACGTATTTGTGAACGACACACACGATTACATTTAGTATCCATATTCATTTAGAACAAGCATAAAATAAACCCGGTTTTCCTTAGTACATGCGAAATTAGTGAGGATGCAGGCAAGCAGAGTTAGGATAATAGGTTAGAAACAGGCATTAGTGCACAAATATGATTATGAGTTAGCAAAAAAATGTTTTGGCCAATCACATGCCTTTCCTTACCATTACATTTTCCAATTTCAGTTCTGACTGAATAAGGCAGGTCATACATCTAAATTATTTAATGAAATTTTTCAATTAGAATATTCTTTTCTAAAACTACTTTAAACAGTAAACTGTACTTTCACTCCAAAAGCCAAGTCAAGGGTTTGGCTTACTACATGTTCTAGGAGTGGCTACGTTTAGATGTGATTTCACATTTACACCATATTGCTGTGATTTTATGGAGGAGGTTAAAATTCAGTTGCTTTAAAATGACCCCTTCTGCTTGGCAATATAGACAGATCTTGGAACCTACTTCCTCTACTCAAAAAGCCCCAAACAGAATGGTCACTAGTATATTAAGTTCGCCAAAGTTCCCTTTACCAGGGATTGGCAATTTGGGGGATATTTGATGGTTTTAATAGTACTTTCGGAGAAATCTATCAGCAGTTTATTTTTGGTCTAAGTATTAAATTACAGGAAAAGACAGTCAAAACTGGCTACTCTGAACAATAACATCTTGTCATGTGACTATCCCTACCTAACCACAAACCACCTGGACTAAATAAACTCCCTCCTCTTACTGGGATTTTAGCAGCTGATTCTGCAATGCAACGAGAGTTAAAAAAACATGGTTTGTCCATTATTCAGGAGGTCCGATTTTGAGAAATCAGTTGCATGGATTTGATTCTAACAGTGTCACATTCCATTAAGAGTCATCAATGGACACTGGAAGGAAAGTCCATCTTTCCCAAACAAGTATTTGCCGGATCACTACTCAGTTAACTAAATGTCGCAGGTTTTCAGCTAACAAAGCAGTTCCTGAGGTAATATACCTTGCACAGCATTAGAATGAAATATAGGCCCTCTGAATCTTTAATCGGCTTCCTGAAGGCACCTTAAACACTTTCTCCAGATTTAGATTTTGGCAAACTGGGCAGATGGAGGGCTGGGTCTTGCCCCTTAGGAGTCCGGCGGGTGGACTGAACTCTGGGGCCCTGAATCCAGTGACCTGACGCGGCAGCAGTCACCCATGTCCTGCTCCCGCCTCTGTTCAATAGTAGCCTGGCAACCCCGAGGGGTGTGCCAGCTGGGTCGTGGCCATGCCCTGACTTGGGGCTCCCCTGTGAACCTCTGGCTAACCACTGTTTGGGGGTCTGTGGTGTATTCCAAGGCAGAGAGGTTGTGGGACCCCACCCCCACCCCGCAATGTGGCTGCCAAATTTTGCTCTAGATGGATCAGTGCCCAGATGGTTTCTAAATGAATTATTTATACAACAAAGGCCAAGTCTACCACAAGACTTACACATCTCACTTTAGAACTTCTCTGCTCCTCAGTTCCCTCATCTGGATCATGGGGATTAAATCCTACTCCCTCCTATTTAGACTGTGATCCTTATGTGGGATAGGGACTGTGTCCAGACTGATTAACATGTACCTTCCCCAGCACTTAGAACAGTGCTTGGTACATAGTAAGCACTTAGCAACTACCATTATTATTATCATTTTGTGACACACTTGCCAAGAAAACAATGGTCATCTCACATGACACTGCATCGCACCCAGCTTGGTCACGGAGAATAACTAATAGGGCAAAAGGTACTGCCCACAGTACCTTTTTGTACAACATTCAGATAGGGAATCATTGATTTATCGGCCTCTTGACTGTCATAACACGAGAAAGGCCACGACTGGTCAGATTACTGGTCCACCTAAGCCAGAATTCTGTCTCCGACAGTTGCGACGGGATACCTGGGGAAGCTGAGGCACCGTGAAAAAGGCACGGGACTGGAAGCCAGGAGACGTGGGTTTTAATCTAGGCTTTGCAAATGTGCCTGCTGGGTGACCTGGGAAAAACTCACTTAACTTCTTTGTGCCTCAGATCCCTCATGTGTAAAATGAGCATTAAGTACCAGTCGTCCTTCCCTTTAGGCTGTGTGAGCCTCATCTGGGGCAGGGACTGTGCTTAGAACAGTGCTTGGCCCACGGTAAGCGCTTAAATACCATCACTATTATTTGATTATCTTGTACCTACCCCAGGTACTTATTAATTAACTTAAATATCTCAATTATCATTATTGCAGGGTAAGGGTTGTCCTAATTGACTTCCGGATCTTCCTGTAGCAGAAGTAATTTTCACACTACAAATGAAAACCTTGTGCTAGTGAACTACTAGTTTAAGCACAAGTGTGTAGCTAGAGGTGGGTCCTGCCACTTATAGACATTGCTAGTTCTAAAAGAAAGCAGGTGCAGGCGGGCACTGGGAAGATTGGTCTGAGGTCTTTTCAAAAGGGTTTTTTTTTTTTTTTCTCAGCAACTCATGCGTCACATTACTAGGTTCCATGCAGTTAAAAAACACACTCAACATAACCTCTCCCTGCCCCGTCTCCCCACAAAATAACTCTTAGGTAAAAAGCACAAGATCCAGAACAGTATAATTCCCCGTGCTGACTGCATCCCGTTTGGCAGCAGTTAGCGAAGGGCCAGTCAAAATCTTGAAAAGCAGGTTTAATTAGAAACCATTTAAAAGGGGGGAATGGGAGACACATAACCAACATGGGGATTGGTCCACAAAAGGCATATTGACCAATTAAGGAATTATCCCTACCTACTTATATCATCACTGATGTTGAGCAAATACCAAAATAAGACATGGATCCTGATGTCCACTTGTTACAGCGGGATGGCATGTAAGAAACATGGTACGGTGCCAGATATTTGGCCAATGAGCACGGAGTCAAAAGCACATGGACAGAGCTTCAGGTAAAAAAAAAAAAAAAAAAAAAAAAAAAAAAGCTAAGCAAGGAGCATTTACGGCTATAATGCGGATTTTTTCTGACCGTTACAAACCTTATTCCTGGTAACCTTCCCAACCTGTGAAGGCATTAGGATGTACATCTATTAGAGAATAGAATCGATTGGGCATTCCAAAACAAAGCTGCAGGGTCATCAATGAGGATGTCAACCATTAACAATGAAAACAAGCATATTATGTTTAAAAGCATTAGACTTCTTGACAGGCCATTACTGATAAGACAAAGACATTATGGCAAGGTAGTCTATGAACATTATTGGTGAAGTATTTGTATATTATCTAAGAAAACCTGTGCCTCAGGTTAGTAGTGTTTAAAATTAATTGGTCAGTTTTGAATAGAATAAAGCTACGAGGGTCTTTTTGGAAGGACCAAGTAAGACTGCATTTCAAATGCTCGCTCTACATGACTCCAGCTTTCTGTCTTGAGACAAGCCCTTTATTTGTCAAAGGGGTTTCAACATGCAAGTCTAAGGTGGCTTTTTGCCACCTTCAAAGAGCATATGTACACCTAGAACGGATCCTGCAGGCGCTTTCTTCCCACTAATACACACCCGACATAGATATAAAAAAAAGTTTGCAAGAAGTATGGGGCCTACTTTCCTTCTGGCATTGGCAGATGCTTCAAAACCACTATGGGCCCATACTGACAACATATTTTACACGGGCATGAGCTTGAGGAGGACACAAAAGCAGTATAATTGGCTGAATATCAAAATGTACTTACATTTTCATAACAGCAAACCTCTCTGCCTTTTGGGTACACTCAAGCATGAGGCACCCTTTATTCACCCCCTCCCTCAGCTCCACGGCACTTACATACTTACCCATAACATTTATATTAATGCCTGACTCCCCTGCTAGATTGTAAGCTCCCTGTGGGCAGGGAACATGTCTACCAAGTCGGTTTTACTGTAGTCTCCCAAATGCTCAGTACAGAGCTCTGCACATAGTAGGTGCTCAAAACATACAATCAATTGATTGGACCACTTCAAAATGCGTTTCCACTTAAAATGATAAGAACACATTTATCTTTTGACTTTACCTCTAAAGTTTTTAGATGCCAACATGGTCAGCGTGATGACAGGATTTTACTTCCAAGGTAGAAGAATCTACATTTAATATGCCAAAGAGACAGCCCGAAGATTCCCCTCTTTCAGTTAAAATATTTCACTCTTGCAATGCAATCAAGCATGTTAATCGGGAGAAATCAAGGCACGAATAGCTGAATTTCAGGATTCTGCCGTATGCTACCTTCCACATGTGCTCAAAGCCAGTCTCCCATGCAGATAAGTATAAGACATTCTTGACCCACAAAACTGAGCAAATTCAAGCCTAACTTATGGGAGCCACTCTCAAACAGAGGTCGCCAGGAGGACAGGACCTGACGCTGGTTTTCAACTTACCGGTGACGATTTTGGAAGATGTCTGAGTTGGGTTTGCGAGACCGCCATCTCCGGCTGAGTGGGATCCAGGGGGATGAGGAGGAGGGGGGACGCTCGGTCGGTTCCGGGGCTTTGGGACCGGTTTGGGTCTTGGCAATGTACCGGTATGAGGAGGAGAGTGTTGGGGATGAGAAGTCTCTGGGTTACTGGCCACCTGGGGCTGAGGTGGTGCTTGAAAGCTGGGATTGTGTTTTCCCAGAGGCGGGGTACCGGGAGGAGTTGGAGTCTGTGGAGGGGTACAAGAAGGTTGCTCAGGGCTGTGCTTGCTGGTGGGAGCTACCGGGTGAGAAGGGGCCTGACTACTTAGCTTGGTCTGCAATGGAGGAGTAGCCTGAGTGGGAGGCTGTGGGGGAGGGTGGTTAGGTGCTTGGATGGGAGACAGGCTGCTGGAGTATCTCCTGGGAGCGGAAATCTGGGAAGCAGCAGGAGTCTGGCCTGATCCTTGAGTAGCCTGTTGACTAGGAGGAGAAGGACTTCTCGTGGCTGGCTTGGGAGAGATAGTGGGGGGCTGATGAGATGCGGCAGAAGAACCGTGGTTTCCAGGCTGCCCGGGGGGTGGGTTGGCCGGCTTTGGAGGGGCGGGAGCAGGCTTTTTAACAGCTGTACGGGAAGAAGAGATTCCCGGTAAGAATTTGCTACCCTTCAATTTAACAATTCCCCGCTCAAGTCAGTGAGTCGGACATTTTCGGTCAAACGCTGGCCTTTGAAAATTTCTCCTATAAATTTCCTGGAAAAAGAAACTTTTGTCCTCAACTCAGCTTCCCCATCTCTTCATTTTCTAGTTTGCATTTCCTGAACCTCAAAGACCACCACCAAAACTCAGAGAAAGCGAGTCAGAGCCCTCCACCCGCAAGCCCTCCCGAACAGAACAGCTACCGTATTGCGCCATAACGTCCTGTAGCGAGTCTGAAGTTGGCGTTTTCACGGGAGAAAATGTAAAATCATGGTTAGACAATTTTTTCGGCCCAACTGTATTTCAAGCCAACAAGGGACTCAAGACGGCACGGAAATGTAAAGTGGCAAAGCTGCACAGGAGGGGCATCATTTCCACCTTTTCTTGGGACAAGGACAAGTGATGAACTAAACACCATCCTTTAGATTGAAAGCTTGTTACGGGCAGGGAATGAGTCCGTTAATTCCGTTGGATCGTATTCTTCCAAATGCTTAGTACAGTGCTCTGCACAAGGTAAACACTCAAATACCACTGATTGGTCTTCCATAAATATTCTTTCATCCTGAATTTCCCTTGCATAAACCATCTGCAAAGATCACGATGAACTGCGGCCCCCACTGTTCTGTCCCTGAACGCACTGAGACAAATGAATTCCGCTATGGGAGACGCCGATTCTTATTTTTCTGGTTGAGCTTTTAAGACAAACACTATAACCTTTGGGAATTCCAGAAGAGAGGGCAACCTCCCTCCTTTACCACCACCCTCTGCAGACAACCACTCTCTGGGCAGTGATGGCTTTTGCTGATGCCACGAAGCCCCTTCTGACTGGGTGCGTCCCTTTTCCATGCATTCACATGGTGCCTCTGGGGGACAGGAGTGGTGTTCAGAGTCTCCTATATAATGGCAAGTACCCAAGGAAAACCCCATTTTTTTTTTTTTGCTGGGAAAGCAAGGATGATCTAAGGGCTCTGGGACCACAACCCGGAGGATGTCCCCACCTACTGAGTCTGTGGTAGGCCAACTCCCCAGGCTTTCCATACCTTTCTTCCCTTCCCTAACACCCGTTTTCATTTTTTTTCTCCTTTCTCCCAGTCCCTTCCATTCCTTCCCACGGGCTAGTCCGCCTGAGCGCCGTTTTCCATCCGAGTGGGAAAGCACTCTTTAAGACTGAGCAAAAGTACAAATGGAAGTGTGCTTCCTACCTCGTCGCACACTGTGAGGGCTGGGGCCGGCAGAATTCAGGGCCGTTCCAACGGAGAGCTGGTTGGGGCCACTGGTTGGCTGGGGTGGATTCTGCCCCGTGGTAACTTGGCCACCGTTCCTCAAAGGTGGTGGTGTAGTTGCAGCCGCAGCCTCCTTAGGCTTAGGAGGGCTAAAAGAAACAAACAGGTTGGGACGCTCCGGCAGGACAGAGCCGACGTACGCTCCCACGCCCCGCCCCATCCACTGAAGACTTTCCTAAAATCAAGTCGAGGCCAACTGCACACTCAGAACGCTCTTGTACCCATCTAATCATGGAGTTCAGACTGCTGCCGGAACTTCAGAGCAACCTCTTCGCAGGCTTATGGAATCAGACTAGCCATTACACTAACGTTAACAAAATACAGCAAAAAAAAGCTGGAATGCATACTTACCTGAATGATCATTATGGTATAAAAGTCAATTAGGGCATCACTGTAACAGTCACGAACACGTTAACACATCTTCGAACAAATTACATTTTAAACAAAATTGAAGCTGGGGGCTTTATACCCAAAACAAACTTCCAGCAATAAAACCAGTATTTCCAAAAGGTACCATTTCCCAAATTCACAAAACCACTAATTCAGTGTATGAATATGAAACTTAAGAACAGATTAGATATTGCAGGGACTATGCCAAGAGAAGGGCAGGGAAAGGTACTAAATCCACTTCAACAGCTAGTCTTATGGCCAGTTTCTTGATTTTTCATCCTGCTTAATTTGAAATTTAGGAAATTCGGCTTACGTATTTAGCCACTTAAACAATGAAGTACATGATAATGTGCTCTTATATTCTGGCATAGGAATCAGCCCAAATGGACTGGTTTTCTTCATAAAGAGACATAAAATTGAATATTTAGGCAGCTACTTCAGTTATATTTTAGGGAGTCCCAAAAGCCTAGTGCTCTATTTTGCCTATGGAACCGGAAATTCTGAATTACCTAATGTACTGTATTAAGCATTCATAAGTCCTCTATCCATGAATTATCAGTATCTCTCAAAACTATTCTAGTGGTCTCATTTATCTTGAGCTACTGATAAGACTGTTAGATATAAAAACTGAATGATAGAAGCACTTACCAATCGTATTTACTAAGCACTTATGTGCAGTGCACAGTATTAAGAGCTTGGGAGAGTACAAGGCAACAGAATCAGCAGGCACGTTTCCTGCCTGTAATGAGTTTACAGTCTAGAGGGCAGGAGGACTAAAACCAGGTTAGGATGATAATATTTGCTAAAGGACAAGTTGGGTAGGATTCAAACTCACTAATAGCTGAAAAGCTGATTCATCCCAAGGTAAAACCAGCTCTGTACTCATTCCCTTGGCAAAATCCATCCTCCAGGAACAAAAGTGAATCTAGTCCAGCAGCCATGCCAAATACTATGCTCAAATGGAGAGACATATACCCTACTTTTGTATCTACCTAGAAAAATGTCATAGAATTTCATAAAGTGACAGAAAAGAACAATTCCCCCGCACACCTGACCCCCAAAAGAATGCTAACAATTCATACTGAAGTCCAATTCAGTCTTGGGGACATAAAAATGGAATGGATGAGTGTTTCAAAATGAAGTGGCTCACACTAAACTGTGCTAAAAAAGTTTGGTTTTCACGATCATTCATTCATTCACTCAGTCGTATTTGAGCGCTTACTGAGTGCAGCACTGTACTAAGCGCTTGATCGAATATGCCTGGCTCTCTCGCTGAAGTGAAAATCCGTGCTAACGACAGGCAAACATCAACTTGGACGGTTTATACAAACAGGAAAAGGAGACTTCCAGAACTGCACAGACTTAATGGCTCACTGCTCTCAGGAACAAACGGATATCGGACTGAATGCGGCAAATCGTTTTGGCGTCATTTCCACCAGAACTCTGCACTCTTGGATTTTCATTCAATTCATTCAATCGTATTTACTGAGCGCTTACTGTGCGCAGAGCACTGTACTAAGCGCTTGGGAAGTACGAGTTGGCAACCTATAGAGAGGCAGTCTAGAAGGTTTCACTCTTCACCACAGGGAGGCTACGGGATCTATCACCTGGGCAACTTTACAAATCCCGGAGAAGAATGAACGAGGCGGTGCGGGAGGGAGGCCGGGGCAGCAATACAGTGTTAAATACCAGTCTATTCCTGAGTCTGTCTTGTGAGCCACTGCCAGCGGGGAAGCCAGTCAGTCTTCTTACCTGACATCATCACTCCCTTGACTTTGCAAATGCTCTGTTGCGCCAGCAGAAGGGGTAAAAGCAACACCTACAGGGCCGGTTTCGGAGCCAGAGCTCTGGGAGGGCGGCTCTGCCCCGGGCTGAACCAGCGTGCCCACCTCCGTGGGGGGAAGTGGTGGCTGGAAAGCAGGGGATGTGTGCTTTCTATTTATAGTGCCACATCTCCGGTTTGCCTGGAAGTCCATAACCTTCACACCAAAGCTACAGAAAGAAGAGAGAGTAAACACACCATGCAAGCTACCGAGGCCGAGGTCTGCACTCTGTTAAAAACCCACAGAGGACGCTTAGTAAGTACGGCGCTCCAGCGCTTAGGACAGCGCTCTGCACCCACTAAGCGCTCAGTAAATGCCACTGATTGACAACGACCTATGTTGTCCGGCATGCATTGAAGCAACAAGGAAAGCACCCCCCAGCCACAAAATGCTATTTAGGTTAAAGAACAACATGCAACAGAACTTGGTTTAACCACGAGGGTAAACCAAAGCCAGTAGACTGACTAGTCACCATTCCCATTTTCAACACACAAGTGGATGACAAACAGCCAGGCCTCATTTTGCCCTGAAGTCATTTTTATCGCCTTAATGCGATCTGTTCCTGCAATAGTCTGACACACACCTATGATCACTGGCCCAAGAGTGCAAGGTTTAGATCTTGAGATTTCGAAACACTAATTTTGGTGCTACCACAATGCACTTGCAAGCACATTGCTGATTATGGAGAAATGGCTTTAAACGTATGATAAACACTAAAAACACATGTGCATGCTTATTTTTTAAGCATAAAAAATGAAAGGAAGAGCATCTTCTTTAACTATGGGTAAACGGATCACCTTTCTGCAACTGTATTTAGCACAAATAAGGGCTAATTTGTTTTAAAACAAAACCGCTTTTAGCAACCTAGAGATGATTACAATCCACATGAGGAAAGTCTATCAAGTTTAAACTGCTTCCTCCTCTCCTGACGACTCGGCATTGCCAGTATTTACGGCAACGAGCTGATCTCTGAGAGACAGAGAGAGCATGAGCACTATTAAGCATCCCAGGGGTGTCACTAGGGTATACACCACTTCATTTTGTCTAACCATAGTTAAAAATATACACATATATCTATATCTCAAGATTTAGATATATATATATATAAGGTATCTTCCCTTAACATTTTGTTACAGAAAACAACACATCACTTGAAGACACACAATATGAATGATAACTGACCAAATGAGCTATGTGCTACAGGTTAAAAATTACTGCATGGAATCAACTAGAGCAGAGTTGATTTAAATTGTTAGGGTGTGTCCATCATGGTATGTCATGTACCATTGTCAAATCAGAAGTCCGTCATGAAGGCACCAGAAAGCAAAACTTCCTTCAGTCCACGGCTTTTAACAGAAACCTTAAATAGTTTCAAATACATTAAAGTACATATCAAATGTCTCTTAAAAATGTGTATCTTTTATTGTATTTTTAAAAGTGGTTGTTTGCCAAACCCCGTTTACAACCTAGGAATCTGATGTCTAATATGTGACTCTGCTAGCTTTTCACCATGCACGGAGTGTAACTTCAAGGAAATGCCAGTACTTTACCTTGGAACCTTCCTCAAGCTGCAATATGAGGGGAGATAAATCACTAAGGAAACCATGAAAATACACCCTGGTCTAGGACCAAAAAGAAATCGGGGCAGGGTCTAACGGAATCCAGACAGTGGGCTGAAAACAAAAATGTATTATCCAATGCCTTGATTTTTCTACTGCCTTTCTGCTCTCATCTTACTGTCTGGGTTTATAAGGCAACAAGCACTGAGTGTACTTGTTGGAGGCCAACAGTGACACAGACCTGAGAGCAGGAGCAGGAGTTGGGACTAGCTAAGAGAGGGAAGAAGGTGCATAAAAGAATGTGGTTGGGCAAAGGAAATTCTTGAGACGCACACAGAACTTTTGTGGATCTAACGAGTTTCAAAACTATATGCAAGGCTGAAATGTGGAGCTGGCCTAAAATACCTTCATAAAAATTTTCCCCTGAATCCTTTTATTTATTTTTAAAGAGACCAGGATTTTATCAATGTTCACCAAAGGAGTCTATCCCTAGCTTAAAAAAAAAAAAAAAAGCTCCAAACATACCTCTCCTTCTTGAGCAAGTCTCCCTCCATTATAGCCATACTTGCAGGTCTCTTCCGCTCAAGAGTCCCTGAGTCATAGTCATTTCCAGTGTGGGCCAAATGATTAGAATTACTGGGAGGAAGCACAAATGCTCCTGAAACGTTAAAATCCACCTCTGTAAGAAGACAAATCAAGTAATGTGTTAATGGTTTCTAGCCACAGGAGCGCATCTTCACTTACTGCAACTACAGTTTCCTGGAATTCCAATAATAGAAGTGGCTTTGAAAAAGCCAACTCTCCTGTCTCCTGAGGAAATATACTGGGCTGGGGTTTGGATATCTTTCTCTGCTGAAAACGGTTACCTTCAGGAAAGAACCAAGATGCGTGTTGAATTATTGGTTCAATAACTGCTACCACGTGGACTGAGGTTGCTGCAGCCATTTCAGCAAGAGTTCTGAAAAGGAAGTTCATGGCATTAGGTGTTTTGGCTAAAGAGCTTCTTGAAATAAAGACCCCTGAGCAGTTTTGGTTTACTGCTGCATTTGAAGTTTTTAAACCCACCAGACGGCATCTGAAGGAACGTCCTTCCCATTCACCCAAGTGGGGGAGAGGTGTTGGGGAATCTGTGACAGCAGTCATCCTCCTCCTCCAACATGTCTTCCCTGATTAATTCCTCCAAATCCTAAGTCACGCAGTCATACTAAGCTATCTCTGGCACTTCCTTACGCACCCTCAGGGAATACACACTCACAAACACGCATACATGTTTATTCACTTATCTACTTTGATGACTCTTTATTGATATTTTCAGTCTGTCTTCCCTATTGGACTGAAAGCTCCTTGTGGGCAGGGAATGTGTCACTCGCTTGTTTAGTACTTCCCTAGTACAGAGCCTCCAGGGGGGCTCAAATGCTATTAATCCTCCAACCCTTGAGTTGACTGTCCCAGATTTCTCATCCTCCTCATACCACCTCAGACCACGCAGGAATCTCATAGCCCAAATATTTAGGTAAAGCTCTGTGTGCTGTACTAAAGGAAGAGGAATGCAATTTGTTTGCTGGTGGGTTAACTGCTGTTCTCTTTAATGTGGCGGGACCTCCCACTTCTAGTCTGTGAGCCCGCTGTTGGGTAGGGACCGTCTCTATATGTTGCCAACTTGTACTTCCCGAGTGCTTAGTACAGTGCTCTGCACACAGTAAGTGCTCAACAAATATGAATGAATGAATGACTATCAACAGTCCAAGGCTTACTGTGAACCTGTAAACATAGTTTTCAGTTCTTCATTTTTGGTCTCTCAGCTGTTTCCTCCCCTTTCTGACTGAGAAGAGTAGGGAGGGGAATGGCAGTCCTATTCCACTAGAAGCACTGGACTATGTATTGGCCATTTCAAAAGCAGTGGAGGGCCGAGGAGCTTCCCAAGGCCAAATATCACCCCCTCCCTCCCCGATCCGAGAATACAAGCCGATTATCAGTTCTACTTATACCCTTCCTTTCCCAGCACTACCAGGGCTATTTTTTACCTCAATGCAGCAGTATGACAGAGGTTAAGAGCGGGAATTGAGAAATTTATGGGAGTGGGGTGGGGCTGGGCTGCTGTTAGGATCAGTCAGGACAGCCCTTTGGTCAACTTTCCAGTTTCTCCAATGATTAAACTGGCTGCTCATCAACTGAATGATACTGACTGCCCACAAACTGAAGAACTAAAGCTGAGATACGTTACCCTAGATGTCTTCTCCTTTTGCAGCATGGGGCAATATAAGGGTCCAAGCTGCGGCAAACCCGGACACTATTGTCCCTTGCTATAAATAGGTTTGCACAGCCATTACAATGCTCCCTTGCTATAAATAGGATGGTGTAAAAAATGGATGGTTTATATATTGTCCTCGCTTGCTCTCAAATAAGGAAGGGAATCAACACGAATAAAATTCCAATGAGAGATATACGGTGAAAAGGGCTTCATTGTTCACCTGCAGGAAATCAAAATTCAGGTTTGCTAGGAAGGCTACTCTAGTTAATCTTCCTCTCCAGCAGAACCAGAGGCGTAGGTAAAATGGGACTTATAACTATATTTCCAATTTCCAAACTCAAGTTTCAGCAACGCCCCCATCAATGACCTTAAATGCACCCGTTTCCCAAACCATGTCTATTTTAAAGATCATCATGTTTTGAAATGGAAAAATTTGTTTTCTCGATGTCACTGAACTTTACTCTTTTTCCGAGAAAGTTTCATAAAATTGAGCACAGGCATCTGTGGAATTCTACTTGTCTTTCAACTGATTCTTCTCTCCCCTGAATCTAGACAACTTTGAGATAACCTTTACCATACTTTGAACTCGAGATAAAGAATCCTTCCTAACCATTTTTTTTTGCAGGGAAAAAGATAAAACTGATTTTGTGGGGGGTGTTGGGGAAGGTAACACACTACTTACCCTTCATTCTTGGCCCATAACAAATTTGGGCCTAATACTATAGCAATGTTGCTGGGTGTCATTTTATTAACATCACTGGTTTGTGCAAGCTTCGCTAAGAATTTGATTAAATACCTGTCAAATGAAAAGGGGACCAATGGTCACAGTCTTGCATTAACCACCACTTTCTGTTCACAGGGTTACTCTTGTACATTGCTATCGTATTAGGGATCATTATTCCTCTAGAACATCCTTCCTAATTTAGAATAAGAAAAAAATGACAGCACTTGATACTTTGAGGGAATACATTTCTACCAAGTGGAGAAAAATCTACAGACATTGATCTCAAAATTTAGTGTCAGCACCTGAATTATTTTATTAGTCTATTTTTCCATTAATACTCCCCAATAAAGCTTCCCAGCTGCTACGCAGTTCCGAGGAGACCTCAAATGTTGGTTGGCTTAGGATACAAAAACCAACCTTAAAATGGAAAATAAACTTGTATGGAAGAGATGCCAAAGATTCGAGATGTCATATAAAATTATTACACTATAGTCACAAGATAGTATAGGCACTCATTTCCAAATTTTGGTGCAAGGTGCACACTTAAAATTTTTAAAACATTGAGAATTAATCTCTTCATGTAAATACATTCAGTAGAACTTCAGAACACCGACCTAACACCTTGCAACATTTTTAGAGTTCAAAATTTAGGATTATATAAATAACTCCTGGATTATATAAATATAAATTCATATTTATACAAATAAATGATTTTATGAGTTTTTGTTTTGTGGTTCCTGAAAGATAGAGCACTTACTGCCTATATATCAGCATATTATTGGCTCAACTGGCGAATAGCAAGGAGTAATAAAAATACCGCTGCATACCTAAAATTGGTGAAGTTTTGCTTTGGCAATTTTTGACAGGTTCTCCACAAATCCTGAAGTTTCTTGTCCTGGTCCTGCACACTAATGAAACAAATTATTTTTAAAACAATTAGAATGATACAAACTAGGTCAAAACTAGTATTCACGTCTATCTTTACGAAAGTCAATCATATGAATTCCCACCTTTACCCAGATAGCTATTTTTAAAACCACAGTTTTATTTTTGTGTGTAGGTCACCGCTCCATTTCCAATGATCTTTGGAGAAGAAATTAGTTTCTACACTATTTTTCTCTGAAATTTAATTTAATCCCAATTTTATTGCATTTAATGCTCTATTTAAAACTCTAGAGAACAGAAGGATTCATTCATTCATTCAATCACATTTATTGAGCCCTTACTATGTGCAGAGCACTGTACTAAGTGCTTGGAAAGTACAAGTTGGCAACATATAGAGACAGTCCCTACCCAACAATGGGCTCAGTCTAGAAGGGGGAGACAGACAACAAAACAAAACATGTAGACAGGTGTCAAGTCATCAGAATAAATAGAAGTAAAGCTAGATGCACGCCATTAACAAAATAAATAGAATAGTAAATATGTACAAGTAAAATAGAGTAATAAAACTGTACAAACATATATACAGGTGCTGTGGGGAGGGGAAGGAGGTAGGGTGGGGGGATGGGGAGGGGGAGAGGAAGGAGGGGGCTCAGTCTGGGAAGGCCTCCTGGAGGAGGTGAGCTATTAGTAGGAGAGCTCAGGATAGACATCAGGACCACAATTTCAGCCAGCATAGCAAGTGAACATTTAGCAAACACCAAGAATTGCATGATTGTATAATGGAGGGGGGAAAGACACAATTTTAATTTTAGCTTATCTGCTAATCACACTAATCTAGGAGGGATGAACTAAACTAGAAGAAATGAGTTATTTCATCTAATTACCAAGATTTGATTTTCTACAATTTTACCTTGCAACCTGGGTCCATTCCTCATACAGACTGAAGGTCATTAAAGGTTCAGGCAATTCCCGCAGATATGACTTCAAGGCACCTGAAATGACATCATGTGACTTTAACAGGCAACTGTGTATTAGAAGCATGCAATTAATTCAAATTACTTGAACATGTTTTCTTTGAACCTCTGTCAGAGTTTGAGGAAAAAGTCAAAATCCAAAATAGACCACTTCACAAAGGGAGACCCACCCCCTGGTCCCTGCAGGACATCATAACTGTGAAGTCAGAAGAACCTGCTGACAGACTCCATCACGTGTCTGCTAAGTGACCCTGGGCAAGTCACTTTAACTTCTCCGTGGCTCAGTTTCCTTGTCTGTAAAATGAGGATTAATACTGAGCCCCAAGTGGGACATGGACTGTGTCCAATCTGATTAGCTTCTATCCCCACACTTAATGGGGAGAGAGGAAGAGGGGAAGTGAGGGAGAGGAAGGGGGGGGGGGGGGGGAGAGAGAGAGAGAGAGAGAGAGAGAGAGAGAGAGAGAGAGAGAGAGAGAGAGAGAGAGAGAGAGAGAGAGAAGAGCAAGGTCTGCTTTGGTACATAGTAAAAGTAGTCAGAATGTGTACACTACAGGCAAGCTTTTCCTTGAACGTGACCTTCCAGGCTCTACTTCAGTTTTATGTCTACCTTGGATCTAAAATGGAAACTGCATCCACCTTTTCTTAGGCATTTTTAATTGACTGAAATGTGGAATCACGTTAGTTCTCTGATGTTCTGTATTTCCCAAAGTGAGTTTAATCAAAACTTTTTTCTGTACGGGTTCCCATTCCTCTTATTTGGGGAGGTAAAGTAGGGTGTTCAATAAATGCCAAAAGTCACAGGAGAGCCAACACCTTGATTATGAAGAGATAAATGTAAGGAAGTGCTGTCTTGCCTCTAAGCTTCCTGCTTAGCTAACATTACAGGTAGTCCTTGGCAAATGCTTCATGTTACTATGAAAGGCACTTAGAGTTACTGTCATGATTAAGGCTAGTTTGGCAAATCTGAAGTAGGGTTTACATTTACAATTATTTTGCTTACTGTCTAGTGGGCAGGGAAGCAGGAGAGGCTGAGGGTAGAATTTCCCACAGGCAGAGTCATGGAGGGGGCGGGGAACCCATCCATATCACTTACAATGAATGAAGTCAGCTGCCCTACTGTGGAACTCCGTGACTCAATGTGAACACATTCATTTGCTCTATGAGTCACCTATAACTGGCTGAAGACAAAATTCTGGATAATGTTGAGAAAAATAGAGTATCTGGCTTTAATAATGATGGCAATTGTTCAGTGCTTACTATGTGTGAAGCACTGTTCTAAGTGCTGGAGCACTGAACCAATCTCCCACTGACATCTCTATTTCTAGGAGAAAAGTGTTTCCAACTTATGCTTCCGGAACTAACTACATTGTAATTTTGAGGAATTTCTTCTCCCCTCATGCTGGTTTCCCAGACAATTCCAGATTATCTGAAGACAACAACCATATTTATTGAGCGCTTACAGTGTGCAGAGCACTATATTAAGCGCTTGTGAGAGTACAACAGTTTCGGCACTTTCCCCGGTCCCTGCCCCAAAATTCCGGCTTTTTATATTTTACCTGCAACAGCATGAGGATCTGAATAAAATTCATCCAGTTGGGAAGTTGAACAGTCCAAGGCAGCCTTCAGTTTTTTCAGCTTGGAGGCTCCGGCTCCAATACGGAACAAGCCCTAAATGAGACACCAATTAAAGATCATTCTGTATGAATAATGAATTTTCAACTCTGTAGCAATTTCCAGTACTGGGGCCCCATTGCAAAAACAACTGTCTTCCTCTTTTCAGAATGATTTTCAGTACTTCAGGCATTGTTAATGATGTCACTGAGAAAATAAACAGCCGATGAGGGGTCTTTTAAAAATAGAGGCATTACTGGATTTTTAAAAAGGAGGCTACAAAACCAGACATCCTCAAGGAGAAGTCTCTATGTGCTTTCATCATCATCATTAATGTAAGAGATTTCCTTCAGCCCCCCACTTCCCCAAAGTGAGAGCTCACAATTACACTATGCTCCAGAGAATCTCTAGCTTTACCTAAGCTAACAGAGGCAAGTGCCAAGGTTTATACATGAATCCTTTAGAAGGATTGAATATATGCAAAAGAGTTAGTTGGTACATTGCCCTCTCTTACCCCCTTTAAAGCCACCTAAAGGCTACAGTCCTCTTAACAAATGACTCCTATGGGCTGTCAGGACAGGAAGGCGAGTGAGAATGGAAGTGGGAGCCCCCAGATGTGTGCCCCCCGCCATCCCCCTCTGCCCAAATCCCTTGGGCCTCTTGGCTTCATTCTGGGATACTGAAGGGATCCCAACCTCTCATTCTGGCTGTCTTTCTACTTTAAATCCTCCATGATCACCTGCTTCCCTGGTGGGTACTGTTCCTCAAACAAAAGCAAGAGGGATGACTCTGGTCGAGAAGAAAAGGGACTCTCCAATGTCACCCTTGCGGAGGGGCCCTAATCTAGGTGTTCCAGAATGTCAAGCACACTCTCGGCACAAAACTGGTGGTTTAGAAGAGCAACAGTGACCAGTGGACATCAGTATCCATCCACCACAGGATAATGTCCCGCCATGGTTACCTCCACATTATTCCCACAGGCCCCCCCCATAATACGCATGCCTGACATTTCTTCCCCTCCCCAGATCAAACTCCCTACACAGGAAATGCCCTACTCTCCAGGGGCTCCATTTGAGTCCATCATACCTAGGACTCTTGTTACTGTAACCTTCACCCCAGACCTCCCACCCCAGCCCAAAAGATCTTGAAGCAGCCCCTCCTTTAAAACATTAGCAAATTCTTCCCCCGAAAGTAGCAATGCCTCCACATCCCTCTCACACAGGATCCTTAGCTCCTAACGGTGAGAGTAGCAGGGCCTGAGGCCTTCTCCCCCCTTACACACAAACACACACACTGTTTTTCTGAAATTTGAGGTGCAGGTCTCAGAGCACGAGGTTAAATCAACCATTTCTTTATGTCTTTCAGCATGCACAGTGCATTTTGGGAGTTGACAGGAAGACTAAAAACAATTGGAATTTTTTTTTTTTTTTACTATCTGTCATGTCCCACTTCGATCGCTTTACTAGGAAAAATAGATCCTACCAACAAAGACAAGTATATGTTATGTAACATTACTGATGTCACCTACCTCCTCTCTCATGCCAGTTTCTAAAAGCAGCATTACACAGGCTTCGATGGGGAGTGCAATTTCACGAGAACTGCGCTTCAGATGCTCTTCCAATGGTGTCCCAAAGGCTGGTTTTTCTGCCCATTTGTCTACAGCAGCAAACCACTTAGTGAGACAACCAACAATTTGCATAGTAACCAAATCTACCACCCACGGCCCCAGAATGAAATTTCAGAAAGTTAAGCTGTCAAAAATTTGGGTGGAGGATAATTAAGGCCATCTTATCACAATAGAGCAGGGACAATTAAAAGGGTAAGACAAGGGTTTAGGTATTAATCTGGAAATATTCAGAATTTTTTTTAAATGGTATTTGTTAAGTGCTTTACTATCTGCCAGACACCGTACTAAGCGCTGGGATAGATATGAGATAATCAGGTTGGACACAGTCCATGTACCACATGGGGCTCATAACCTCAATGCCTATTTTACAGATGAGGTAACTGAGGCCCAGAGAAGTGAAGTGACTTGCCCAAGGTCACTTGGCAGATAAGTGGTGGAGCCGGAATTAGAACCCGGGTCCTCTGACTTCCAAGCCGGTACTCTATCAACTAGGCCATGCTGCTTTTCTAATTCATAATATACATATTTTCATCTACACTCAGCATTTAATTATATTTTGAGGAACCTGTGCAATAGCAATCTTTTGATTTAACAATATTGCTGATATTTTCACAGATCAAGTGTTTATTTTAGCTTTGCAAATTTAGCACTTGCCCACAGATTCATAACCTAAAATAATTGGGCTGATCATATGACCTGTTCTGTGATTGTTAAAACTAAAGATTGTAATCAAATCATTAATTCTGAAATCATTTAGGCTACTGATTCTCCCAAGTGTATCATCCTCTAGATTGCAAGCTCACTGAGGGTGGCGATCTTGTCTACCAATTTACTGTACGCTCCCAAGTGCTTAGTACAATGCTCTGCATACAGTAAGCCCTAAAATAACACTGACTGCTCAGTCTTTAGAGTACCAGTGTAAACATGACATATGGAAAAATGTGGTAGATGGGTTCCAAACACTTTAAGGTCTCTACACCAATTCTGCCCCTCATTTATATTTGGCTTTAAATGACCAAAAAAAAAAAGATGAACTGAAAAATATGGTGACAGATGGAGGACATTCTACATACATAAAATGGTATTAGAAATACTGTTTATCTTGGAGTGAAAAATAATGTTAAGTTCTGCCTCACCCTAAATATCCTGAGCCCATCCCACTAACAGGGGACTATTACTGTTGGCCAAAACAGAACTTATATTGACTATGGCTTGAAGATGCTCTAATATATTTTGGCATAATGAAGAGTCAGCTCCCTTTCAAACAGGATCACGAGGGCGATATGTGAACAGAGAAAGGAATGTCATCTCAGTAATGATATGGATGTGATTAGTTTAGCCAGCTGCTAACATATCTGCTATGTGCCAGAGATGTTGTCCATTTTTTGATGCCACATCTTTTGGGAGGTGGATAACACTGACAGAAGACAGGCTAAACCAGTGGGGACCATTAAACCAACACCCGGACTTTCCATTTCAGTTAGGCAAGACATGGTTATAAGACAGAAATATTAACTTGGAAAACCAAGCCTGCACCACTGTCTTAAGTGAAGCAAATTCAGACCAACAGTTTATCTTAACCTCTTTCATGGTTAAGAGGAGTCAGCATTCTGCCTGGGGGGCAGAGAGGATAGGAAGGAGCTTTGGATTTATCACTCAAAAGCAGCTCTCCAGGTCAGAATTGCACTTCCTTTCTGCTTTGGCACACATCTTTATCACCTCTAGGATCTGAAGCAAGAATTCAGCTTTAGGACACATACTGGGAGTTGGGATTTGTGTGGAGACACGCAGGTATTCCAGAAGAAGTGCGAATTGATTTGGAGAGCACTTTTAAATGTCCCAGAATACCAGAATGGAATCCACGGTCCTGAAACTGGACACTGTGACACAAATATCTAATATTGGGAAGGATAATTCAATGATGGGGCAGAGGGGTCTAGATACCTTATGTAGAAGCTGGGGTATTCTAGAATCATTCAAAAACGGGTGAGCTTTTCTCTTCACTTGTGGGTTCCAGGGAAAATACTACATTAGTAGGTTAATATTGACTTGGAAGAAAAGAGAATGCAGCAGCAAGAGATGAAAGTATGTTGAGGAATGTAACTGCATTAAAACTGGAGGGAGCTTCAAAAAAGGGACCGCATGCAAGAGTCAAGGTAAAGAAAAATATTGCAGAGGTGGCGAAGGCAAGGAGAAGATATCAGCCAGAGCACAAGTTACATTACCTTGATGACCTTGAATTTCAGGGAGGGCCTTTTCTAAGACTGCTAATGCCTTTCTATGGTAATCTGCTTGGGCTTCTAATAACTGAGAACAGAACCCACATTTTAAAACAAAAGAAATGTTAGCTTCTGATGACACACATAAAATAAAATGGCTTAGCATACGAAACCATTTTTGTTTGAAAGAGACAAAATGTTATGAGGATTACCAAAATTCAGGTAACTTTTACACAAGTCGTCATGAGAAAACACTACTTACCATAACAAAGTATCTGGCATACTCTCCCTCTTTGGCTACAAAGTTATACATGTCTGCGGCAAGTTGATCCTGGTGATAAGGAAGAAAGATCATTTTCAAAAGTTTTTTTTTTAAAAAAAGCCACACACACGTGGGAGAAAATTAGACCTAAATGAAGAGACATGATTTTGATCTCTTATTTTAATTCTGCTTTGTCACAGAACAGTTGACAAGCCATTTCAGCCCCTGAGATCTGCTTCCCTCTTCAAAATAAGGAAGCCCATCCAATTTTGCCCATTAAGCAACCTCCACTAGAAACATAAGTGGCAAATGTAGCTACCAGTAATTACCTGTGATGGAATCCTAGGCTTCACCCTGTGCAATCAGGTTCTACAGAGTCTAAAAACTTCTATCAGTAAATATTTACTTAGCATCCACCAAGTGGGTAACAAAAATCCCCAAAGCATAACCTGAGTAAGGGGATGTCCTAATCAAAAAAACACAATGTCTGTCCTCAGTACAGGGCTGTTAACAAGGGTTACTGCCTGGGGAAACAGCACTCCACGATCGGTTTGAAACCCTCCTGGGGCTACACAATTTGGAAATTAGACCAGCTGCATTAAAATGGAAGCAGAAGGGGAAGGGAGGAAATAGCACACTGTAACACGGTCCACCACGGAAAAATGTGACATTTCAGCCAAATGGGCTATTCTTAGATGCTGGTGGGTAATGATGAAACGGATCTGATTTTTCAAGTAAAGAATCTTAAAATTTCCACATTAATTCATCAAGATGGTAGTCCTTTCAGCGTCAAAAATTCTGAACCTTTAAACAGCTTCATATTAAACAAAAAATAGACTGATCTTGCAGTTACAGATACCCAAGAACAAGCCTCTCCAGAGAAATTCTCTCAAGAGAAGTCCCCATACCTTGCATTGTTCTACTTTGTTAGCAGCTTCATCCATTTCTTCTTTCAGAGAGTCTATTTTTGATGGAAGGCCCTGAAAGTTAGTTCCTGAAGACTTGTGAGCTTGATTCCATCTGTAAAATCAAAAACATAAATCCATCAGCCTTGGCAAGAATAAAGAAGTCCACAGTTATGGTCAGCCAAAGCTCACCATTTTATTCCTCCAACAGACTCTGGAGATATATTGACCTTCCAATGTTTTCAACCCTCCCTTCTGAGCAATTTATTAGACACTTCACATCCCCTGAGCTGCGGGGAGGAAAGGAAATAGAGCAACTCAAAACTTGCATCTTTCAAAAGTCCATTTCATTGAATGGTCCAATAAATCACATTCCATCACCCCTTAGGCCACCAATAGACCACCACTACGCCCATCTTCAAAGACCTAAGACCACATCTCCTCCAAAGAGACCTTTGCCAACTACGCCCTGACTTTCCTGCCTAAACCCTCCCTTCTGCAACACCTATCCACTTGGGTCTGCTCCCCTTCAGCACCTTGATAGTCACCGCCCGCCTCCGGCTTCACAGCACTTTTGTACATATCCGTGACCTATGTATATATTTTGTAATTTCTTTATACAGCCATACTATATTTATATTAATGTCTGTCTCCCTCTCTAGACGGTAAGCTCAATGTGGGCAGGGAACATCTCTACCAACTCTGTAGTACTCTCCCAAGCACGTAGTACAGTGCTCTGGACCCAGTAAGCACTCAGTAAGTACCACTGATGGATGTACATACCCATCTGTAACTTACTGTAATGTCCGTCTTTCCCTCTGCTCTGGTTTGTAAGCTCCTTGTAGGCAGAGATTGTCTATACCTATTCTTTTCTACTGAACTCATCTTAGTGCTCAGTACAGTGCTTTTCATACAGTAAGCTCTCAATAAGTATCATTTATTGATTGTTTAACTAGGGATCTTCAAGTTTCCTTGGCCTACATAATCACAGTGCACTGCACCTTTCCCCAGGTGTCTAGGCATTTCATTCCAGCAGACACTTAAACTTTAGTGACCCTTCTTCCATTGTCTCTGTTGGCTGGATCGTTTCGGGGGCAAACTGGGCCACTTTAACGATGAGAGCATTTATTAAGCCCCTATCATGTACGAAATGTGCTAAGCACTGAGGAAGATATAGCATGGTCAGATTAAACGTGGGGCTGTCCCACACAGGGCTCACAATCTAAGAGGGAAGCAGAACTAACATTTTCAACCCCCACATTCTACAGGTAAGGAAATGGAGGCACAGAGAGGCTAAGTGAAGTGCTTGAGGTACTACTGCTGTAATAAGAAATTTTCTGTTTTCACCGTTTTCATCTCACCTGGCTCTGACAGAATCCCAGTCTAATACCAATTTAGAAAGCTGCTTCCTCTGCTTCTGAATGTTGGGAATTTCCACCTGGAAAGAGAGAACAAATTCAGCTGTCTAACTTTTGTTTCTATCCTGAAAGGTCATAAAAATTCATTTGCAAATCCAATTAAAAGAAGCATCTTTACAAAAAATTGTATCATTATGAAAAGTTCTTTCCAAGTGCAGCGACATCAGGGAGCACTCCTTTTCTCTAAAAATTTTATTTGCATCCAGACCGAGCTATATTATTTCCTTTTAAACCGAGCGATTACCTCTGCTAGTGTATTCAGTGGATCCATTATGTCCTTTTCAACCAAGACCTCGTGTAGCGAGAGCTCAATGGCCAGTTTATTCTCAGTATCACCACATGTCTCCAACATTTTCCTTAAAAAACGAACAAAAAAACCCATAAAACAAAACCCAAATGATCAGTAAAGAAAGTAAATACTATTAATGCAGAATGAAAATATGCTAGTTACTTCCTTTGGAGGCTTCGAATTTCCATATTCCCAGAATATTAACTTTCAAATGGGACACACAGAGATCAGTGACAATTTAAGTGTACTCATTTATTTAAATATTTTGTAGAAGTTAAAAGGTATAAAATCTCAACCACATTCGGGTTACCATGGATTGAGATGAATAAAACAGGAGGGTCAGGTAAGGGCAGCACTAAGCTTTGCAGAAGAGCTTATTTCAAGAGGCAGACTTTTCCTAAACTGATAGTTTCCAGAAACAAGGATTTCAACGTTTTGCTGACCAAATAAACCAACTGCATAAGCTCATGAAACTGTCCAAGTCACACAAAACCCTATTCATGGAGTAGTTCTACATGATTTATGCATCAAAGCAAACTTCCAAGAGGAGGAGAAATATTCAAAGCTCTGTGACCATCTTCAGATCACTTTCAGTTTAAACACAGAGCTTTCCTTCACATATAAAAATGGCACTACTGGTGATGAGATTCCATCCGATATTAAATGCCTGCAGTGGTTGGAGCACTATTCAAGGTCTTGGGGACACTGATAAAGAGAAAAGAGCCATGTTCCGTGTTCTCAAGGAGCTGACAAAACAATGGAGGAAACTGGAGACAAATTGGCAAATAAACTATATCTAAGAGTTCATAGACAGGTGAATACATAAACAAACAACAGATAAATACATAAGTGCTAAAAATAGCTAATAGGATGGCCTGAGTGGGCACGGAGGAAACATCATCAAAGGCATTTAGCTCCTTGTGGGCGGGAATGTGTGTTTGTTGTAGCCTTCAACTCTCCCAAGCGCTTAGTACAGTGCTTTGCAAGCAGTGAGCGCTCAATAAATATAATGGAAAGAAAGAGGAGGTAGCTTTTTATGGACAGTTTTGAAGGCGTATAAGACATGGGATACCAAATTCTAGTTACCACAAAAAGAGATTAGAAAATAAAAAAATAAAGGCTCAGTTTTACCACTACATGAAACCATAGTTCAATCACACCTGGAATACTGTGTTTTATGAGCGACATGAGGACAACCAAGATGATCAGCTGGATGGAGAAACTTCTGAATGAGAGAGGGCTGAAAAGTTTAGGTCAGATATACAGAAGTGCCAAGGTGATTGAGGCGGCGGCATAACCAGAAAGGTGGGGGACTAGACAGGGAATGCCTCTTACAGGTAGTGATTTTTTGAAGGGTTTTGAAGGAGGGGAGAGATGTGTTTTGGCAGAGCTGGGGGTAGGGGGAAGAGGGGAAGTTCAGGGAGGGTTCAAGGCATGAGCAACAGATGAAGGAGGATGGGTTTGTGGGGGAGGTACAGCAACACTGTTAGCTAGGAAGAGTGAAGAACCTAAGTGGAAGGAACAAATAGATAAAGGGAAAGGATCAACGCTACAATATTTCCTCAAGGAATCATACTGTTGAAGAATAAAGTTTCTCACTGCAAATTTCTTTAAGAATGCCATCAGTTCCCGGTGCTCTACATTTTTTAATGGCCATGTCTGTGTTGGTTTCTTCCTCCAAAGCTTGAACTCAGGCTTTGCCTTTTTTTAATGGTATTTGTTAAACGCTCACTATGCGCCAGACACTTTATTAAGCACTGAGGTAGACAAAAGATAATCGGGTTGGACACGGTCCATGTCCCTCATGGAGCTCACAGCTTTCACCTCCATTTTACAGATAAAGGAACTGCGGCATAAGCGGCGGGGCCGGGACTAGAATGTGGGTCCTCTGAGTCCTCGGCCTGTGTTTTATCCACTGGGCCATGCTGCTTCCCATTTTGACTTCCCGTTTTGATCTGTTCTTTAGGTAACTGAGGTACAGAGAAACGCTGCAAAGGCTAATTGCCACAGTTGACTTCAAAGTCTAATCTGGGACCAAACCACAGCCTGCACACGCACAGACGGCTCTCTGCTGGGCTGTCACGTTTCCTGTCTGCGGTGCCGACCACGGGTTTCTCTTATTCGCTTTCATGTGGAGGTTAAGAGACCACAGATAGTTCAATTCCACAGATAATCCAGAAATCATCTCATTTTGTCCAATAGCCTTAAACCTTCTCCTCAACCACAACTTTTACAAAAACTACTAACGAGTAGTAAAATGAACTGCCCATGTTCATCCTCTGATGGAGGTGTTAACAGGCAGGAAATTGCCAAAAGACAGGAAGCAGAAAGGAAAGAGAGAGGCAAAGAGCCCAAATAATCTACAAATTTAAAAAACAAAAACAACCAAAACAAAAACCCAAACCAGAATTTTACTATGTATTCGACTGTTTTAATAAACTTCCAAAACAATTCATGCCTGTTGACATGCACCAATCTTTGTAAATGACACCATATTCCGAAGAAAAATTGACTGCTTACCCCAAGAGAGAATCTTCAAGCTGACCGGATGCTTCTTGCATATTTTGAGCAAGTGCTGTCTGAGGGAGTTTTTTCTGTAATTTAGAAAGTACCCATTAAGTAATACTGAAAGAAGGAAATACCTGATTGTTTCGGTTTGTTTGCTTCTAACTTTTCCCAGTTCCATATTCTCTACTTAAAGCCACAAAATTTCATATGTATAACACATACCTCCTGAAATTTTAAGAACCATTTCATGACTCCCTGCTGACATTTATATAATAGGCACCCTTTCAATGGGCAAGAAATTTAGCTGCAATTTTCTGAATAAAATAATTGTGAACAATACTGGGTTCCACAAATTTCCCTCATCACATATTACTGAAAATAAGTTTCAATATGACTATTTTTTTCTTTTGTTTAAATGGTGTTTAAGCACTTACTCCTTCCCAGACTGAGCCCCTTTTTTCCTATCCTCCTCCCTATCCCCTCCGCCCTACCTCCTTCCCCTCCCCACAGCACTTGTATATATATATGTTGCTACAGATTTATTACTCTATTTTACTTGTACATATTTACTATTCTATTCATTTTGTTAATGATGTGCATATAGCTTTAATTCTATTTGTTCTGACGACTTTAACACCTGTCTTCATGTTTGGTTTTCCTGTCTGTCTCCCGCTTCTAGACTGTGAGCCCGTTGCTGGGTATGGACCATCTCTATATGTTGCCGACTTGTACTTCCCAAGCGCTTAGTATAGTGCTCTGCACACAGTAAGTGCTCAATAAATACGACTGAATGAATGAATGAACTTACTATGTGCCAGGCACTGTATTAAGCACTGAGGCAGATACCAGATAATCAGGTTGGACACTGTCCATGTCCCAGTCTTAATCCCCATTTTACAGAAGCGGTAACTGAGGCACATGGGTGTGAAGTGACTTGCTCAAAGTCACGTAAAAGATGGGTGGCAGAGCCAGGATTAGAGCCCGGATCCTTCTGAGTCCCAGGCCGGGCTCTATCCACTAGGCCACGCTGCTTCTGAAAGTTCAAAATATGCCCAGCCCAGATGCCTCTGGAATCTTCCGCAGGGCCTGATGCATAGCAGCTTCCCCTGGAAGTTCAATTTGCACCCAGGCTGGCCTCAGAAACATACCCTGGGTTCTTTGGGTTGAGCCGGAGATTTCTAGTTCAGAAATGGATCCAAAGTTTCAGTTACATGGATTCTTCCCTCTAAGAATCTCAAACCATTTTGCAAACATGAAATTGGCCTTCCTAGCCCTGTGAGGGGTGGTCTGTCATCCTTATTTTTCAGTTTGGTAGTCTTAAAAACAGACTTCCATGTAGCTGCTTCCCATAATCATCATCATCAATCGTATTTATTGAGCGCATACTATGTGCAGAGCACTGTACTAAGTGCTTGGGAAGTACAAATTGGCAACATATAGAGACAGTCCCTACCCAACACTGGGCTCACAGTCTAAAATGGGGAGACAGAGAACAAAACCAAACATACTAACAAAATAAAATAAATAGAATAGATATGTACAAGTAAAATAAATAAATAAATAGAGTAATAAATATGTACAAACATATATACATATATACAGGTGCTGTGGGGAAGGGAAGGAGGTAAGATGGGGGGATGGCGAGGGGGACGAGGGGGAGAGGAAGGAAGGGGCTCAGTCTGGGAAGGCCTCCTGGAGGATTCCACTACCTCCAGTGCAATGTACACAAGGCAATAATAATCCATCACCCTCAAAAAAATTATTGACAAAAGGAGCATAGTTTAATAATGATGTGTTCTAATATCTTAGTAAAACCATCCATTTGCAACCAGTCTCATAGAAGAGCAATAATTCCGATACTTGTTAAGCACTCGCTAAGTGCTAAGACAAGCACTAGAAAAACAGCGTGGTCTAGTGGAAAAAGCACAGGCTTGGGAGTCAAAATACCTGGGTTCTAATGCCACATGACCCTGGGCAAGTCACTTAACTTCTCTGTGACTCAGTCACCTGATCAGTAAAATAGGGACCGAGACTGACTGACTTTATTCTAGATGAATTCCTGCAGAATGAATGCCAGTTTCACTTAGTCATTATGTGAAAAAAATGAAACCAACTCACCCTAACAGGTCTATCGAACAATGAATGCCCTTTGCAAAATGTCAAGTTACAGGCAGAATTTTAACTTCGGGAGAGGTAGTTTGGAAAATGCAAATAATTTAATTTTCTAGAAAATACAGATTGCTAAATTTGCTTTAAAGCGGCAATGTTATTCAATTTAGCATGGAATATCTGACAAAGGAAGGAGCAGGAGTCAGGAAAGCACACTCTATAGCTTTGGTTTAATTTTTGCTGCACCATCTTTGATGGGTGACATAAAAATCATTATTATTTGTTTACAATGGGCCAAGCACTGTATTAAACACTGGGGTAAACAATATGAACAGATGGGACACAGTCCCCGTTCCACATGGGGCTCACAGTCTAAAAAGGGAGGGAGAAGAGATACTGAATCCCCATTTTAGAGATGAGGAAGCTGAGGCACATAATAGTTAAGTGACTTGCCCAAGACTATGCAGTAGACAAGTGGAGGAGCCGGGATTAGACCCCAGGTCCTCTGATTTCCAGGCCTAGCTATGTGTCCGAGTTCTCCAACTACTTGCGAAGGGATAAGGATCTTTACTCTCCCCTTTCTGCCAAGACCTTATGAAGATGAACAAGGACAGGTGGAATTTGTGTTAGGTGATTTTTTTTTCCCTCAGCAGTCCTCTTTCCAATCCTTTCCCTCTTCCTATTTATCCTTAGTTCTGCCATAAATCATCTTCTGGATCCAAGTTCCTTGAGGGCAGGGATTGGGTCTCCTTATACTTTTGTACTCTAAATGTGCCGGTCCAGTGCTCTGCACAAGTAAGCACTCAAATACTGCTTTGCACATAGTAAGCACTTAATAAATGCCATTATTATTATTATTATTATTTTTACTCATCACTAGATTGATCCCGCCTATCGCGCTCTCCCCATACCTCCCTCTAGGATAGTTCCTGTTGGCCCATTTCTAATAGTCTACCTGTCTTCCCCTCCTGCTTATCTGCACTTCCTTCATGCCCCTTCCCTTGTTGGCGTGCTTTTCTACTACTACTACTACTACTAATAATAATAATAATAATAATAGTATTTGTTAAGTGCATGCCAGGCACTGTACTAAGCCCTGGGGTGGAGACAAGCAAATCAGGTTGGACACAGTCCCTGTCCCACGTGGGGCTCCCAGTCTCAATCCCCATTTTACAGATGAGGTAACAGGCCCAGAGAAGTGAAGCAACTTGGCCAAGGTCACACAGCAGACAAGTGGCAGAGCCGGAATTAGAAACCATGACCTTCTGATTCCCAGGCCTGTGCTCCATCTGCTATGCCACCATTCTCTTCTCTTGAGCTCTCTACCACCTTCTTTGGTATCTCTTGCTCCTGTCTCGCTCCACCCTTAAAGGAAAAAGGACTCAGGTGTGTAGGGATGGGATGGTTGCTGCAGTATTTTGGGGACTTCCAGGCTAAAACACCCTCACAGATCTTACTTAAATTGGGTTAAGCTTATAACGAGAGTAATGATAATTTTGGAATTTGTTAAGCTCTAATAACCATGTCCAACCTGATTAACTTGTACCCATCCCAGTGCTTAACACACAGTAAGGGCTTAATAAGTACAATAATAACAATCAATAGCACCAATATGTACCAATATGTACAATGGTTAAGTGAACTGCTCAAGACCCCACAGCAAGCAATTTGCAGAGCTGGAATGAGAACCTAGGTTTTTTTATTCCCAGGCCCACACTCTTTCCACTAGCCACATTGCTTCTGATACTCGGCTTCCATTTGCCAGGAATTTTCTCCAAATAAATCTCTTGGAGTTTTTTTTAATTCCGAGCCTTCCAACAGCTCCACAACCCGGGACTTATTCGGGAAAGGCTGCCAGCGCCCAGAGACCAAAACTTTAGCTTCCTCCACCCCAGCCAGCACTAGAAGGAGTTGAGGGAGATTCTCCACAGCCAAGTCTTAGCTGAGTTCCCACGGATTTTTCCACCCTTTCCCAAATATGGAGGTGGGCACCCAGGACACAAGACACATGGGAATTTTATTATAATTACTATTATTATTCTTTGTTTTAAATGCTTCATATGTGACAAGGACAGTTCTAAGCGCTGGGGTAGTTGCAAGTTAATCAAGTCAGACACGGCCCCTGTCCCACGGGGGCTCACCATCTAAGTAGGGGGGAGAACGGGCAGTGAACCCCCAATTTACAGATGAGGAAACCATGGAACAGAGAAGTGAAGTGATTTGACCATGGTTGCACAGCAGGCAACTGTCAGATCCAGGATTAGAACCCAGGCCCATGCTCATTCCACTAGGCCACACTGCTCCTCAATTTCATGGGAACGAGAATGTAATGGAGGTGGGGGGCAGGGGGAGGTGGTGCAGTGCTGTCACCACAGAGGACTGCAACTGCCATCTGATTATCGGATCCTAAAGGATTTTGTTGGCTGGAAATCTCAACCCATGTCATAATCTTACCAGCTTAATTCTAGGGCTCAATCTACTTACATAGCAGCACCTGATTGGATGAAGGGGAGAGGGAAAGAGAGGTGGGGGCACCAGAAAAGAGAGAGCCTGTCTGGCATGAAGGGGAGAGGGAAAGAGAGATGGGGGCACAAGGAAAGAGAGCGCCTGTCTGGCAGAAAGGCACATGAAATGTAAAAAAAAGGACCAGATACTTACATGTCTCTTCTCTGAATCGGTTCCCTGCTGACCCTGGAAACATCCCATTAGGCGCTTATAGGAATTGTGGCACACTGATCGGACCGTGTCGAGCCGCCTCTCGATCTGACAAGCCATGGGGAGAGAGACAAATCATCATCTATTCATCTACTGGCAAGTAATAATAATGATGGCATTTATTAAGTGCTTACTATGTGCAAAGCACTAGAACCTCTTTCCACTTGCCAGTTATATCTTCCTATCGCTAACACCCCGCTAAATGTTAAACTCTAAATTCTAAACTGTGAGCTAGTTGTTGGGTAGGGACTGTCTCTATGTGTTGCCGATTTGTACTTCCCAAGAGCTTTGTACAGTGTTCTGCATACAGTAAGTGCTCAATAAATACGACTGAATGAATGAATGAACTCCTTTAAGACAAGAATTGTGTCTGCAATTCTATTGGCCTTTCCCAAGCATTTAGCCCAGTGCTCTGCACAGGGTAGGCACTTTTTTTTTTAAAAAAAAGGTTTTTGTTAAGCACTTAAGTGCTGGGGTCAATACAAGTTAATCAGGTTGGACAGAGTCCCTGCCCCACATAGGGCTCTCAGTCTTAATCTCCATTTTCCAGATGAGGTAACTGAGGCACAGATAAATGAAGAGACTTATCCAAGGTCACAGAGAAGACAAGCGGTGGTGCTGGAGTTAGAACCCAGGACCTTCTGACTTCCAAGCCCGTGGTCTACCCACTAGACCACACTGCTTCTCATAAAAGCTACTGACTGATGGCTCCAAAGAAGAAACTCATGGCAGAATCTGGTGGGAAACACTTCAGTTCGACTTTAAATGGAAAATGTCCCTTAGTCATTTAGATTTTAGGTAGTGGTGGAGAACTGGGCCGGAAGAGCTGTCTGGTAAAGAGACGGACCCTTGGTCGAGGGAGACTGGAGAGTCTGAGCCACTGCTGGGTGAAGGCTGAAAAATGGAGAGACGGCCAGAAGGCAGGCAGGACAGCAGTGGATCAGATCTTAGAAACAAAATATAAAACATCTGTGGTCTCGATGAACCTTGAAGTATGGAAAAATCACGTCATAGCACCCAGGCCTTGACCGGTGCCATACTCAGCTGCACAAATGTTTCTTTTCACCCTGGAGTGCTTTGCATCAACTTGTAGGTCACATTTTAAACTGCTGCAAGTTGTGGAAAGAATGCTCCCTAGTGCTTCAACAGCACTCTCCCCAAATCATGTGATGGCAATATGTTACAGGAAAATTTTCTGTACTCTTCTTTTAATCCAGAAACTTGATAATCCATTTAAAGGATCATTTTGGGGGTCCAGGCCACAACCATTAGCACAATAGTAAGTGTGGTATTTGTTAAGTGCTTACTACTGTGCCAAGCATCATACTAGGCTCTGGGATAGTCCCTGTCCCACCTGGGCTCACCATCTAAGCAGGAGGGGAAAAGGTGCTGGGGAATCTCCATTTCCATATGAGGAAACCGAGTCACAGAATTCCAAAAAAGTTTTAATTATTTGGGCATAGACCTGGAAAGGATCTTACCGGATTATTAATGCTTCCATTTCACTTTCCAAGTTAGGTTGAACCTGATGGTGTGGGCAGGGTATAACAGTTACTTGGAAGAGCCACTTAGGAGCAGATCTCTCAAGTACCAGGGTTGTGATAGAGCTGCTTATTGCAATGGGAACCTCATTCACAGATGCAAAGGAAAGCAGCTAATATGCATTTTGACGATTTGTAAATCCTGGGAGGAGGCTCTTGGGGATGCTCTCTAGTTTGAAAAAAAGTACCTAAAGTCTAATTTCAACTGTATAAAATAATGAATCAATATGTAAACTGTATGCCTCATCTATGAATCCCTTTTCATTGATCATCATCTTCAAGTGGTATTTATTAAGCATTACCACGTGCAGAGCCCCATACTAAGAACTTGGGAGAGTACAACAGTCGGCAGACATGTTCCCTGCCCACAAAGAGCTCACAAAGGACCCCAAAATTTCCAAAGCCCAAATGAGTAGCTCTAGTGAGCAGACCCGTCTATATTTATGACTTTAGTAATCATCACTACAGCTCCATCGGCTTTTACCCCAACTCTCATGACAAATAGTTTTATAAATAGACACTAACCCAAGTGTTGGCTTCCTCACATTTGCAGAATGCATTCCTCTGGCGGGTTATGAAAGTAGAATCCTCTAGGGTAAGATTTCAGAACGGTGCAGGATATAACACGATTCACAACATGAAGGTAGACACATCCTTAAAATGGATGGGCTGAGCTCCAAAACAAGAGGATGCCTGGATAGCCCACTTGGCTGAAATTTGCCACTGAGGACTTTTGAAGCTGGTGACCAGAACTAAATCATATTATTAAGGCCTCCACCAGTTTTCTATGTCTCCAATTTATTTCTGGTGTATAACCTTCCACAGAAAAGTGAAGTGACTTGCCCAAGGTCACAAAGCAGATAAGGGGGAGTCAGGATTAGAAACCAGGTCCCCCGTCTCTCAGGCCTGCGGTCTACATACTAGACCACACTTTTCCTTATACCTGAAGTTAGTTAGATCTCCCATTAGGCATCTCTAGGCTAAACAACCCCAGTTCCTTTAACGTTTCCTCAGCAGGTCTATTTCCCCATCTTTAATTACTTTGTCCCCTTTCCTCTAGTGCTTTCCCACTTTATCATTTTTTAAGGTGCGGTGACCAAAACCACAATACTAGACCCAAGCACTGATCTGGACAACTAGTTATGCTAGAAAACAGTTTACACAACTTATTATGGCCTGAACATTAGAGAATCTTTGTGTGGGAGCGAGACTGTCTGGATACAGTACGCCCAAGTAGGGTTTTTTTTTTTTTTTGGTATTTGTTAAGCACTTACTGTGTACTATACTAGGTGCTGGGGTAGACACAAGCTACTTAGGTTGGACACAGTCCACATCTCGTATCGGGCTCACAGTACTAATCCCTATTTTACAGATGAGGTAACTGAGGCCCAGAGAAGTTAAGTGACTTGTCCAAGGTCACACAGCAGATAAGTGGTAGAGTCAGGATTAGAACCCAGGTCCTTCTGACTCCCAAGCTTGTGCTCCACCCACTGGGAAACGCTGCTTCTCCTTGGAAGAAATGGCATGTGCATTTGTTTGCTCGCACATGTAGTATTGGACACTTTATACTACAGTGAGAGTTTTCCTTAACGTGGAATTCTGCGAGAACGGGATGCAATGTGGCTGGACTAGGAGATGAAGCAGAATCTCGGTCCCGTGGAAGTCGCATAAACTGGAGTATTCAAATGTATTGAATTCATTTCCCAGCACTTTAGCAGTTCCTGCTGCAACCCAGTTCCTCGAGGCTGTGGATGATAGCAGGACTCCCAAACTCCTGCTGTACAAGGGGCCGATTTGAAATGTCTGCCAAGGGGGCAGGAAGAAAAAAAAAATCACCAAAGTAACCTTGAAGAGCAACTTCAAAGGATGCAGCACAGCTGTGGAATGCTGGGGAACAGCAGCCCCTGACAGCCCAGCCTGACAAGTTGCAACTTGCAAATGGATTTTTCCCCGAAGTTGTTAGGCTGCCATAAGGAGACCCACACCCCCTAGACTGTAAGCTCTTTGTGGGCAAGGAACATATCTCCCAACTATGTATGCAGTGTGAGTTGGTAGACACGTCCCTGCCCATAAGGAGCTTACAGTCTAGATGGGAGGCAGACATAAAAGGAAATTTGAGATATGCATGTAAGGTGCTGTGGGGCTGAGGGTGGGTGTATATCAAGTGCTTAAAGGGGACAGATTCATGTGATCAGATGAGGCAGAAGGGAGAGGGAGTAAGGAGGTGAGGACCTAGTTGGAAAAGGCCTATTGGAGGAGATATGATTTTAGTTAAGGCTTTGAAAGTGGGAAGAATGTGGTCTGTCCTATAAGAAGCAGGAAGGAGTTCTAGGCCAGAAGGAGGATGTGGGCAGGGGGTTGGTGGCGAGACAGACAAGACGGGTGCTGCAAGAAGTGACTAGTTTCATATCTCAGAAGGCATTCTTCACATGGGTTTCGGCAGACAGGATTGATTTCATTAGCTAGGAGAGCAAGAGCATTGGGGTAATAACTGAACAACCTTTCCTGCAAAGTTGTTCTCTCTCCCCACAGAGATCTTCCTTCACTAGATCCCCTCCACTGATCCCAGGCCAAACCCAATTTGCCCTCCTTCCCCAACCTCTCCTATCTTGGTGGAGAAATCCACGCCCTTAAATAGACTGTAAGCCCACTGTGGGCAGGGATTGTCTCTACTGCTGAATTGTACTTTCCAAGCGCTTAGTACGGTGCTCTGCACACAGTAAGTGCTCAATAAATATGACTGAATGAATGAATGAATGAACGAACTCTACCCACTCTGTCAAACTCCACTTCCTCACCCTGCTGCCCCTCCACCGATCTCGCACACCAACACCCAGCCAGGGGTTGTCTCAAGGGTACGCTTCCTCTGCTCCTGTGTTCGTGCCACGGGGAGCTGTTGGAAGAAATCTGGGCACTGGGCCAATTTTGAACACTTTGAAGTTATCTTTCCTTGCTATAATTCACTTCCACCGGCAGCACTGCTTCCCCTCCCTCACTGACTCAATCGATAGTATTTACTGGGTGTTGACTTTGTGCAGAGCTCTGTACTGAGTGCTTGGGAGAGTCCAATACAATTAGTGGACATGATCCCTGCCCTTCTGGTGTTTACAGTCTAGTGGACTCCCATGTCCACTGCCCTCACCAATTATTCCAGAACTTTACTTCCCTTCTGAAATGCCCAGGAGGCTCTCTCGCCTTGATGAGCTTCCCAATAATAATAGTACTTGTTAAGCGCTTCTGCGCCGAGCACCATTCTAAATGCTGGGGTATATGCAAGTTAATCAGGTAGGACACAGTCCCTGTCCCACATGCGGCTCACACTCTAAATCACCATTTTACAGATGAGGTAACCGAGACCTAGAGAAGTGAAGTGACTTGCCCAAGGTCACACAACAAATACGTGGCAGAGCCGGGATTAGAACCCAAGTCCGTCTGACTTCTAGGCCCGTGCCCTATCCATTACGCCACACCACTTCTCTACTTGGATGACAAACCTGAAACCACCAAGGGTCACTCCAAATCTCCACCTTACCTTTGTAAAGTCCTCTCCTTCCCGATCTCTTATCCTTCTCAGCCATCTCTCAAGAGACTTCCCACTTTTGCAAAATCTACCCTCTCCAACTTTGCCTTTGACCCCATTGCTTCTCATCTTCTAAAATTGCTTCTGCCCAGTATTCTTGCTCCCTTGCTGCCGTCTCCCACTGCTTACTCCCTAATGCCTCCTTCCCCTCTGCCTTCAAACATGCCCTCTTCACCCCTCTCCTAAAATAATCTCTTCTGGATTCCATGCTTGATTCGGCTACTGCCGTATCTCCCTCCTCCCGGCCCCGTCCAAATTCTTTGAACGAGTTGTATGCACTGCCTGCCCACACTTGCTCTCCTGCAACTCCTTTCTTGACCCTCTACAATCCCGTTTCTGCTTCCACCACTCCACCTAGACTGCTCTCTCCCAGGTCGCCAACCATCTCCTTCTTGGACAATCAAATGAAGTCCATTTTCTCCGAATGCCCCTCGAACTCTTACCTGCCTCTGACATTGCAGACCACTCCATTCTCCTAGAAGCACTGCCTAAGCTTGGTTTTGCTGACACAGTTACCTCCTGGTTCTCCTCTCTGGCTGATCTTTCTCAGTCACTTTTGCCAGCTCTTCTTCTGCCTCCCACCCTCCAACTATGAGTGACACTCCACACTTCCTTTAGAGAACCGTGGCCTAGATGATTGAGTACGAGCCTGGGGGTCAGAAGGACCCAGGTTCTAATCCTGCCTCTGACATTTGTCTACTTTGTGACCTTGGGCAAGTCTTAACTTCTTTGGGTCTCAGTTTCTTTCTCGGTAAAATGGGGATTTAATCCCATGTGGGACAGGGGCTTTTTGTGCCCGGATTATCCTGCATCTACTCATCATCACCATTAATCGTATTTATTGAGCGCTTACTGTGGGCAGAGCGCTGTACTAAGCGCTTGGGAAGTACAAGTTGGCAACATATAGAGACAGTCCCTACCCAACAGTGGGCTCACAGTCTAAAAGGGGGAGACAGAGAACAAAGCCAAACATATTAACAAAATAAAATAAATAGAATAGACAGTTCTTAGTCCAGTCCTTGGCACAGAGTAGGCACTTAACCAATACTACAGTTATTACTGCTCTTAGTTTCTGTAGCTCTGGCACAAGTTCTCTCCAAGTGCTTTGGCTAGAGCATTGTCCGGGAATTAGGGAACGCTTGTCCGACTCTGCTCGTCTTTTTGGACACATTGGCTGGTGTCAGAAGAAATGAGTTTTGTGCACGTGTGCAGCCCCAGACAAGAGTAGTACCTCTGTGCTGTTTCCTTAAGGCAACTTTCTTCAAGCACACATGCCCCGTGTTCCAGGGGAACTGGCTATTGGCAAAAATCGGAAAATACCCTAGCTGCTAGTGGAAAGCTGAAGTCACAATGCAAAGACACCCTAAGTATTACTTTCACAAGCTGCTTCCCGCATTTCAACACGGTATTAAATTTGGAAGTCAAAAACTAAACTTGGAATGCTTGAAATAGTTACTCCCAAGTTTCAGAAACACTGTCGGGAGAGGGTGTTTCTATACAGATGTTCTGCCTGCTTAAACATTGTGCAACCATCTCTTTGGGTTATAAAAAGTGGGTCAATCTGTCACACTGTTGCAATGGCAGCTGCAATGATCTGCTAACTTTTCCCTTAAAGAAAACCAGAATGACACCACCAACTGAATAAATGTCCATTTTAAGAAAAACTGATTTGCTTGATCGGTGAAAGGATTATAATCTAGACTGCGAGCCCGTTGTTGGGTTGGGACAGTCTCTATATGGTACCAACTTGTACTTCCCAAATGCTTGGTACAGTGCTCTGCACACAGTAAGTGCTCAATAAATACGGCTGAATGAATAATCGTCCAAGCAGTTGCTTTGTTCACAGTGTCTGTGGACAGGATAGGGAAAGTTGCACAGCTCTGGGACATTTCGTGAGATCACTGGCTGTCTTGTTCAGCTTCTCTTTAGCTCAATGCCCAGCCAATTGAGGGAAGGAGGGCGACTCACATCCTGAAAGCAGTAACTCCTTGGAGGCAGCGGTCATGTCTGCCTGCTCTATTGCATTCCATCTCTCAAGTGCTTAGTACAGTGTTCTGCACACAGTTAGTGCTCATCAAACATCACTGACTGAAGCTCATTATGGGTGGGGAACATGTCTACCAACTCTGTTATTTTGTATTCTCCCAAGCGCTTAGTACAGCGCTTTGTGCACAGTAAGTACGTGATAACTATGACTGATGGACTACACTGGTGCTCCGTAGGGAGTTGACACTATTTCCTTAGCAATATTTTGCATGCTAAAATAATTACTGGATGTGTATGTTTATATTATACACATTTTAAAATTCACCCTTTCTTAGACAAAGAGATTATTTGGTCAGTCACGGAATACACTGGACTCAGCCCCTTACTCGAAATGGAGACAAATAAATCTGAGGGGAAGCCAGTCAAGAGTTCTTGGTGTCACACTTAGAAGGCTAATTCATTAGTGTCTTCAGGCAGATCACAACAAAAGCAGAGAAGGCTACCACTCCAAACCTGTATAATAATGGGCAGGAACACAACCATTCCAGCTGTTACTGGTATGTGGCTGTGTTTTATTTTACACACACAGCACATCTACAGCTCTCCTTTAAATTTCAAGAACCACCATTGTTGGTGACTTCTCACCCATGTGAGAGCTGTACTGGTTGTGTTGCCCACAGTCCATGCCACACACTGCTGTAAAAGTGGGCCTTTGCCGCTTGCAATGTCTGTTACCATCTAATCTGCTTATAGATATCCTGATCTTCCAGAAGGCTTTGCTTGGGAAGGGTCACCCCTCTGCAGACTTGATACTTCCAGGCTGGAATATTGATTGTTGAAGGTATTCCCAAAAGTCCACTTCTCAGTCATCCTGTTTGAGCCGGGATCACAAGAAGCTGCGTGGCCAGGTGGGTAGAGCACAGGTTTGGGAGTCAGAAGGACCTGGGTCTAATCTCAGCTCCGCCACCTGTCAACTGGGTCACCTTGGGCAAGTCACTTCACTTCTCTGGGTCTCAGTTCCTCACCTGTACAATGGGGATTAAGACTGGGAGCTCCAGGTGGGGCAGGGACTTTGTCCAACCTGATTAGCTTGTACCTACCCAGTCCTTACTTACAGCGCCTGGCACACAGTAAGCACTTAACAAATACTATTTACATAAAAGGCCTGAAATCCCCTACCATCAGGTTTCTGTGGTCCACAGGGAACTGCTTAACTGGACTGGCCTCCAACTCCCCCAACACCCAGCACTGGTAGGAGCAAGGCGGCCAGAAGTCGGGACCACTAGAATGGAGCTGCCCTTCATCAATAATAATAATAATAATGATAATGATGGCATTTGTTAAGCGCTTACTACGTGCAAAGCACTGTTCTAAGCGCTGGGGGGATACAAGGTGATCAGGTTGTCCCAAGTGGGGCTCTCAGTCTTAACCCCCGTTTTACAGATGAGGGAACTGAGGCTCAGAGAAGTTAAGTGACTTGCCCAAGGTCACAGCAGACATGTGGCAGAGCCGGGATTCGAACCCATGACCTCTGACTCCAAAGCCCGTGCTCTTTCCACTGAGCCACGTTGCTTCTATCAATGCTTCTATCTATCAATGCACCTGGGACTGCAAATAAGCTGTCGGACGACCGAGATGGCTCCTTCCTCTCTCATCACTCATCTCTAGGGAGAAGTCACACCCCTTCTTGGTTAGGTGGCCAGCAATATAACTTCCTAACATCTGGCACACTGGGGAGGTTGTGATTTAGGCCTAAGGCGGCCCTGCTTGGAGCCTGATGACTATTCCCCCCCCCAGCAGAGAGGCACTGCTGTTGTTATTTTTGCTTAATCAACCCCTTATTTCTCTCCCTGAGGCCTTGGTCAGTCCCCATGTCTGAGGTTGGGAGCCCCAGTGGGTCAGGGACACGTCCACATCATTGTCCTCAAACCTTCCCCTAGCATTTAGTACAGGGCTTGGGCACACTATAAACACTTATGTGTCAGACATAATATCTGTGTCATTAAAACTTCTGATCTGCTCTTCCTTTTTGTGTACGCCCCATCATGGCTTGCTGAAGCGAGAAATGCACTGCTGCCAGCTAAAAGATCAATCTAAACACCTTGTTAGGTGTCTGGTAGGATCTCCATAAAGCAAATGGAGATACTCATAGTCTCTTTTGGGAACTACCATTTACCTGAACAAAAGCTTGGGAGAAAAAAAAAAGAAAGCTCTGATAGCAATAATAAGTATGGTATTTGTTAAGCACTTACTATGTGCCAAGCACACTTTTCTAAGCGCTGGGGTAGATACGAGGTAATCAGGTTGTCCCATGTGGGGCTCACAGTCTTAATCCCCATTTAACAGATGAAACTGAGGCACAGAGAAATTAAGTGGCTTGCCCAAGGTCACACAGCAGACAAGTAGCGGAGCCGGGATTAGAACCCATGTCCTCTGACTCCCAAGCCCAGGCTCTTTCCACTAAGCCACGCTGCTTCTCAGGCTGCTTCTTTGGGAAAGTCACAAAGTTGGGTACGTGTTCCTCTAAAAGCCAGCCTAACTTGTGCTTTCAATTATTTGGGCTTATTTTGGTTTCAATTAGTCTGGAGAGGAGGATGTGTCTTTCTGAGAAGGAATCTGTTGCCGTGCCAATGAAGAGAAAATTGGCTTTTGCTATCAAAGCCACAGAAAACTGAAACCAGAAGAAATTGAGCATGTTCAACTTTATGCCGAAGTTTAGTGTTTAGATACTATGGCCTTTTTAGCTAAAGTGTGGTCACGACCACAAATTTCAGTCACTTCCCAAGCAGGTCAAAAAAGACTACAGAGTCATAGAAGGGCAGCAAAGGAAATATTCTCCTTTGTAAAAAAAAGAAAAGATGCATTGGGGAGAAAACAATGTAACAATAATTCTGGAACTTTATTAGACTATTTGAGCTTTCTTAGCCATGGGGTAACATTAAGGGAGGAGACCCTGCAAAAGAGGGATGCATTTCACCAACGGGGTGGGTGGTGGGAGTCATTTCCGAGTTGCGTGGTCAGGACAAAAAAACTGTTTTCTGTATAAAACAAATAATCACTGTAATGATTACAAAATGTTCAGAAAAGTAAAGGTGTCTATCCAAGGCCACCTGCAATGGGTGCCAATGGATGTGCACATTCCGGGGAACGAGAAAAAGAAAGAGGAAATCTTAATTCATGGGTGGATATACGTTGATTGGCCTAAATGATGTGTGGTGAGGCAATTCATGACTTTGGTCCAAGAAGCAGTTGTTCAGATAGGATGGAGCAGAGAAACGGCAATGCTGGGAATCTGAATGTCAATGGTGTAGTAGCTTCTATCTCTCTCTCCCTCATTAAAGGTAAGTTTCTGTGTGGGCAGGGAACATGACATGCTTGAAAGGGAATGCATCTGTATACTGTTATATTATACTCTCTCAAGTGCTTAGTACAGCGCTCTGCATATAGTAAGTACTCAATAAATACAATTGACTGACTTCTCTTGTACTTTCCAAGCACACTACGTTCAGTAGGTGCTTAATAAATATGATTACTACCACTACCTCAACAAAGGAGAGGGAGGACAAGTAGGTAGGAATATTCGAGAGCAAGTTGAGAGACAGACCTCCAATCAATCAATGACACTGAGTGCTTACTGTGTGCAGGGAACTGTACTAAGCACTTGGGAGAGTACAATGTAACAGAGTTAGTAGACACATTCCCTGTGAGAGAAGACAAGCACAGCCATTTTGTACACGGTTTACCAAAGTGGTTAAGGGGAGAACTCAGACAACAAGACAACTATTCAGATACCTCTCAGAAAACCAATCCACCAGGGTGCTTGCTCCCTACCTCCCCCATAAATATGTCAAAGACAAAGTCATCTGGCAAAGGGAGAGGAGCCAGTGCAGCCCTGAAAATATATTCTATTCTTCAAGAGGTTTAGGAACTTGAACTTCTCCAGAACACAGGTTCTCCTCTTCTCTCTCATCTCTCACTCCACCCTAACCTTAGTTGTAGGAAACACAGGGTAGTGATGTAATTAGCGCCTACTTTTAATTATAAACACTAAATGAGAGGAATTTTCCCCAGACCACTGAGTGACAATTAGGGAGTCCATCACCCTTCTTGGAGGAAAAAGTCCTCATTGACAACCAGCCAGGTGCCAGCAGGGTGCCAAAATAGAAAGTCGCTGGTTTGTAGGGCAGCTTTGGGAGGGCCTGATTCCAGCAGGGCTGTTGGGGAAAATCCACGCTGATAGCCGTAATTTGTCTATATTAATACCCGTCTTCTCCTCCAGACTGTAAACTCGTTGTGGGCAGGGAATGTGTCTTGCTTATTGTTATACTGTACTCTACCAAATGCTCAGCACAGTGTTGTGCACACAGTAAGCGCTCAATAAATATGACAGATTGACTGACTGACTGATTTTGCAAGTGCTCAAGGGAACCTAAAAGCAGCATGGGACAAGATCACATCGAACCTTTCTTGGGCTGGAAAACTGGATCCCGGCCCAACCAAGACCACTTATCCCTAGCGGTACTGGCTGCTAGAACCAGGTGGAATAAAGAAGTGATTAGCTGTCAAACTCAAAGTTCATTAGCCCAAATTGAAAGCGGCCAGGAATTCACTTCCTAGGGGTCTGGAGGTAATGTACTCAAATTATTTTTCGATTCTGAAGCATCACATTTTACAAGGCTGATTTAAACGCAGGATTGACTGAGTTTGGGAGACATTCATGAATAAGAAAGGGTCTTTGGAAAAGAAAGTGTACACCCTTATAATGGAACACTATTCTATGACTTTATAAACTCCAATCACACCTCTCAGATTGATGAGCTGTGATCATTTCCATGATTAGGAAATCCGCACACAAAATCTTCATCATCTTGATTGACTCGGTGGCCCTTCTCTAAATAAATAATACCAAAACTAGTACTACTACTACTAATAGTAGTAGTATTTGTCAAACATTCCCTGTGTGCCTAAGCACTAGGGTACACACAAGATAATCAAGTCCCAAAAGGAGCACACAGTCTAAATTTATATGGTTATGGTAAAATGCAGTGACCACAACTTTCCAGGTGTGAGACGACATCCTGGTTTTATATAGTGACTAAACTAAGCCTGTGTTTTCCTTCCTATCCCCTTCCTGAAACACCCAGAATTTGGTTGGCCCTTTTCCCTGTCACTGCACACGGCACCAATGATTAAAAGATCAACAGTGACTCTGATCTCTTTCCTTAGCTGTGACTGATCGCTGTCAGTCCATTATCATGAAGTTGTAATTTGAATTTTTTTCCCCTTGGGATCGTTTTCATATGTTGGCTGGCACTGACACTTCTCTGCATTTTTTGGCCCATGTTGAGCAAATCACTTAACTTCTCTGTGCCTCAGTTACCTCATCTGCAAAATGGGGATTAAGACCGTGAGCCCCATCTTGGACAGGGACTGTATCCAACCTGATTAGTCTGTACCTACCTGGAAGTGTAGTAAAGTGCCTGGCACGGAGTAAGCACTTTAACAAATACCATTAAAATAAAAAAAAAGTTAAACACAAGTGGAACTGGAACTTACCTCGGGATAATCCTACGTATACTTTCCCATTAAGAAATATGGCCATTTACCCCGATTACTTGTTTCCTATCTTTTCTAGCCTTGACAGGATATTCCCTCCAATATTTGGGTTTAGGAGAAAAACAAAAACAAATGACACAAAACCCTTGGTCTGGAAACTTGTCAAAGGCTTTTTGGAAATCTATATATATTACAGCCCCAACTTGCTATGATCCACGTACTTGATCCCCTTCAAAGAACATGGGTGGATTAATGAGACAAATTCCCTATATAGGAAGGGACCCCCTTCAAGCTTTCCTGTCAATTTTGAACACATAATATCTATTTTTATAAAGTGTTTTGGGGTAAACTTTTACAGAGAATGCAGCCAAAATGAAAAAAAAAAAATCACACGGACAGTCCAGCTTAGATAAGAGATTTCTCCAAGGGAAACAAAAACTATTAGTCAAATCTTCCATCTGGGCGCAGCCAAATTTATACTGTGCCTGGGAAAGCCTTGCTGGCACAAAAATTTCTGGCAGGGAACTGGAGTTTCTGGCTTCGTTTCACAAAAATGTGCTGTCTAACTCATGAGACGAGAGACGTTTAAAAAGATTTGTTCTTAGGGGGTTTAGCAGAATTGAATGTTTAACGCACCTTGTCAGGGGGCATTGAGGTTTTCATAGCATAAATGCGTTTTCTTCAAATCACTGCTCTCTCCCTTGAGTTAACTCTACATAGCAAGGCTGTTTTCAGATTGCTAAACGATTCACATTCTCAGATAATCCAGTTTTTAGAAGGATGAAACTATCACAACCCACTGGAGTTACAGACTCCTCCAATCAGTACTGCTTCATTTCATTCAGTTTTACATCTATAGAAATTTGTGATATAAGTACCCCCACATAGTCTACAAAAAAAACCCCAAATCCCCCACTAATCTATAATCTCAAGAAACCTTCCAGAGGAAATGGAAAGAAGTGGCTTTGAGGGATTTTTTAAATATATGGAAATGCTTTGTACAGATCCTTTTGAAAGTGTACAAGTACGGTAGACTCCTGGAGACGAATGGAAAAGAACTAAAGAACTTGTTTTAAAAATACTTTACTATCTGTAGCTCTGAAATTTGGGGAAAAAAAATGTGGGTGGGGGAGGGAGGGAGGAGAGAGGGGGCACGAGATCAATCCCAAAATAGATCTCTTGGTAAAACATAATATTTCTAAGACATAGAATTAACCCACAACTAAACAGGCTCTTTTTTAGTCCTCAGAGCATACATGCCCGTTGGTTGGCGGAAAGGAGGTCGTGTCCACGATAAATACAAGCGGGGACAATGCAAAGGTTGGGAGCCAAATAAAATTTCGGCAGGCCTATTCACTTGGCGGATACTGCTACGTGTAAGGCTAATGAACAAAACTGGAAAACAAACTAAAAAGTACTTGTTAAACAGACTAGCTGAAATTTCTGATTTAGGAAGGCTTCTTACATCTTTTATTTCTACAGTTTATCACACGATCCAGGAGCAAAGACATTAACCTTGCCATCCCCACAGTCTTCTAGGTACGGCAGAGAGCTGAAGCCCGGAGCACCCTTCCTCCCGCCTTCACTGACCCCTGGAACCTAAAAGGAGTCAAGGGAGGAGTCAAGAGGGTGGCTTTTCTCCCAGTCCCCTGCTCAACTCAACCGTGGAAACTATGGGGCTCCCACTGTCCACGCTGGGCAGCCCTACCCCTGAAGCCCACACTGGTCCGACCACCACCTGCTCCTTACCTCAGGAAGCAGTAGCCCTGATGGTGGACAAGCCCAACCAGCCCACCACAAAGCGGGGAATCAGGAGGTGGTGCATTGGCCAGGGAAGGGGAGCAACAACTATGGAGGCTAGACACCATGGCTGAGAGCAGGGAAGGGGTGCAGTAGCCTCAGATGGCTGGTGTCTGTGGGCGGCTGGTGCCCCATCTGAGGGTAAGAGCAGCCTCTGGCCCAATCCAGCCCGGTAACCCCATGACAACACGCTAAATGGTTGGTGGTGCTGGAAGAAGAGGGTGAAGTAGCGATGACGACACAGCCGGCAAAGTTCACTCATAGGTTACAGGGTGACTATTCCTACTGTACGCAAACCACTGTACTAGGCAGGCACTTGGAAGGGCTTTGGTGATGACCAAGTCTCCAGTCAAAAAAAGACAGAAGAGGCAGAGTCCCGTAAACCGAGAATTTGAACAAAGTATTGGATTACAAGAAAGAGACTTTGTCTCAAAATCCTCTTTTCCTCCTCTTCTCCTGCCTCCATTTATTTTCATCTCTTCTATTATCCTCCCCCACCCACTCTGTAAAAGCTGCACCGCCTAAATGCTTTACTCCAAGTCTGCGCCTGCACTCAAAATGCCAAGTTCTTTCATTCATTCAATCGTATTTATTGAGCGCTTACTGTGTGCAGAGCACTGTACTAAGTGCTTGGGAAGTACAAGTTGGCAACATATAGAGACGGTCCCTACCCAACAATGGGCTCACAGTCTAGAAGTCTAGTTGACAGCCCCTGAGTGATTCCCATTCTTCAGGTGTCTTTTTATTACATCCGACCCAAACACTTTCATACCCTGCATGAAACTACAACACCTCTCGGACTCGGGTTCAGAAGTTCACCCATTTGCACTTTTTTGGGTTTCATACTTAGGAAGTGAAGCAAGATATTCCAGTCTCATGAGAACAATTAGGAACTATGTTAAATACTGTTACCTGTAGAAGATCATCATTGAGGACTTCGGTTTTCTCCGCTCTGTGGAAAAAAAAAAAGAAAAGAGTTCAGAATTGGAACTAAGCAGATATTAGTAACACTTTTGGTTGCTGTACATTTGCAGAGGAGAGGTGCAAGGAAGTGGGGGGCAGGCAGAGTGGAGAAGGCACCGGGGGGAAAAAAGAGATGAAAATGGGGGGAGTAAATGTGGTGTAAACTTGCTTTTGGGGGCAGTGATACAGTTAGGTGTTAGGGCAGCATCATTCCGTCCTCCTAGGTGCCCAGGCAGAGGGACAGGTGGCTGTGGGGGGCTGGGAGAAAGGGCTCACTTAGGGACGATGACATGCAAGTCAGGATGGGTGGAGGGTGCAGCAGGGTATAGAAACAGCAGTAGGAAAGCCAGAAGCTGCAACCCAGGTCAAGCCCCAGAACCTCCAACAGACACCGGCACAGCGGCCAGACTGACTGGCCGGGGCCACCTCAGCTCCATGTCATGCTGGGCTACCTGGTGCCTGTTCCATGGCATTACCGGGCTAAGTTTTTTCCTTTTAGAGCCTAGAGGACCTATTTTTTTTTTTTACTACAAAATGTAGATCATGCTGAACAAGCTTATTTTATTATCGCCTAAGTGTAAGTTGAGCTAACACTTAATTTTTCTAACAACAACAACAACAAAGTGGGACCCACACTTTACTAGCAGAGACTGTGGCCCTGCTGGGATCGGGACTAAAGCCAATGAATTCAATTCTGCAAGAGAAGCTTCAATTACTGCCCTTCTCTCCATCTCCTAACCCTATTCCTTCTCCCACTGGTATTCCGTGGGAGGGGCAGTGCAGGTCATGGAAAGGCAACAGTATTTAAAGGAAGTATCTATGTAATGTTTGGGGACATTCATTCCTCTCCAACCTCTTCTTCCCCAGGGCGAAAATTACTTCCCAGTCAGTCACCCCTCTCACTTCTGGGCATCTACCTCTGAAATTCCCATCCGGTGACATTCTCTTGGGACAACCCCTCCAGGGCAGAGGGGCCCGTGAGCACGGCTCAGCAAGTGGTGACTAAGGTCAGTTGGCAAACAAAAATACCCACGGTCTCAGATACTCTTTGCCTTTGCTTGCGCTTGGCTAAATTTGGTATTTTTAGTTTAATGTCTTATCTCAAAATCTCTAAACCTCCAGCCACTGTGAAGGCTAAATTAAATACTGAGCTATACCCCTTGAGGAACTTTTCACTTTATCAGGAGTAAATTTACTGAGCCTTGCCAATCTCTCTCAGTCTCAATATCTCTCTCTCACTCTCTCTCTCTCTCTCTCTCTCTCTCTCTCTCTCACACACACACACACACACACACACACACACACGTACGTTATCCAGCTCTCATTCATACATTGCCGCTCCATGAAGAGTGATTCCTAACTTGAGTCTAGGCACTCATACGCAGCTGGTGATTAACTACCCACCTGCAGAACCCCAATCCTGGGAGTCATCCATCCCTCCCACCCTCAGGATAACTGCTACCTAACACATCTTCCTTTTGTCCATTATCTACCATACCAGCTTCTACCACGCCCTGCTAGTCAATCTCATCTTCCACTCGTTTCAACAGGTCTCAGCTAATAAATATTATAAACAACAAAAGCCACACACACCTTTAAGGACAAGGAAATCTTATTTCAATGGCTCCTATAACAGAGGGAATTATATATCCTTCCCTGTGTTCAGTATATATATATGTATACATATATATATACTGAACACAGGGAAGGATATATAATATGTGTATATATACACACACACATATATGTGTATATATACACAAATAAACACACACACATATATTTAGATAGATGGCTGTCTTTATTGCTTGAAGCCACCACTGATGGTGCTTTTGGTGCGAGTGGCTAAATAAATAGATGCAGAAATGACAATCTCAACCACATAATGCATACACACAGACTGTCCTCTGTTGTGGTGGCATATTTGCACCACGTAGTGTGGCTCTCCTTTTCGCCTATTTCACAATCCTCAAAGTTTCCATTCCAAAAGAGCTGCTCCTTTCTCTCTCTCTCTCTCTCTCTCTTTTCGGGGGGTACTGGTTAAGCGCTTCCTATGTGCCAGACATTGTACTAAGGACTGGGGTACAGACAAGACTATCAGGTAGGCCACAGTCCCTGTCTCACATAGGGATCACAATCAATCCCCGTTTTTACCGGCAAGGTAACTGGCACAGAGAAGTTAAGTGACTTGTCCAAGATCACACAGCTGAAAAAATGGTGGTCAGAATTAGAACCCAGGTCCTTCTGATTCCCAGGCTCATACTCGTTCCACTAGACTGCACTGCTTCTTGGTTGTAGGGCTTTTAGATGAGATTCCCCATTGTTTTAGCACATAATTAAAAAGTACAGTCTCACAAATTACTTGCATTCTCTTTGAGCCTGGGGTCCCATTTCAGCTCACCCAAGAGCAGCTGTTTGGGTAACCTACAGTCATCTGTTCTCCTCATATACCCCACCTAGTGAAGTTGTCCTGAGGTGAGCAGAACTTCAAAGCTACATTCCCAATACTTGCTGCTTGTGACCAGGTCGTATTTATTGCATTGGTGACAGCTTACTTTGTATAAGGCACTGAACTAAGAACTGGGTCATGGTTCAAGGATGATCATTTACGTATGGTCCCTAGCTCCAAGTAGTTCACGATCTAAAGAAGCAGCTGGATAGATAGGGATGATGGGGAGGGAACGGGCAGATGCATAAGGCAAGGAAAAAAAAAACACTTTATACAGCAACAACCATTGCCAACAGCAGCAGCAGCAAAAAGCCTAAAGAGATAACTTTCGGGCTTCTCACAGCTCTGGCACATCCCACCAGTGTTAGATGTTATAGGTATGTTGCCGCTGTCCCCTCTGCTGTCCCTGTGGGTATGGGGTGGGACTTCTCCTGAGCGATGGATGGTAGGAAGGACAGAGCAATTCACTGGACCCTGGTGATGGGGGGGATCTGGGGCAGTATGGCTCCAACTCCAGCTTCTGCCTGCTTGGTCACTGGTTGGTCAGTTGGACTCTCAAGTGAAGGGATACTGATAGTCGGGTTCATTCATTCATTCATTCAATCACATTTATTGAGCGCTTACTGTGTGCAAAGCACTGTACTAAGCGCTTGGAAAGTACAATTCGGCAATAGAGACAATCCCTACCCAACAATGGGCTCACAGTCTAGAAGGGGGGAGACAGACAACAAAACAAAACAAGTAGACAGGCATCAATAGCATCAAAATAGATAAATAAAATTGTAGATATATACACATTAATAAAAGAAATACAAATGTATACAAGTGCTGTGGGGCAGGGAAGGGGGTAGAGCAGAGGGAGGGAGTAGGGGCGATGGGGAGGGGAGGAGGAGCAGAGGAAAAGGGGTTCAACGTGTAATATATGGAGTTGGGTCCCAGTCTCCCACCCTACACAAGGTTAGAAAGCACTTTCGTTCTGTTTACCTTCAGTTTGCTCTGAAGTCTGGTGCCACATTATCACCACGCTCACTGACAATATATGATAACCTCCGAGGTTTGATTAAATACGGGGGTACCTAACTGAAGAGAATGGAGCCTAAAAACCCAACATTATTAAGTACCACGTTACCACACCCTTCAGCTCATTTGCCAGCCAAGGGAGAAAGATCGCTTTAAAGGTAATCAATTGTACGAATAACACAGAACAGCAAGATCACAGCTACCTGTTATTAGATCATGAATATGAAATTTTTAAATTTTTAAAGTAGAACCAGGGTCAGGACTCATTCATTCATTCAATCATATTTATTGAGCGCTTACTGTGTGCACAGCACTTTACTAAGCGTTTAGGAAGTACAAGTTGGCAACATATAGAGACGGTCCCTACCCAACAGTGGGATCACAGTCTAGAAGGGGAAACTATAAGTGGATTCTAGGCAACATCCTATCCCCCAAATCAGCTGGTCTGAGGACCCCATGACCAAATCATCAAACACTTCCTCTGAAGAGGTGATGGGGAGGAGAGGATTTAAGGAGTGGATTTATTGTTCCGCTTCTAATAATTACTTCCACTCCTTAAACCTTCCCTCACGCTTCCCCATCTGGTTCCCGTTCCCAGTCGGAGCCCACCAGCGATGCCCCAAACCAATGGGGTGTTCCCGGTGCCCATGCCACTTTGGGAGGCCCCAGGAATGGCTTTGCTGCAACATAGTGTAAAACCAAATACACACCTTGCACATTCAAATGTACGGAAAGTAGTTTCTAGGTGGCATGTGGCTTTCTTGAATTAAAATGGCCCGAATTACATGCTTGCATTTCAGAAAAGTACCTTCAATCTGAAACTCTACTTCTGAAGGCTCATCTGACATTCAACAGAAGCATTACCACGTGGAAAAAATATTGGGTAACACACTTGGGTTAGCAATTCAACTGGCCAGTCTTCTGAGAGCATACTGAATTTTAAGTATTACAGGGTATTTGGTTTCAATCTCATGACTAGTTATGTGCCTGGGACTTTCAATGATTCAGAAAATGCTTGGTAGGAGGGGGTGGTTGGAGAGAGCTGAGGTTGTATATCTTGAGAACTAAGTATTAGACAGCTATTGGAAAGGGAATCCCATGAGCAAAATACCTCTTTCTAAAAATCACTGAGAAGCAAACAGATTTTCTCAGAAAAATATCACTAAGATGGAATTCTCTATATTGTGGACCACAGATACAAAACTTTGCCTAGTTACAAATGGTGTTTTTCAAGTTCCCCTCATACTTTTAACATTTCTGAGAGGAGAGGGATTGATGACAATTAATGGACAAGCAGTGCTCATGAGGAGAAAAAAAAAAACAGAGGATGCAATAATGAAATTTTAACTTGAAAAGTTGCCTTCAGATGGACTGTACAGAGGCTACATCAATTAGTAGTTTTTTTAACGTAAACTATATGTGACTCATGCAGATGAACAAGGCTCTTAGGAAAACCTTAGTAGAGACCAAAGTCTTTCAGTGCTATAAATGTGCTTGCAGGTCTATGTAAAAATGCCACGTAATAGTAAAAACTACTGGTCACATATGGTAGGCTTTAGCCTTACTTAAATAATTTACAAGACTATCAAGCAGTAAGCAATAACCCACCAGACATAAGGAGACTCTCTCTCTCTCTCTCACACACAAAACACCCCTGAGAACTGTGGGTCTGTCTCTGCTTCCAGAACTAGGTTCCTCCATCCAGGAAACCTGACTTTATGCACATAAGATTAGCAAGTTTGAAATAATACTTGTCACTGAAATTGCTAATCTGCACTAAGAGCAATAGAACGTCACTATGGGAACCACACACTGCCAAGGTAATTTGAACACAGCTCGCTGTGTCCAAACATCTGTGAAAGCCATTCCATGACAATTTTGGGTGTTCTCTTCTTTGGTCCCTTAACTCTGCCAAGTCACTCTTGGTTTTATTTCTCTCTTGGGCACTTTTTTCAAAATGCTCCAACTTTTTTTTCAATTCAGTATTGGCTCACTGCAAGTCCTCAATTCCTCCAATCCCCTGGAAACTCCAGACCACAGCTAACACTTCTCCCCTTTCCCTCCCTCAGGAACACAACCTCAAGAATTTTCTCAAAGAATTACTTTTACTAAATTTGCACTCCAACATATGCATATCTACCTAGCTATTAGAGTTAAGTAACATGAGGATTTCAACTGAAATGGCAAAAAAAACCTAATAGCACAAGGGAAAATCCTTGTCAATATAGCTGAAGATGCTGAAGTTTAAATGATCTGTACCACCTTTCACTGAAATAACTTTTTCAGGTATCCTGTGGAGCAGGATCACTTCAGACCAAAAACCACCTAGTCAATAATAAATTTAAACTTTCCAAGATATTTTTCTTACTAACCAAAAGAAAGCTGAAGTCAATACATTGATTGCCAGTCAGAACCGTTACTATTCCTAATATAGAGCTACCATTGGATAGTGTAACCGTTTAAAATAAAAAGCCAAAAGTAAAGCAAATCATCAGTGGTACTTATTGAGCACTTACCATGTGCAGAACACTGTACTATGCACTTGGGAGAGTACACCAGAGTCGGTAAGCACATTCCCTGCCCACAAGGAGCTTAAAGCAAAAGCATCATGCCATTTTCATGTCTCCGGCTTTATAACCACTCCCTGTAAAATTTCAGGAAATTTCACCTGATTATTTCTCCCCAGTTACAGGTTAGTAATTTGGCAGGTATGTATTGTCTGCTCTATATTTTTGAAAATGACATTATGAGATTACCCAAGTACTCAATTTCTCTGGAACACCATTTGGATCCCAGGAAACTGGAGCCTGCCTTTTGAGATGGTTGGAGTCAGGTGAGGCCCCTTGAAAAATCTAGATTCTAGAAGCCAGAGAAAGTACAGAGAGTGACTCAAACACTCAGGGGGGATGGAGCTACTTGTTAGAAAAAAGACTGAAAAGACTAGTCTGAAAAGATGAAGATGAAGAGGGAATATAATGGAAAAATCAGTATCTTGAAAGATATGATCATGGGGAGAACTGCACTTTTCTTCACCAAATCCCACAATATGATGCAAAGTTCTTCTAGGCTGTAAAGGGCTGAGAAGTAGCATGGCTCAGTGGAAAGAGCATGGGCTTTGGAGTCACTGTTCATGGGTTCAAATCCTGACTCTGCAGTTGTCAGCTGTGTGACTTTGGACAAGTCACAACTTCTCTGTGCCTCAGTTACCTCATCTGTAAAATGGGGGATTGACTGTGAGCCCTCCTTGGGACAACCTGATCACTTTGTAGCCTCCCCAGTGCTTAGAACAGTGCTTTGTACATAGTAAGTGCTTAACAAATGCCATTATTATTATTATTATTATTAGGGTGCACTGATGCAAAACCCTGCACTACAGGAAAAAAACTGGCACAGTAGCACTTAACCCACGTTCAACACCGTGCAGATGGACACAGCTCTTCTGTCCAGCAGTACCCTACGCTGTATCCAGACAAACACTGTTCGAAGAAAGTTCCCTAATTCTGACAAAATGCAAAATGAAAACACACATCATGCAGAACTGAGCGTACCAGGATGAAGGGGCCCCTCAACCTGGAAGACGGTACATTTGAAGTAAAGGACAACCCTGATCACACTGCCCCACCTAAATCCATAGAAACTGCTACACCAGGATTGTGGATACAAAAAAAATATCAACACCCTCATCAGCCCCATCTCAAGTGAGGATTTGGAAAAGAAAAAACAAAAAAATACATGGATGAAAAGTCCATAAGAGCCCTGCTGTTATCCCAGTGGATAGCACGCTGTTCTGGGAATCTGGAGATGTGGATTCTAATCCCAGTTCTGCCTGTAGCTAGCTACTAGGGGAGAACACTGCATATGTTCTTCGCAATGTGCTTTGCCTGAGCCCCCCTACCAGCTCATTGCACCCCATGCTCCAGAGAAGACAGAACTGGTGAGGCTTGAGAAGGGTCATTCAAGTCATGCCCAGTAATATTTAAGGAAGCTTAATAGTAGGAAAAATAATGGGTGCTGGTATACACCTACACATGAGGAAAGATGTCAAGGAGGTCAACCTACACATTTTTCCCAGCGGGGAGTTGAGGTGGGGGGGGAGGGAGAGAGGGAGGGGAGGGAGGGAGGGAGGGAGAAAAGACAGGGTTGTTGGACTCAGCCACGAAGAGCCTGAAATTCTGCTCTGCTAGCCACAGATAGATCTTTATTTTTTTTTTTTGTCTTTATCTTGTCCTAGTATTTTGTTTCAGCTCTCCTTCCCCCTTTTTATTTTCAGGTTGTAAGCCCCCGCCATGGGACAGGGACCGCTGTCTAATTCCCACCCATGTATTCCTTCCAGCACTTTGCATAGGTCTTGGCACACGCTTAATACTTCCTCCCCCTAACTCCTAAAATAGCATTACATGAATTCAGAAAAACGCTCTGTGAAGCCCAAATAACCTTAATGGTGCAGGCACCCATGAGTGGTTTTACAGAAGAGAAAGAACGGAGCCACATGAGCCTAGGATCATGTGGTCTCTAATTGCTTCCATTTGATCGACTCTTTCAAGCTGCTACAATGACTTCCTGTGCCTGATCTAAAACGCCAAACTTCTTGACATCTAGAAGTCACCCTGGGAGAGCAAGAAACCTCAAATCTGCATGTAGGCTGGAGCTTAGTTTTGCATTACCAAGTAGAACTCCACCGACACAGCCTAGAGTTTCGAGCCACATCTATTTTAGCCAAAGGAAGGGTGGGCCAAACATCATTTGTCCCTTGTCTTTTCAGGGAATAAACATGGGGCGATGCCTCAGAATCAGAGAAATAAGACCAAAAAAAATCACTATACTTTAAGCTTTTTGAGTAGCTATGAAAGCTTGGAGTGCAGAGAAGTGCCAAGAAGGCTGTTACAGCTTATGCCTCTCGGGGATCTACTTCTGAGCAATTGTCTTTCAATCAATTAACAATTTACTGAGTTTTAGAAAATGTGCAGAGCACTGTACTAAGCTCTTCAGAGAGGGAAAAAAAGAGTTAATAGAATGATCCCTGGCCTTGAGGAGCTAACAATCTAGTGGTGTGGGGAGACAAACACCAAAATAATTTAAGAAGCAAGAGACAATAAAGATATGTACACAGGGGCAACAGGGGGCTTCCCTCCCCTGGCAGGCACCTGGTGGTAAGGTGAGGGTTCAAACATGGCCCTGTACCAGCTGTTTCCTTCAAGACTTCTCATCCCAGGAAGCATGATATATTTATATTCATATTCTCTCTCTCTCTCTCTCTCTCTCTCTCTCTCTCTCTCTCTCTCTCAAATGGTGTCCTGATTGTCTATCCCCATTATTGTCACCTTTTGGCAGAGTAGGTCACTGAAAGCTATGAAGCAAGTCATGATTTCCAGAGTGGTTACAACTATCTAGGATTCTTAGAAACATTATACCCCTTAAACATAAAGCTTCTCTGTTGGAGCTCCTTGTCCCATTCAAGAGGGATCTTTTGTTCCTATTAATAGAAGGCAACTTAGAAATCCATTCTTCAAGTTCCAATAAAGAATATCTTGAAGTTGGCCCTAACTGGAGTGCAAAGAGCTGCTCTGAGCCACAGGTTATTTTCATGGCCCTATTACGGTACTGCATCATCACCATCAGCAATGGTAAAGGAGCACTTAACTGTGTGCAGAGCATCGTATTAAGCATTTGGGATAGTACAATACAACAGAGTTGACAGATCTGCTCCCTGCCCACAACTAACTTAGAGTCTAGAGAAGACTGGCATTAATGTAAATACTTTATAATTTGAAGGTATGTACTCCATGCAGGGGGACCCATGAAGACCACTTTTCTCGTGTGCCCCAATATGTGAACTATGGTTCTGGTTGATACCGATGGGACCCCTGCATTCCCTGTCCACTACATCTATGTCTTTGGGTTATTCTTCAAGATGGGCCAGAGATGTCCTGATTTCTTGTATAACCAATAGAAGTGAAAAGCAGGGTGGTCTAGTAGACAGAGCACGGGTTTGGGAGTCAGAGGACCCAGATTCTAATCCAGGCTCCGCTACTTGTCTGCTGGGTGACCTTGGGTAAGTCATTTCACTTCTGTTTCTCAGTTACCTCATCTGTAAAACGGGGATGAAGACTGTGAGACCTCAGGTGGGACCTGGAGTGTGTCCAACCTGATCAGCTTGTATCTTTCCCAGCGCTTAGTACAGTGTCTGCCACAGAGTACGTGTCTAACAAATACCACCATAAAATGTGCTTGTCATAAAATACCTTTATTGGTGCTTTTGACTTACTAGAAGACACCTTTTTATAGTGTTTTTCCTGGTAAATTTAGCCTTGATGACATTTCTGAAAGACTACGTGGGAGTATTGGTTTGAATTCACTAGGAGCCTCACTAAACAATGATTAGGACTTCTTGGTCTCAGATGAAAGCTTTTAAGATTTTCTTATTTCCAAACAATTTAAAAAGCCAGCAGCTGGATATTAAGGCCACTGAATAGAAGCTCAGAATTTAATCCTTGGAAAAGAAGCCCAGTAAATTACAAAGCAATATTTAAATCCAGTGACAGAAAGGGAGGAGGTTAAAAGTACACCTAATTCTCCTACAACATGAGGGTTGCATTCTTGCAGAGCCTTGCATTAAGAAAAACTCACAGTTCAGTATTCATGGTGTCAGACGTAGGCAAACCAGTTTCTTCCTACACCAGTCCACGCTGTATCCAAAACAGGCTCATGTCACAGGAATGCTCCCTAATTCCCTAACAACGTTCTAGCCAAATCGCATAGTGAAAACATACGTTATGGCAGACCTTAGTGTACTCTATTCTGCTTACCTAACTACATACTGCTGGTGATATTACACTGGGAGATTCAACAGAACTAAACAGTTTACATTCACTTAGGGTCTTAGTATACCTCTCAAAAAAAGATTGAGGGAGAGGAAGGAGATTAAGAAGAAAAAGAACCTAGAAAAGGCTGGACATACTTTCCAGCTAAATCTAGAATATATAGGAGCTATATAATATCCCTCTTCCCCGATCAGACAGCAGTAGTAGGAAGGTATGCCACATTTACATCGGAGTTTTATTTCCAAGAACAACAAAGTTTATGACCTTTTCTCATGCTGATGTACTGCTTTGCCTCTTCCATCACTACTCTTTAAGACTACATTATAGGCGTGGAACCAGCTCATAAAGTAATCACTGTCCCTTCTCTTAGTAATCATGGCTCCAATTAAATCATGTGTCATACCAAAGGAACATGTATGCTCTCAAAAGCTGTATTCCAAATAAGCAGAAATTCACACAGAGCTTCCTCAAAGGTCATTTGCAGATGCCTGAAGAAGACATTTCCTCCAAATTCTTTTCTGAAAAGACTAAGCAAGTGCACCCTGAGCCAAAATACTGATGCCCCCCTTTTTTTTCCTGAGGTGCACATTTCTAAGTAAATGATCGGTCAATCTTAATTTCGCAGGCTGTTAATTTTCATTATCAAACTTAATTGCAATAAGGCCGGTTCACCTCAATAATTATTCGGGATGAAACAAACACCACCGACTGCGCTGTGCGCATAAAGCCATGTTTTTTCAAAACTATGACTAACTGGAAAAACATCCCCTCTTCCCCCCTCAGCCCCCCCTCCATTTCCCAATGTACAGGGAGGCCCAAAACACATTCCAGATTTGTGACTGGATCTGCAGTCTCAACTTCCGAAAGTCAGAATCTTCTGGCAAGTATCATGGAAACAGAAACTATTTAAACTGAGTGAGCTACCAGATACAACTAACAACAGAGATATTACTAAGGAGAAGAGAGACAATGCTAAATGAGAGGTCATTAAAGCATAGCAATTAAGAGCAGATGCCCACTGACCTAAAGAAAACTCTCCCAAACGGCACGTTTTCTCTACAGCAAAAGAAAGTTATCCAACAATGAAGCTGTTCCTCAGGCTGCATATGAGATGCACTAGTAACACTTCCCTGATAAAGCAGCATAAAAGATAGAGACCTCCAGAGGAAGACAGCATTTTGTGAACTGATGGCAAGACATAAAGCACAGAGTACAACACTTGGAAAAAATGATTAAAGGGCAAAGCAAAAGGCATGTTTTATTTACTTTGATAAATGTAACGATTTCAGAAGAGTAGTTGCTTGTCATTTATTGTTAATGTCAACAGAATGTCAACTAGACACATTTGATTTAAACAAGCCCTCAATGTGGACAATGAACTGCCAAATCTTTGGCCAGAACTCTATTGTTTAAAAACAACAAAAAAACCCTCCCACCTGACATTCCACCACTTTGCAAGTTACACGGATGTTAACCCATTTGACTGTAACTACTGCTATTCACGTAAGCCACTGTATAAGTCAAATCTCACTAACCTACTTCATGTCTCATGTTATGTTTCTTATTTGTTGAAGTTTAGTTGAGAAATTTTAACCAAAAGGCTGAAAAGAGCAGGTGCTCAAATAGTCTGGTGGAAAGAGCAAGGGCCCTCAGAGTCAGAGGGCCTAAATTCTAATCCCAGCTCTGCCACTTGACTGCTGGGTGATCTCAGGCAAGTCACTTTACTTCTCTGTGCCTGTTTCCTCAGGGAATGTGTCTATGTTGTTTTATTGCATTCTCCTACGCACCTAGTACAGTGCTCTGCACACAGTAAGCGCTCAATAAATATGATTAATTTGTAAAATACCTGTTCTCCCTCCTACTTAGATTGTGAGCCCCTTGTAGGACAGGGGCTATGTCCAACTTGATTATCTTATATCTATCTCAGTGCTTGACACCGATTAAGTGCTTAACAAATACCACAATTATTACTGTTATTGTCACCCCAGGAGGGATCTACACTGCTTTGATGGGAATTTTAAGAGTGCATACTTGTTAAGCTCCTCTCCTTCCCATGGAAGAGAGGTGCAGCAATTTGTGAAGACAGGAGAAAAAAAAATATAAATCAGTGCGATCTGAAGGCTAAACAGAAAGGAACTGATGATCCTTAGTGTGATCTAAATGGAATCCAAAAATTTTGTAAGGGAACAACCTTCTGTTCGGGTTTCAAAGCAAACATTTGGGACTCATACTTATGGAATCATCTGTGTTGGTATTTATATTATTTATTTTTGGCTACCTAGTGCTTACTGTTTGCCTACAACTATTGTAAGAGCTTGGGAGAGTACAATAAAACAGAGTTAGTAGATAGGTTTCTTAACCACAATCATATGTAATGCTCACGGGAGTGAAAGGTTTTATTTTTTTTAATGGCATTGGTTTAGGGAAAATGAGGGCATGAAGGTTTGAGTTTCTACATTCTAAACCAATTTATGAGGGAAAATAAAATTTTAGAATAGCAAAATTATAGTGAGTCAGTTTCCTGGTGCTTCCTTCACAAACAGAGGCTACACAGTTGTGTGCTTAAAATAACTGTAAAGAACACAGTAATAGAGAATAAGGCAAACACATTCACGTAAGGGCTCAGTAGAAAGAGCACGGGATTAGAATTTAAGAGACCCAGATTTTAATCCCACCTCTGCCACGGATCCTCTGTGTGACAGTGGGCAAGTCATTTCATCTCTCTGGCCTCATTTTTCTTAACTGCACAATGGTCTTAAGACACCCTCTCTCCTTTCCTCTTACACTGGGAGCCTTTGGGTTAGCAAAGCACAATAGGGGCCCAGTATATACCTGATGGGGTTCAATATACCTCTTTACCACTGCTGCTCTTGATGCAAATTGATGTCATCCATGAAGTCTGCATCCCGAAAGATTATAGACAACCCTATGTGTGATGGATAATCTAGGGGACTATAAAGCTAGAAACCAAAATAAAATTATTCTACTTTACTTCACGCAATTAATTTTCTAGACTTTGGGAGGGATTAAAAAAAGGCAAAATCTAGCAACTCTGCATCAGTGTCGCATAGGGAATTGCAGCCTAATGGAAATAACTGGCCCTCCTTAACATTTACTTCTTTCTCTGATCAATAAGTGCACGGAGAGCATTTAGACACAGACTTCTCAATACTGCAGGTATACAATTTGTACATAAAGCAGTTTTCCATGAGCAATTTAAATGCAAGAATATTGCTTACGTGGGTTATATAAAGCCTATGCCATGATCTAATAAACATCTAGGATGCTAAGGTACTTTTTAAAATTTGTGTTCAATAAGATCTTGTGGTTGGGGTAGAGAATTCTGTACTTCACTTGCAGAATGATACTACGTTCCGTGAGAAGCACCGTGGCCCAGTGGAAAGAGCATATGCCTGGGAATCAGATGATCTGGATTTTATCTTCCACTCCGCCACTTGGCAAAGTAAGACCATGGGCAAGTCAGTTAAACTTCTCTGGATCTCAATTTCCATATCTGTAAGATGGGGATTCAGTGTCTGTTCTCCTACTCAGACTGAGAGTCCCATGTGGAACAGGGACTGTATACAACCTGCATATACTGCATCTACCCCAGTGCTTAAAACAGTGCCACTCTCATGGTAAGTGTTTAACAAATATTATAATTATTATTATCATCCTCTTAAACTAGTAATACATATAGGGGAACAGAAGGGGAAAGCAATGGTAAATGTGAGCAGGAATAATGCAAACTGAAGGCTAAATAAGTGGAAGTTTTGCAGGCCATTATTTCCAAGACAGGTTGACATCTTTAGGAGTTCTGTAGATCACTCAATCAATCAGTGGTATTTACTGAACACTTACTGTGTACAGAGCACTGTACTAAGTGCTTGGGAGAGTACAATATAGTTGGTAGAGACGTTCCCAGACTCCCACACCACAGTGAGCTTTCAGTCTGAAGGGGGAGACAGACATTAATATAATTTGTACATAAATATTTAAGTGCTGTGGGGCTGAGCATGGGGTGACTAAAGTGTCAAAAGGAAACGGATCCAAGCACATAGACGACGTAGAAGGGAGATGGGGGAAAAGGGCACACAGTAAGCGCTCAATAAATACGACTGAATGAATGAATGAATGAATGGGGGAGCCCTCTCGGAGTTGTAACCTTAATAAGGCTTTGAAGGTGGCAAGAGGTGGATTGGTGAATATGAAGTGGTGGATATGAAAGGGGTGAGGGAGGATGCGGAAAAGGGGTTGGCAGTGAGATAGACGTGATGGAGGAACAGTGAGCAAGTTGGCCCTAGAGGAGCCAATCTGGAGATAGGAGTTCATATTATGCATTCTCCCAGTGGTCATATAATTGCATACAAAGGCATTTAGTGGCCCTTTCTCTCAACCCCTGTTGTGCCTGGCCATCTCTGATGTGTCCTCCTAATACATGGAAATGGAAGCAACTACTGTAACAAAAGGAGGGTGAGAGGGAAATGAGTGAAAGAAATAGCCTGTCCAGGCCAAACAGCCGTACGGGAAAAGCCTGCCATGCGTTCTGCAAATACGCATGTACCCCTTCCAATTTGCCTACTGTGCAATAAGTGCTGGGATACATACCAGGTTATGAAATCAGGCATAGGCCCTGTCCCAAACAGGGTTCATAATATCATCCAAGGTATTTATTGAGCGCTCACTGCGTGCAGAACACCATACTAAGCACTTGGGAGAGAGTACAATATAAGCTGAATAGAAATTTAATTCCAGCCTCATTAGCAAGAATTAAACACTATAGTGCCTATCGAATTCCATTTTTGCCAGCCAGAAGCTGTGAAGAGACCAGTCCCACTGTTTTCACCTGTACTGCAATATTGATCAAGTAATCACAGTAGTCATCTTAGCTCCATTTCTTAGATGAGGAGAATGAGGTCCAGAAAAATTAAGGGACTGGCCCAAGGTCACAGAGGTGGCCGTGAAGGAGCAGGGATTTGAACCCAGGTTTCCTGACCTGTAGCCCCGTGCTCTTTCTTCTAACCCATGCTGCCTCCTGAATGTAATCCTCAGGAAAACCAGAGAGGAGCCACGCAACTCCATCACTAGCAAGCAACAGTATTTACTGAGTGCTTCCGGTGTGCAGAGCATTGCACTAAGCATGCAGAGCACTGCACTAAGCACTTGATTACTAAACATTATCCCTGCCCTCAAGGAGCTTAAAATCTAGCTGGGGAGACAGGAACTAAAGATAAACTACTAGTAGGAGGAAGCAAAAGAGTGTAAAGATAGTGCGGAAATACAAGGGTTGGGGATGAAGAAGCCAATCAATCAACCAATGGTATTTACTAAGCACTGTACTAAGCACTCGGGAGAGTACACTATAACCGAGTTGAGAGACCTATTCCCTGCCCACAATGAGTTTACAGTGCTCTGCACACAGTAAGCGCTCAATAAATACGATTGATGATGATATATGTATATATGTTTGTACATATTTGTTACTCTATTATTTATTTTACTTGTACATATCTATTCTATTTATTTTATTTTGTTAGTATGTTTGGTTTGGTTCTCTGTCTCCCCCTTCTAGACTGTAAGCCCGCTGTTGGGTAGGGACTGTCTCTATGTGTTGCCAATTTGGACTTCCCAAGCGCTTAGTACAGTGCTCTGCACATAGTAAGCGCTCAATAAATACGATTGATGATGATGACGAGTTCACAGTACAGAGTGACAGAGAAGTGAGAAGCAGTGTGGCCTAAAGGAAAGAGAACAGGCCTAGGAATCAGAGGACTTGGGTTCTAATCCCAGCCCCGGCACTTGTCTGCTGTGTGACCTAGGGTGAGTCATCACTTCTCTGTGCCTGAGTTCCCTCAACTGTAAAATGGGGGTTAAGACTGTGAGCCCTAAGTGGGGCAGGGATTGTGTCCAACACGATTATCTCTAATCTGGCCCAGGGCTTAATACAGTACCTGGCACACGGTAAGAACTGAACAAATACCATAAAAAAGTGCTGAAGTGGCAGTGGGGGTTGGGGTTGGGAGTGAGGGGTCCTTTGCACATAGCGCTTAATAAATGCCATTATTATTATTATTATTATTATTATTATTATCTGGGCTACACATTTCCCTTCTCTCACAAGGGTATTGTGAAGATGGGTGAAAATGCTAGTGAAGCACTTGGAGCACCCTCCGGAAGCAGAAGACACACATTTTTAGTTCCCAAATCACACACTGAACAAGTAGCATCGCCTGTTGTTAGAGAACAGGCCTAGGAGTCAGCAGGACCTGGGCTCTAACCAAGGCTCCTCCTCATCTGCTGTTTGCCCTCAGGCAGGTCACAACTTCTCTGGGCCTCAGCTACCTATCTGTAAAATGGGGATTATGACTGCGAGCCCCATGTGGGACAGGGACTGTGTCCAACCTGACTGCTTTATATAAGCAGCGTGGCTCAGTGGAAGGAGCACAGGCTTTGGAGTCAGAGGCCATGAGTTCAAACCCCAGCTCCGCCAACTGTCAGCTGTGTGACTTTGGGCAGGTCACTTAACTTCTCTGGGCCTCAGTTACCTCATCTGTAAAATGGAGATTAAGGCTGTGAGCCCCCCGTGGGACAACCTGATTACCTTGTAACCTCCCCAGTGCTAAGAACAGTGCTTTGCACATAGTAAGCGCTTAATAAATGCCATTATTATTATTATTATCCCAGCACTTAAAATAGTGCCTGACACATAGTATGTAATTAGCAAATACCATTAAATAAAACAAAAAAAAACCACTGGAAGGTGTGATCTCAGAAATTTAACCTTTGCATATTCTCATTAAACCACAGAATGCTATTTCTGTTTCCACACAGCGTCGACTTGTTGCTTAACTGCAACAATACTGCGCTACTACATCTTTATGGTGGGGCGGGGGGGAGCAGCAATATCTAAACAGTTTCACGGAACAAAAGGAATTACTCCAAAGCTCTTTTTGTCAGATGATTACACTGAACCGTTTCACATATAATATTTCATTCATTGGGTTGCCTTGACTACACTGGCTCGCACTACAAAACAAAAAGACTCGAGTCAGCACTTTCTGTGTATAGTGATATTGTTACATTTGAGTACAAAGCACTTGCCATGCCATATAATGCCTGCTCTGCAGGATTAAGACTTAGTTAAGTCAATGGCATGAATTCATTCTATATACAGCAACATCTCTTTTATTTTCCTTCACTATCCTGCAATCTGGATCAACCATACTATAAGGAATACGATAAAAGGACCTGTTTTGGTTTAAGGATTTGGCCCATGAATGCTCAGAGTCCTTCAGACATAGTTCATAACAAAACAGCTAAGAGTATTTTGTTCAAATCACCTCCCTTAACGAAAATATACTTTCTGGAGATGCTATTAACTAATCTTGTATAGGGATTTCTTCGCACATTAAATAATAGTAATGATGATGGCATTAAGGGCTTATTATGTACCAAGAACTGGAATAGATACAAAATACTCAGATCAGACTGCGAGCCTGTCTTCTAGACTGTGAGCCCGTTGTTGGGTAGGGACCGTCTCTATATGTTGCCGACTTGTACTTCCCAAGTACTTAGTCTAGTGCTCTGCACACAGTAAGTGCTCAATAAATACGACTGAATGAATGAATAAATGAATCAGATCCAGGCTCACAGTCCAAGGGAGAGGGAGAACAAGTGCCTAACCCCCATTGTACAAAAGAGCAAACTGAGGTACAGATAAGCTACACAATTTGCCCAAGGTTATCCAGCAGTTAAGTGGCAGAGATGACATTAGAATCCAGGTCTCCTGATGCCCAGTCTCTTTTTTTAAAAGAAGTATTTGTGAAGTGCTTACTATGTGCCAGACACGGCACTAAGCACTGGGGTAGATACAAGCTGACATAGCCCATGTCCCACATGGGGATTATTCGTCCCTATTTTACAGATGAAGCAAGAGAAGTTAAGTAACTTGCCCAAGGTCACACAGCAGACTAGTGGCATAGCCAGATTAGAACCCAAGTCCTTTGCCTCCCAAGTCCACGCTCTTTCCACTAGGCGACATCACTCCTCATGCTGCTCTTTCCAGTAGATTATAAGAATAATAATAATAATGGCATTTATTAAGCGCTTACTATGTGCAAAGCAGTGTTCTAAGCACTGGGGAGGTAGCAAGGTGATCAAGTTGTCCCACGGGGGGCTCACAGTCTTAATTCCCATTTTACAGATGAGGTAACAGGCACAGAGAAGTTAAGTGACTTGCCCAATGTCACACAGCTGACAATTGGCAGAGTTGGGAACTATGTCTCAAAAAGCTGTTACTGGTGTTTTTCTTTGCACTCTTATTGAGGTTCAGTTTTTAAAAACTCAGATTGCTCATGACAGAGCCTAAGGAGAGGCAGGGGGGCTACCAGACAATAAATAAGCAGCTGATATCCTCAAAGCAAGTGATGGAGGGGGGCCAAAAATACAGTTAGAGAGGCACTTAAGGGGTGTGTTGGGGGACATTGCTGGTGTGAGGAAAGGGGGGGAAAGGTGGGAATGAAAGGAGAATGAGGGGAAAGGGGGGGGAAGGAGGGCAAAGAGTAAGGATATGGGAAGGAGGAGGGGCATGGGGGGGAGGAAAGAGGTGCTCTGGGATGTTGCCCTGGAGATAAAACAATGTAAAGATCATCGAGCAGATAGTCACTAATGCATGTGCTACTTCCTAAATTCCTGCTGAAGATTAGGTTACTTTGTTCTTACTGGCTTGAGTAGGTGGTTGGTTTTTTTGTTCTGTTTAGTGTCCTCAGGGGCAATGCACCTTTTTATTTTGTTTTTCTGCTGGCAAAGTCGATTTTATAATTGTCCAGCCTTTTAAATCAACTTCCTGTCCATTAATGGAAAAATAATACTATGCAGGAAGGAAGCTCTTCCTAACCCTTTTTACTTTGGTACTTTGCGTCCTCCAACAAATTCCACTGTACAATTCCACTGGTCCTTCCTCAAGCAGAATGACTTTGGATGAGACTTCTAAAAATGTTATCCAGTCCACTAAAGACCATGGCTGCCCTTTATTTGCTGTCACTTAACTCACTAAAGCCTGCACATGACAAGCTTCAATTGAATACAACAGAAATGAGAAGAAAAGGCCTAGATTATTTTATTTCACATTTTGTGTTTTTTAGGAAGCTGGCTGTGGCCAAATAAAGCAAAAAATGCCTGCAAGAAAAGAAAAAGATGTCCTTACTTAAAAAATTGAGCAATTTCTCTCACATTAAGGCTTAGAGAGTCTTCTTAAATTTGCTTCAATATCCAAACAAAATGAGTGGAGCAATCACAGTCCACTAAAAAAGAATTTGGAGCTTGTAATAGTTTATTAGAGTGAAAAATACTTTTGACAAATTGCCTAGTACTTTGGTAGAAAGAGTAAGTATGCCCAATAACACAAATATGCCTTATGGCATTACAGGTAAGAATGGGTTAGGATCCTACCAACTGTGGCTTACAGAGTTTTTTTTTTTTACTTTTGAGAAGGGAAACTCTAAACTCGTCCCTAAAACCTCTTTTTTTTTGGGGGGGGGGGGGGGAGCCTGGGCCCAGTTGCCCAGCCAGGAGCCTCAGGGAGGCTCTGTGTGCTTCCTTGATTCCTGGTTTGGTCAGAAAAAGTCAGTGGAGGGGAGAGCAAAGAAAGCATGGCAGCAGCCACAGAGATTGATTTATAGATAAAATTATTCGGAGAAATATCATGCTGGAAAACACAGAATTTGATCCTAAAGGCTCTGGACCTCTACATCAAAAACTCAATGACTAAAAAAACAGAATAAAAAAAGAGTTTCCTTCCACACTATTAAGAATTCCAGAAATTTTGGCTGCTATTCTGAAAGGCCTATTAACACTGCAGGTGTTTTAGCAAATTCTTTATCTTAATTTTATTCAAGGTTATCATTTCCCTCCCAATCTATCTCCTCACATTTGAGTTTTCTGAAACAAATTCATAGCAAAACCTAAAAAAAGAACAGAAAATAAAATTCGGAACATTAAATGTTTCTGTTCTGCCTTGTTCTTCAACCCCAGGCCCCCAGACATGGGCTAGTGCTAATTTACATTGTGCTAGAACCCAAAGTGACTATATTCAGAGCATTTGCAATGTGCCAAATATCATCAACTCCCAGTTATCCAATCCATTTTCTCCCAACTGCTAGAGGCCTTTTATCTATTGTACCACTCAAGAGTGTAAAGAAGGAAGGCTCCTAACAGTAGCCAATTTGATAGGTGTTAGCAGCTCCTTCCACGCATAGGGAGGATAAGATCTTTGACAGGGAGACTTTGGGTCTGTTTAGGCAGGGAAAATGCTTGGGAAAATGGCACAAACGAGGTTGGTGGCAGAAGCTGAATTGTGTACGAGGGAGGAGAAACAGTTATGCCTGGGTAAAGTGAAGAGCACAAGTACAGTGAGGGGGAAAATGGTAGCTAAATTGTAAAACCTTCGAAGCCAAGGAAGGTGCCTTTTGCTTACACTGTAATCAATTGATCAGTGGTATTTATTGAGCATTTACTATATGCAGAGCAATGTACTAAGCATTCGGAAGAGTACAACACAATTAGCAGACACATTCCCTGCTCATAAGGAGCTTACATCCTAGGGGGAGACAGACATTAATATGAAAAAGTTTTTTATAACATATAATGTAAAGATATGTACATACGTGCTGTGGGGTTCAGGGTGGGGCTAGTATCAAATGCCCAAAGGTCACAGATCCAAGTGTGTAGATGAAACAGAAGGGAGACCAAGCTTATTGTTCTACTATTCATGCTGCTGTATTTCTTTATTTCTGTGCCTCATCATCCCTTCCAGTGCTCTTTACACAGTAAGTGCTCAATAAATACGACTGAAGGAATTAATGAATCCTAAGAGTGAGGCCCCTCCTATGGGCCAAGGTCTGTGACCAAGGTAGTATCCTCATGCCTTTCCCCAAACCATAGTACCATGTTTGCAACAAAGCACTTACAAAAAAGTCATATAATAAAAATAGCATCACATGCTTGCATCTTTGTCTAACTTCTTGCTCTTTTCTCACATCCCTTTTCTCTTTGCTTCTACAAAACAAGTGATTTGCTTCTCTTGTTAGTCTCCGAAGAATTTAGAATAGTAAATCTATTGATGGCATTTACTGAGTGCAGAACATTGTAATAAGCAATTGGGAGAGTTCAAAAAGTCTGAAGACGTGATTCCTGACCTCAAGGAGCTGCCAATCTAGGACAGTGTTTTGTCCTTCACATGAGCACAGGATTGGGGCTAGGGGACAATCTTACAGCTATGTGGCCACAACTCCTTATGACTAATAGATCATAATGAAAGTATTTTGTTTTGTTCTAAGGAACATTTCAAAATTGGGGCTCTAGAGTAAAACAAACTATTCATCTTTAACTTCCTCAATATTGAAACACTGATAGACGAATTGTTGTTTATTAGTTCACTGAACACAATTCAGAGAAGGACAGAGGGAGCAAGAAAACTTATGTACTCTATGGTTTTTGTCATTTTATTCAGTATAAAATTATACAGCTGCCTAATTCCTACATACCTGGTCACAAACAAGACTGGTTCTTCTCCCAAATTTGATGTTTCTGGGACTGTACACAATAAAAACCAGTTAGCGATCAATATAGTATGGAAAAGGAAAGTTCTTCTGAAAACTGCTCCTACTCTGGAATTTCAGGATGCTATTGTTGGACAACAGAAATAAGCGTCTGAGGTTTTCAAGAATGGGGGTGTCAACGATATCAAAACTGTTCTATATCAAACTGCGTAACATGAAGTTTCCAATATACTAAAATTTGTGGAAGTTGCATTTTCTGACATTTTATTCTCAGTCCTGCATCTAAGACCATTAAAAAACACCTGAGGCTCCTGGAGGGAAACCTCACAGAGATGTGCGGAAGCTGCTGCAGCAGAACAGCTAGTTGGAGCAGATTCTGACCCGCTAACCCAGCCAGTCCTGGTCACCATGGTTTGTCCAGGCACAACGGGGGTGGGTGGGTGTGTGTGTGTGTGTGTGTATATATATATGTATATATATATAACCACCCAGGATGGGGGAAACGGTTCGGGGAGCAGGACTACTGGTGTGCCATGTAATTCTACCCGATACCTCCCTTTGCCCTCGACCAGGGTCGCCCAAAGCACCGGGATGCCAACTGCCACAGGCTCTCAGAGCATCTTTGAGAGGTACACAGCACTACACACATACACATGCACCATACTCCTGGAGCCTGAATAGCAGAATTGACCTTTTCCCATCTATCTAACCTTTTCCCATCTAGGAAATTGCTTCCCGAGGCCAATGCAAAATACCAGGCTGAGCTCACCTTGCTTCAGTCACTGCAATCTTTCCAGGAACTGAGCTGCCCTCCCCAACTCAATTACTAAGCATGGCCTCAGATCTGTAGTTTTATTCACTCTAGATATGAGCAAAAATAATTGCAGCAATTAATACTCAGTTTGTTTGCTTTAAAGACTGCTGCTGACATGGCTAATGGCAAACCAAAAAAACCTTAATTGTAATTACAGTAACGCAGAAATTACTCTAATCTGTTCCAATTAACAAGTTAATGGTAACCTATTTTCTTGTATTTTCCAAACTTCTCTTAGGGTGGCAAAAAAATGGAGTTGAGAACTGTAACGTGATTCCAGGAAAATACTCTAATACTTTCCCTAATAAAAATTTGCCTTTTCTCCCCCATAAAATGCAAAAATGGTTTAGATGAATTTTTAGAAGAGTCACACTGGAGGGAAACAGTAACATCTGGGTGAGAAAGGGTATCAATGGTGCCACGTATGCCTATAGTATATTTGTAGATTTTACTAGCCATCAAGATCTTCAAATTCATGTTTTCTTTTGTACTACTAAAATATTGAGTTCTCAAGTTTTTTGGTGAGTAAAAGTGTAAATGTATCATTTTACTACAACTAAATAGCTCATTTATAAACCTCAAATGCTAGTGCATAACAAATGAGTATATCGAGTTTGCTAAGAGAAGCAGCCTGGTCTACTGGAAAGAACACAGGCCTGGGATTCTGAATACCTGGGTTTTAATCCAGACTTGGCCATATGTCTGCTGTGTGACACTGGAAAAGTCACTTATCTTCTCTGTGTCTCAGTTACCTCATGTGTAAAATGGGGATTAAGACTGTGAGCCCGATCAAGGACAAGAACTGTGTCCAACCACATTACTTGATCTCTTCCTTGATGCTTAGTACATTATCTGGCACATAGTAAGTGCTTAAGAAATACCATTTAAAAAAAAACCAAAATCACTGTACTAAGCACAGGGGTAGATTCAAATTAATCAGCTCGGACACAGCCCTGTCCCACACAGGGCTCACAGTCTAAGCAGGAGGGAGACCAGGTATTCAATCTCCATTTTATGGATGAAGAAACTGAAGTACAGAAAAGTTAAATGACTTTCCAAGGTCACACAGCAGGTAAGTGACACAGTGGTATTCGAATCCAGCTCCCCTGATTCCCAGGCCCTTTCTCTTTCCCCTAAGACACACAGCTTCTCAATCAATTATAACCGTCAGGTTATAATAGTACTTAATGTACTTAATTTTCAAAGGGTTCTCTTTAACATCTTACCAATAAGAATTGTGGTATTTGTTAAGCACTTACTCCGTGCCAGGCACTATATTAAGCACTGGGGTATTCATTCATTCAATCACATTTATTGAGTGCTTACTGTGTGCAGAGCACTGTACTAAGCGCTTGGAAAGTACAATTCGGCAATAGAGACAATCCCTACCCAACAATGGGCTCGCAGTCTAGAAAGGGGGAGACAGACAACAAAACAAGTAGACAGGCATCAATAGCATCAAAATGGATACATAAAATTGTAGATATATACACATTAATAAAATAAATACAAATGTACAAATGTATACAAGTGCTGTGGGGCGGGGAAGGAGGGAGGGAGTAGGGGCGATGGGGAGGGGAGGAGGAGCAGAGAAAAGGGGGGCGCAGTTTGGGAAGGCCTTCTGGAGGAGGTGAGCTCTCAGTAGGGCTTTGAAGAGGGGGAAGAGAGCTAATTTGGCGGCTCTGAGTAGGGATAGCATTCCAGGCCGGGGGTAGGACGTGGGTTGACGCAGGACAGGCAAGAACGAGGCACAGTGAGGAGGTTAGCGGCAGAGAAGCGGAGTGTGTGGGCTGGGCTGGAGAAAGAGAGAAGGGAGGTGAGGGAGGAGGGGGCAAGGGGATGGACAGCTTTGAAGCCAAGAGTGAAGAGTTTTTGCTTCATGCGAAGGTTGACAAGCAACCACTAGAGATTTTGGAGAGGAGGGTGACACACCCAGGGTGTTTCTGTAGAAAGATAATCCGGGCAGCACAGTGAAGTATAGGAAAAGATAAATCAAGTCGGGCACGTCTTAGCAAGTCAAACGAAACCCTGCCCTCAGATAGCAAGACCTAGTGGATGGAGCATAAGCCTGTGAATCAGAAGGACCTGGGTTCTCATCCCAGCTCTGCCATTTATCAGCTGGACCTCAGGCAAGTCAATTAGCCTCTCTGTGCCTCAGTTCCCTCATCTGAAAAATGGGTGTTAAGATTGTGAATCTCGAGTGGGAAAGGGACTGTGTCCAACCTGATTAACTTGTATCTACCTCGGCATTTAGTACAGTGCCTGACATAATAAGCACTTAACAAATACCACTAGAAAAAGCTCAATCATTAACCTAACGGCAAAAAGAGAACAGCTGTGGAAAGGGCTTATTTCACTAAAGTCAGTTAGAGGACTTTAAAAATTGTGGAGGTAAGGGGAGAAGTGTAAAAGGAGAGAGTTGTCTACATCAAGGGCAACTCTGTAACAGCTGCGTTATCAGGTGAGTGGGCACACAGAGAAATTCTGCCATTAAAATTTGATAGTGCTATCATGAGAGTGCCAAAGAATGCTATAGCAGAGGATCCTTTTATTTTGTTAATTCTTGATAATCGACCTGTCCTTAATCTTTTCAGCTGAATTGTTAAACAACACGTTTGCTTATGTTCCATTTCTCTGCTGGCCAAATGCTCCTAAATAGGTTAAAAAAAAATCACCAATCGATGATCTAACAATAGCTGGGTTATTGAACACAGCAATTTCAAAGGAAGCTCTTCTGATTTTTAAAAGTCAGAACAAATCCAAAGCATGAGCCTATATCAACGGACAATAACCCTTATGAAACCTCAACAACACACAACAAAATATTGTGGCTGGGCAATAACCATGAGGTTTCTGTGCAGGGATAAAATGCTGAACCTAAGATACGGAGACATTGGAATCCGTCACTTGTAACTCCTTGTTCTGTTCCATTCTATTATTTCCCCCTCGGCTCTGTGGACTCCCCTTCAACCTGACCCCAGAGTCTGAATATTGCCACCAGCCTCCAACTGCCCAACATCACTGGGTTGCACCCTGCCCTGAAGATACAGCGCAGGCAGAATCAATCAGTCAGTGGTATTTATTAAGCACTTATTTAGGAGATGGTCATGAGGGTCCTGGGATGGTCTTCCCCTGGAGCCTGGGGGGGGGGGGGGGGGGCCACAGAGCGACGTCACCCTCTCCCCACCCATGAGGTGGGAGGGGTCGAGCCCTGTAAATGGGACAGGCCAAAGGGCACACACAGCCTCCAAACTTTGGGGTAAGTAATAATAACCGCTCTATTTGTTAAGCATTTACTATGTGCAAGACACCCTCCCAAGCGCTGGGGTAGATATAATGCATGGTTCTTGTTCCACTTGTGGCTCACAGTCTAAATAGGAGGGAGAACAAGTATTTAACCCCCATTTTACAGTTGGGGCCACTGAGGCATTCCTTCATTCAATCGTATTTATTGAGGGCTTGCTGTGTGCAGAGAACTGTACTAAGTGCTTATAAATAATGATGGTATTTGTTAAGCGCTATGTGTCAAGCACTGTTCTAAGTGCTGGGGTAGGTACAAGATTATTACGTTGTCCCACATGGGGCTTACAGTCCTAATCCCCATTTTACAGATGAGGCAACTGAGGCCCAGACTTGCCCAAAGTCATACAGCAGACAAGCGGCGTAGTGGGATTAGAACCCACGTCCTCTGACTCCCAAGGCCTGGCTCTAGCAGCTCGCCCAATGTCTCACAACAAGCAGAATTAGAACCCATATCCCGGCTCCCAAGGCTGCATTCTTTCCTTAAGGCCATGCTGCTTAACCCAGGGTGGAGAATAACAGAAAGGTTAGATGGTTTGTGGACAAGGGGGAGACGGCCCTTCCAGATCCACAAGGGGCCTCAACCCTACTCTTTTAGCATTTCTGTCCTCCACCCGTTCTGTTTTTGCCGTTGTTCTTGGTTCGTCAATTTACTGGCTTTGCTTTATTCTTTCCTTGGGTGACCACCCACCAGCTCCCTCCTCCCTTAAGCTTTCTAGGTTGTAAACTCCCTCGCTCTAAGGCCAGAGACTGAAACCAAGTTATTTTGAAACCTTTTCCCACAACTTGGTGCAGTGTCCTCTGTATACAATATGCACTCAACTAGTAAAATCAATCATTCAATGGTATTTATTAAGCCCTTACTGTGTGCAGACCAATGTACTAAGCACTTGGGAGAGGACAATATAACAGAGTAGAGAAGCAGTGTGGCCTAGTAGATAAGAGCACGGGCTGGGAGTCAGAAGGACCTGGGTTCTAATCCCAGCTCCACCATTTGTCTGCTGTGTGAGCCTGGGCAAGTCACAACATCTCTGGGCCTCTGTTACCTCATGTGTAAAATGGGGATATGACTATGAGCCCCATATGGGATAGGGACTGTGTCCAACCTGACTAGCTTGTATCTACGCCAGAGCTTAGAACAGTACTGGCACATAGTAAGCACTTAACAAGTACCAAAATTATTATTATTAGAGTGGCTAGACATGTTCACTACCCACAGTGAGCTTACCATCTAGAATGGGGAGACAGATATCAGTATAAATAAATTACGGCTTTATACATAAGTGCTCTGGGGCTGAGGGTGGGTGAATACCAAGTGTTGAGTGTTTACAGATCCAAGCACATGGGTAACACAGAAGAGAGAGGGAGTAGGGGAAATGAGGACAGTTGGAGAAGGCCTTCTGGAGGACGTGGGATTTTAATAATAGTGGGAGGGAGGTCCAGGCCAGAGGGAGGATGTGGGCAAGGGGTCAGTGGTGAGATAGACGAGATTGAGGTTCAGGGAATATGTTGGGATTAGAGGAGCCAAGTGTGCAGGCTGGGCTGTAGTAGAAGAGCAGCAAGGTGAGGTAAGAGGAGACAAGGTGATTGACTGCTTTTAAGCTGAAGCTAAGGAGTTGCTTGTTGAATGCTGAGATGGATGGGCAATGACTGTAGGTTCTTGGGGAGTGGGGAAACATGGATTGAATGTTTTTGTAGAACAATGATCTGGGAAGTAGAGTGAACTATGGACTGGAGTGGGGAGAGACAGGAGGCAGGGAGGTCAACAAGGAGGCTGATGCAGTAATCAAGGTGAAATATGTGCTTGGGTCAGTCTAGTACCAGAGGGAGGAGAGAGTGGATTTTGGGGATGTTGTAAAGGTGGAACTGACAAGATTTGGAGACAGACTATGTGGGTTGAGTGAGAATGATGAGTTGAGGAAAATACCAAATAAAATACAATGTTGGGGCACCACCCCCACCACCCCCCACCCCGTCCTCAGGATTACACCTGGGGAGTTTCCAGTTCTCTAGTTTCATCTGTAGGAGGGACAGTCAAGCAGAGGCATACCCATTCCATTCCTACCTTGGGCAGTGGCTAGCAAGTGGAAGGAAATCTGCAAAAATCACCTGTGCTGGGCAGCAGTGGCATGGGAGAGAGTTGAGGGCAGAAATTCAAGTTTACTGCGCAGAAGGAGGCAACGGTAAACCACTTCAGTATTTTTACTAAGAAAACTCTACGGATACACTACCAGAACGATGGCAGACGGAGGTGGGGCATTCTGGGGGACACATGTCCATGGAGTCGCTATGGGTGAGAAATGACTCAAAAGCACAAGACAAAACAAGTTAGGGCACCCTTACCATTATATCTCCCCTCACTACCCTTCTTCAATTGCACCACTCCCGCAAGCACTCACGTGGTATGGGCTATACCATAAATCAGGTGGCCAAATGGGTCAGAACTTGGTACTTATTAGACTTGCAGTTTTATTGACAATGGTCTTCCTGCTTGGCTGCAATTAGGTCACAGTCTCTCTTTCAAAATCTTCATGCTTTACAAGAGTGGCCAGGTCGTCTTACTCACAGAGAAGGTGTGTAGCACCTGCCTGAGGATTGCATAAACCCTAACAACCCGAAGGCAATTAGTTACTTACAAAGCAAAGTCACCCATTAATCTACCGACCTTCACTGATACAAGAAGAACACAGCTCAAGGACTTTCCAGATAAAGCTTCCAGTTTACCACCTCTGCTGAAAATGGCACCTGTGCCATTCACATCCTTACCACGGGAGCTTCTGGTCAATCTCCCATCAAGAACCTTAAGTGCAGTATTTAAGGTAGAATTATTTAATCCACCCAATGACTCCATTTCAACAGGCAGCCTCTCAGCCTGTTGAGAGCCTGAACAAAGACATTCCACATACATAGCACTGTTGCTATGCTACTGAGCTAGCTTGATTTCAGAAAGGTCCTTTCTGTGCAGAGCAAGAAATAACAATGTACATGATTACTGATGTTTTTGGAGCTAAAACAGGGCGGGGGGTGCCCCCACGACAGAATGAGCCACACATTTCTTTTCTAAAAGTGAACTGGACACTTTTTTTGAGATTAAGTTCAACCTCTCTGCCAATTCACACTTGTCACCTGGGAGTTCCTGCTGTTATCACGAAAGAAAAAATACAGGACCTGGATATGAAATAGGCGGGCCATGGAACACAGTCCAAACCTGCTCCCAGAAAGCCATAAACTAAATGAAATATGGGTCAAAAGCTTTGTCTCATGATTACAGGAATCTGGCAGGGAAAGGTGTGCTACCAACTCTCTCAAGCGCTTACTTAGTACAGTGCTCTGCATCGATGGCATGAATATATGTATACAAATAAATCCGGAGGTGCATATTCATGTTAAAAACAATTGTTTGAACCAGAAAGAAAACTTTCAATAAGCTACAAAAAAATCACCTTTCAATATGCTCAGAACAAATTTTGAAAATATAATTAAATGAACAATCAACATGTACCAAAAGCATTGCTTATAAGAGCAGCACAATATAGACCACTCATGCTAAATCATTAAAAATATTACCAGAGTTTTTTTTCCTCCACCCACACCTTTGGCCACTTTAAAATAAGAAATCAACTACTTGTTTTGGAGATTGGAAATGAAGGGACCAACCACCTGAAAACAGACAGATAACGTAGTTGATTGGAAAAACTGGCACACTTAATTTAATGTGCCACAAGCTTTCAGGACTCATGGGAAACTTACGACTTTCCAAGCTGAGAGTGGAATGACTATTTTTCTCAGCTGACAAAACTTTGAAAAGTCTCAGGGCCAACAAGCTTACTCATTGCAAACTGACACCTCAAACTTGAAATCACTGCTACAGTATAAAAATCCATGGTTATGTTGCCAGGAATTCTACCACTTTAACTGCAAATATGCCTGAAATGCTATTGAAAGATTTTGCCCGGAACGGTCCTTGATCATTAATAACAATTCCTTTTGAGGTTTCACCGAATATCATTCCAGAACTGGCTGGACATGTGGCATCTCTCTGCTCACAGATGTTGAATTTGCTTCACCATACACCCTTTAATGAGGTCATGGTCAGTTAAATTTGCCAATAGAACAGGACTCTGGATTATTACAATAAGAGGTACTGTTCTCCCTGCATCTCACCTTTGGAGTCCGAGTTGACAGTGTGATAAATCGCTGCCGGAAAGTACTTTATGGACAGTAGGGATTACTAGCGCAATGGTCAAGGGAACATTTGGGCCTAAGTGTGTCTTGCTTAAGAAAGCAATATTCAGACAAATCTCCACTGGTAGCACATTCCACAGCCTACAGCCTTTGACCAAGAATGTTCTTTTCATCGCTACCAATCTCTCCAGCCTCTCCGGAGAAGGAAGCTGAAAAGTGTTCTCCAGTTGCAAGCTGCCCAAAAGGATTCTCATCCATTTTTGCCAGTCAAGACCAGGGAAGACAAGGTGGTCTAGTGGCCTTTATAAAGAATGGGAAATATGAAAGAATACTTAAAAAAAAAATGCTCGGGATGACTGTGGGATGGGCAGAAGGTGGACCACGCTGCCCAAAAGTCTTGGGCAATGTGGGTTTTGGGGGCTCAAGGAAGGGCCCCCCTTCTGTCCTCATCTTCCAGCACTCTGCGGAAGTCCAGGACACACAGAACCTGAAGCCATAGGGTCCCGAGAATCATGCCAATAGGAGTCTCGGGGCAAGGAGGACACAGGGCGATGGAGAAGGGTGAAAAAGGAGTTCTACTCCTGGATCCACCACTTGTCTGCTCTGTGACCTTGGCCCTATCACAACTCCTCCAGACCTCAGTTACCTTATCTGTGAATGGGAATTAAGACGGTGAGCCCCATATGAGACACGGACTATGTCCAATTTGATTACCTAGTAGCTACCCCAGCACTTAGAGTGCCTGGCACAGAGTAAATGCTTAACAAATACCATTAAAAAGAACAAGTAAAGCAGCAGTACTGTTGATCATTCCTGGCAGATAAAGGTCCCTCAATGGCAGGAGAAGCTCTAGATGACGTGTCTACAGCCAACTTTGGCCCACCACACCTCTGAATTAGAAAAGGTGCAACAGAGAATAATTTATGATTATGTGACAGGAAGCATACATGGGGAAGGAAAGGAACGATACTTTAGCCACACGCAATTATCTCTTAGCTATCCATGAGCTGATCATCCACATGGTGAATTTTTTCAGGTCCTTGGCATGTCTGTCAATTGTTCACATCGGTCCCCATTTTGGAAGACAATAGTGAAGCTATATCCACACCAGCTCAGGTGACTGAAAAGACAGATGAGTGACCAATGCGCTTCACACAGGTACTTTTTTCTGAGGACCTGATCTACCTGCCTACTCTTCAGCAGTATCCCCAGTGTTGGTCAGGCAGGAGAGGGAAGGAAAACCAGTTTCTAGTGTGAAATGATAAAATTAACCTATTGTCAAAAATCAGACTGTTGTGGTTATTTGTGGACTTTGAAGATCAAGAGCATAGTACAGTGCTCTGCACACAGTAAGCGCTCAATAAATGCAATTGAATTAATACCTTTTGAACTATGTTACTGCACATAATTAAAGTTGGCTTTATTTGCATTGAACAGGACATGTTAAACACAGTTCACATTGCCAAATGATGGCTTTGTGAATTCACTTCACACAGGCCTTGGTAACTGTATAACTCTACTATGGCAGACTCTGGCAATAATTAAATAATGAAATATGCACTTTACTCAAAGGAATGAATGATTTAGCAATATCAAACTATTATGAATAAGAAAAACTTGGCTACCACTACAGCAATCCCAGTTATAATTCATGTTCTGGACTGCAGAAGCTTCTTGCGTCCCACTCTATTACCCTGAAAGAATTCGATGAATTTCTTGATGACTTAAGGTCTTAAAGGAGTTACAAAGACATTAACTCTTCCCTGGAAAATTACCTGGAGAAGTCTCATGGGCTAGCTTAAGAACATAAGTTGCACAAAGATTATTACCCAACTCGCTAGACAGGGTGACTCAATTAGGACCAAACTTTACACTCCACTAATAAAGCTGCCCTTTCCGGGCATCCTTTCACAGGACAAACCCTTCTCCAGAGGCACCACCCCATTCTTTTCTGAGCACCTTCCTCTAGAATTCTCGTCACAGAAGACTAGTCTTGAAGCCCTCTTTCCCGAACATCCTTCAATCCAAGATTTGGCTCTACCATGGGACACATACGTATACAACAGGGGCCCATAGTTTGCAATCAATTGTTATCTACTGAGTGCTTACTATGTGCAGAGTGCTGTACTAAGCACTTCTGAGAGTACAACAGAACTGTGACCACGGACCACTCTCACCATCACTGACCACTCTACAACTTCAAACATCAATCCTTCTTGTGTCACGCTGACCCAAGACACTCAATACCAGAATCACACCCTAAAAGTACTTCTCACATTCAGGACCCCCAAGTGAGAGGCCCCCCTTAAACTGGGGATACTTACTCCCAGATGGGGGATACCTTCTTCTAGGTGCCACCCTCCCGGCCTGGGCCTCCACTATTAGCCTTTTTGATCCTCTCTTGGTTTCCAACGGGACTTGACTAATGAAACAACCAGTGTAATTCTTGATAATTGAAAAATCATCTTCCACTACTAAAACAGTTTCAAAGGTTAATGTGTGCTTTAATAAGTGCGCTTCCTCGAACTATTTTTAAATGCACTGCGCTATTCTACTGTCTATCATGGGTTTATATGCAATTGTGACTATGGACTGAGAGCTTCAAGGAGACTGAAATCAGTGCCCCATTGCCTGCTGTATTTACCATCATCCTTGGCTTGTGTTTTCTTATGTTTTCATCTGTCCCCAGCCCCCTCCCTGAATTTGCTCTTAGATTAGGAGCCCCTGAGGGGACAGGAATGTGTCTATCTCAGCTGTAAGTCATTTTATCCACCTTTTTGGTGTTTTGCTCATAATATGCATTTAAATGCTATTACTACTACTCCTGTTGAATCCTCCATGCCTGTGTTAATTGCCCCGAGTCCAACACCAGAACATTCCAGGGGATTGTGAGGGCCACCAAAACCCTGACCACTGTTTGGAGCACAAGGACGAAATCTGACAACACACCACTCAAATTTAAAACAAAAGTTAAAGGGCTCAATACCTCTGAAAATAGATTCCTTAACACAACAGAGAAACTGCCTGATCTTAAATTTCACCTACATTCAACAACTTGTAGGTTCCTTCCTTAGTTTTAAAGTTCCTGGGCTGGAATATAAATACTATATAAAAGCTGCAGGACAGTCCTCTAGTCAATTGTAAACAATTGGGTTTATACTCTCAATTGATGGTTTACTTCATTTCTTTTTTTTTTCCCTGAGGGAAACTTGGTGAAACTCGGAGTAGGAAGACCTAAGAACTCCATTTAACCACAGTCAGGATATGAGCCAAATTATAACAGGGATGGGGAACAGGATGAGACATTAGTATAAACAAAACAAAACAACTCTGTTAACTTTGTTAAAGCAACTTTGATGAAACAACAAAGGGGCTATTACAATTTCTTATGGTATTTGTTAAATGCTTACTAAGTGCCAGACACTGTACTAAGCACTGGGGTAGATACAAACTAATCAGGATGGACACAGTCCACGTGTAATAAAAAAGTATCCAAAGAATTTGATAACATAATACATTCATTCATTCGTATTTATTGAGTGCTTACTGTGTGCAGAGCACTGTACTAAGTGCTTGGGAAGTACAAGTTGGCAACATATAGTGACGGTCCCTACCCAACAGTGGGCTCACCACTTAGATAAAGCAACAAGAGGAGGAAAAAACGAGCTAAGTGCATCAACTCCAGTGATTCAAATGTGTTTCATCTGAACGAGGCTCTGGTTTGAGAACAAAGACTTAGTTACCTATGACTACATAAAAATATTCCTAAAATGCACTTGTTCCTTTCCTAGACAGACTTCCGACATCTGTAGGTTGGATGTAGAATGTGAGCCAGAGGGAGAGGGAGAGGGAGAGGTAGGACAGATTGATTAATTTTGAGGGCCAGGTATCATAAGATAGACACAGCGAGGTGTGGTAAAAGATGACCATCTTGAAGATGTCCTTTACAGACCAAAAAACCACATGGAGTGAAAGTATTCCAAGTTAAACCCTAGAGGTAAACTAATCAACCTCTTTCCCGGTAGTGTGTAAAACATTCTGGCAACAGGGTCAATATACAGCTCTCTTTGGGAAATCACTGTCAATCAGTCAGGCCTGTTCACAAGGTCCTCCTGCTCCACCATCTAATTGCATCTTTCCACATTCCTGCTGTTTGCCTCCCCAGTCTCAGCCAGAATCCTGAAGGGAACTCCCTGAGCCCCCCTAGTCTCCCTGAGTAGCATCTGTCCACTGAAGAAGCAGGTGTGGCCAGGCTCCTGGCCAGGGAATAAAGGGAAACTCTCCCATGACAGCTACAGCCTCTTATGGTCCTGGGCCGGTCCCAAAGACTTCAGCTCCCCGCTTTTGGTGTGTTTTTTTTTATGAAAAGCATTGACTCATCACAAACTTGACAGTGGTTGAGGGTGGGGGGCTCCAACTAAGCCTGTCTGATCCACAAAGCCCTGCAGGGAAAGAGAGGGGAGAGGCTCCTTCAGGGACAGGGGCCTCAGGAATTAGTATCTTCCTGTTCTAGCAACATCTGAGGTGTGGGGCTAGTGTGAGTGACCTCATGGGAAAGAAAGTTGTTGGCAATCCATTATTACCTCTGTCTATCTGTCTATCCCCACATGGATTGTAACATACCAAGAGAGCCCCAAACAGCAACCACACAGCTCCTTCCAAAAGTGAGAATTAACATTTTTATACATTATAATAACAAAATAATGTTAAGAATGATAGTGGTATTTATGTGCTAACTGTGGGTCAAGCACCGTACTAAGTGCTGGGGGAGACACCAGGTGATCTGGTTAGACGCAGTCCCCGTCCCTCTTCGGGCTCACAGTCTAAGTGGGAGGGAAAACAGGCATTACAGTACACTAAAGGGTTTTTCGTTCACCTTCCTCTTGAGCAACACTAGGCCACCCTCACAGAGTTAGGCCAACATGCCAAGGTAAACAGTCGTACCAAGTGAGCATGGCTTGAATAAGGCACAGTTTATGTCAAAAAACAATGCAATTTATGCAAAACACAGTCCATGCCATGGGACATACCAGGCAAGGGTTTCAAGCAAAACCAGTGAGGGAACAGGATGCTGCAAAACGAGTAGGCTACACAGAGAATAAGGTTATCTAAGTAACTGTGCAAGCACATCAGTCAACCACACTAACATGAATTAAAAATACCCTGCAGTGAAAGTGTAAAATAAGATAGATCTTCTGTTATTCCACGAAGCTGTGTAGACTAAAAGGAAGCACAGAGGGGTTACCCTACTGGAAAAATAGCCTCTTTCACTATTAATCCAAAATGCAGGAAAATAAATATTTTTTCCTTAATAAAACAACTTTGAAGAAACAACAAAGGGGCTATTACAATTTTTTATGGTATTTGTTTAAATGCTTACTAAGTGCCAGACACTGTACTAAGCGCTGGGGTAGATACCAACTAATCAGGATGGACGCAGTCCATGTCCCACATGGGGCTCACAGTCTTAATCCCCATTTTACAGATGAAGTAACTGAAGGACAGAGAAGTTAAGTGACTTGTCCCAGTCCTGCAGCAGGCAATTGGCTGAGACAAGATTAGAACCCAGGTCCTCTGACTCCCAGTCCTGGGCTCTACCATTACACAAAACTGCTTTAAAGTGTATTTAAGGTAATAAGTGCATTTATAAGTGCATTTAAGTATAGTTACATATTCATATAATATTTATAATCATAAATGCAAGACTATAACTATATCATAATTCCACAATATAATTACATTATAATTGAATGGAATGTTAGTTATGTTTATAATTTTATAGTTTGTATTTACATATTCATAATTAGTGCATAAGCATCATGGCCTAGTGGAAAGAGCACAGGCCTGGGAATCAGAGGACCTGTGTTCTAAATCTCAGCTCCACCACTGTTCTGCTGTGTGATCTTGGGCAAGTCACTTAACTTCTCTGGACCTGTTTCCTCATCTGTAAAATGGGGATTAATACTGTGAGCCCTGTGTGGAACAGGGACTATGTCCAATCTGATTATCTTGCATCTACCCCAGTGCTTAGTACAGGGCCTGGCACATAAGTGCTTAATAAATACCATAGTTACTACAAAGTATATTTGAGATAATAAACTTAAATACAAATGCTCAGAGGGAAATCAAAGCTCAGAGAGGGTCGCCTGGGCAAAACCAAGAATGAGTCTGTTCCTTTCTCTATGAATATGTAGCTGGATAAAAAGGAAAGAAGGGAGGAATGTGTCAGTCAGTGGTATTTATTGAGAGAATATGGCAGAGTAAGCTGTACAATTCCTGCACTCACGAAGTTTACAATCAGGAGGGGTAGACAAACACTAACATTAATTAAAGGAAGGGAAAGGATGAAGAACAAAGATATGTCCACATGTGGTGTATGGCGGGGAGTGGTGGGAAGGGGGAGTTCTTAAGTGCTCGGCTTCATGTTTCCCGATCATGTCACTCCATCAGCCATCTTGGCATTTTGTACGTAGATAGTTCTCCTAAAACACGTCTTTTCACCTCATGCTCTGGAAAGAATGCAACAACAGAACTCTGATGTGTGGGTCTGACCAATGTGTGTCTCTATGGAAAGAACGAGATGTGTCAAGAAACTTGTGCACATGCGCACACTGGCAAACAGCTATGTAGGATCATACAAGTTTTCCTTAATGCAGGTTCTAGAGAAGTAATTTAAGTGCTGGCTTGTGTATTTTGTTATATTGATATGGCTTTTACTCTTTTTAATGGTATTTGTTAGGCACTATGTGCAAGGCACTGTACTAAGCCCTGGGATAGATACTAATCAGGTTGGACACAGTTCATATCCCACATGGGGTTCACAGTCTTAAACCCCATTCTACAGATGGGATAACTGAGGCACTGAGAAGTGGAATGACTTGCAGACAAGTGACAGCTGAGACTAGAACAAAGATCCTTCTGCCCCCCCAGGTCCATGCTCTAACCACTAAGCCATGCTGCATCTCGATTAATAATTATGGTATTTGTTTAGTGCTTACTATGTGCCAAGCACTGTTCTAAGCACTGGGGTAGATACAAGGTAATCAGGTTGCCCCTCGTGGGGCTCACGTGATTAACGTACTTAATCCCCCTTTTACAGATGAGGTAACAGGCACAGAAGAGTGAAGTGGCTTCCACAAGGTCACACAGCAGACAAGCGGCAGAGCCAGGATTAGAACCCATGCCCCCTGACTCCCAAGTCTGTGCTCTTTTCACTAAGTCATGCTGTTTCTCTACCTAACCGTAAACGTGTCCACATGTCTCTACAATATGTGCAAGAGACTAAGCTCCTCAAGGGCAGATGACCACTTTTTTTTTTTTTAATTTCTATTGTTTATTCCCACAACCCCACAGGAAGTCTAGGTATGCTTTACAACCCCACAGGGAGTCTTTTGAGTCCAAGGCTGATGTGATATGTAGTCCTTGAAAGGAATGCAGACAGATTTTTGCTCAAGGATACCACACTAGGGTAATTGTACCATCAGAAGAAGGGAAGGTTGGCATCCCGCTCACCCCACCCCATCCCACCCCCCAAGGATGCATTAGAATGGTGAGGGAAAAGCTAACCTTGAAAGGGAGGGAGAGAGAGCTGGAAACTGATCAGGTTTCCGGGATGGAAGGAAGTGCAATGGAGAAAGCTGGCTTGGGTGTGCCAGTGGACTCTGGCCAGGGGAGAGGCCGCCTACCTCACAGGAAAGCTTCCTGCTTCCCAAGCTCAGAGACTTTTAAGGCTCTCCTGTTACTGTTCCCAGCAAGCTCAGCAGAGACTGAGGCAGGTTCGTGGAAAACCCGTAGGCCTGACTTCCCTCCGAGGGGTAAGGACAGCTCCCATATAGACCTCTCGGGTCTCAGTTAAAGTCAGACCATAGGAAAAAAGAAAAGTTAAAAAGTACTTCAGAACAGAAAGTTACCAGCAGGAAAGGGGAAGTTCATCATGGTGTCCATTCAAGACTATTTTAACAGCCAGGTTTTGTTTCATTTATTATATGTCCACTGCATGTAGAGCAATGTACTAACTCCTGTGAAGAATGAAAAAAGGAAGCTATCCCTGGCTCTTGGGAAGCTTATACTCTGATAGACAATAAACCCTGAAAAATATGCATTAATAGAAACATATATAGCTAATTAATAGAAACATATGTATATATGGTTGTACATATTTATTACTCTATTTATTTATTTATTTTACTTGTACATTTCTATCCTATTTATTTTATTTTGTTGGTATGTTTGGTTCTGTTCTCTGTCTCCCCCTTTTAGACTGTGAGCCCACTGTTGGGTAGGGACTGTCTCTATGTGTTGCCAATTTGTACTTCCCAAGCGCTTAGTACAGTGCTCTGCACATAGTAAGCGCTCAATAAATACGATTGATTGATTGACTGATTGATATAGCTGATTACATTTGCCCAGGCCAATTGGACCACCCATTCAATTTAATGGTTCCTGTCCACATGGTTGTAAATTCTAACAGATAATTAACTGCTTTATCTCTTCTGTAGGTCTGCTAAAGGGAGCAGAGTACAGGGGTAGAATTAATGCACTACCCATTTTCTGGATAAGAAACAAGAGGCTTACTAAATCTTACTCCTAGTTGGAATGCTGAAATAATCATATACTTCAATTTTAGTATAATGAACAGAGTCCCAAATTTTAAATAGTCTCATGTTAACATCTGTGATTAAGCAAGCTGCATGACTTTAGAAAAAATTACCCAGAAAGTCAGTTTTCTGAATGTGATACATCTGAGATTTTTTTTTTATAAAGACTAGATCAATTCCTAGCAAAAAACTAACTGAACCAGTACATCTGAGAGTCCACTTCACCTATCTTCAATTATCCAAACTTCTTACGACTTAGCCTCTTCCACATTAGTTCAGATAACCAGCTTTCCATTAAGTAATCAAATATTTTCCCTGGCAGAGGTAAATAAAAGTCAATGAGTGGGATTTACTGAGCACTTATTGTGTGAAGAGCACTGCACTAAGCACTTGGGAGTACACTATAATAGGGCTGGAAGACAGGTTACAAGCTTACAGTCTAGAGGGGGGAGCAAATATAATTATTCATATGTAGAGACGGGCATGTGCAACAACCAGTGATGTCCCTGAGTCAAACTGCAGGTGGTTGAGTCAAGCAAATAGCATTAGGATATGGGTGCCAGTCAGGGTCTTTTTTTGGGAGGGGTCAGGGAAGGACGACAGTAAAGTCAGCTGGTTTGGGTTGAATGAGAATTGATGAGCAGGCACTGCCATGAAGAGAACAAGTGGAATTACAGACTGGGACATTGTCGTGGCCTATCATGAGGCCACCCCACCTCCCTCCAGTCTCGGCCCTGGCTAGCTCCATACTGCCTAGGGGAGGGTGGCAGGGTAAACACTAGCTACCCTTCTGTGGGTACAGAGAAACAGACACCTTGCCAGGGTCTGGTATACAACGACCATACCCACAGGTCATCCAACTGTTCCCACCCTAAACCCACAAAAAAAAAAAAAAAAAGTCTTTTCATCCTTCCCAACCCTCAGGCATCAGAGGCAAAGTTGCAGTCCAGGCCGAGGAAGGAGATTTTCTTTTTCGCGGGTACTGTTAGAAGTATAGTCTCTGTGGTGACCTCTTACCTAGAGAGATTTTCAAATGCTGCGGTGGAGAAGATGATATTACAGATCATTCTTAAGGGAAACAAGCAATAACCTCATACTTTCTTTTGAAGTTTTTCAACAAGCAGAATGTCTGGTTTTGGATAGAGCTTGCTGGTCTGTTATCACCACTCCAGCCCCAGACACAAACAGCTGTTTTCCATTTACATTCTTAGGCTCATGTTTATAATGTTGCGTTTGCTCTACACTGTAAGCTTGTGAATAAATTAGCTGCTGATGGACAATCTTTGTAACATGGTTGTGACTGCTGTTTTTGTCCAGGGCAATCAGCTCCCCAAACCTATTCTGATCATAAAAATTTTCCTTCAGAATAATTGTATAAATCGTTGTTTTTTTTTTTTTTTTTTTACCAATGATCCTATCCTGAATCATCAAAACAAACTTTTTGTTCCCAGTGAACAGTAAACCTAGTTTCAAACAGAAATAAAGCAGTTTTATCTAACCAGTATGGGCTATGCTGGAGAAGGCACTGTAAAACACACTTTTTGTTTCCAAATCTGAATTTGCTGTTGAAATATTTGAGGATTTGTTGCTGTTCAGACCCTAGATTCTCAAATTTTAGGGGGGAAGCTATGATCTGATTTAATGACAACCTATTTAAACTTTGAAAAGTAACATGGCCTAGAGGAAAGAGCACGAGCTTGAGAGTCAGAGGACCTGGGTTCTAATCCCAACTCCACCACTTGTCTGCTGTGGAAACTGGGGCAAGTCACTTCACATCTCTGTGCTCAGTTACCTCATCTATAAAATGGGAAAATTGACTGTGAGCCCAAGTGGGACACGAAATGTATTCCACCTGATTACCTAGGCTCTACTGCAGTGCTTGGTACAGTGTCTGGCAGATAGTAAGTGCTTAAGTACCGTAAAAAAAAAATCCACCTCTGGTTTGGCGAAAAATAGTCCCAGCTTTGTAATCTGGTAGTCATACAGGTAGTAAGTGTGAATTATCCATCTTCTTTTGAATGATGCCCACAAAGCATTATCATTAATCCTCTGCCTAGAAATTTCTACTTCACCATTTAAGTGATATAACTCAAGGGAAGAACTTCAGGTAGCAAATTATTTTTTCTCTTTTCCCCAACTAACGGTGGATTGTAAAGGAGAGTCTTTGTAGGGAGGCTATGGACCAGATGGTTAATAAAAACAAATTGGTGCAATTATGAAATATAAACACCAGAACCTCCTTGCTTGCTGGTGTTTTCTCTCTATCCCAGTCACAGTCAGCATTTTACTGAGAACCCCACATTATATAAACAGACAGCTAATGGAACTTACAGCTTGTTTCAAGTAAATAAGCAATTTGGAAAGCTCTTTAGGCAGAAACTCGGTAATGGTAGATGATACATTGAATGTGCGTTGTCTATACTGAATTGTATTATGAACTTACACCCCTATAACCTCTGCATTCTTCTGTGGATGTGAAACTGCTAGAGTATATAAACAGTAATCCTTACTTCTGAACAAAAAGCAAAAAGCATTAGACTGAAATTTCAATAGCTATTCATTGAGAACAAATAGTTCATAAAATGACAGCCTTATATTATACTCCTAAGTGTTAATGGGTTGGTAAATGCCTTGAAGGATGTATTAAATTCAGCCTAATAGAACAGAACAGACCCCCAAAAAAAGTTACACATTTTGAGGAATGTAACTTCCATCTGTTGGATTTAAGAGTTGGTCCTCAGTTCGTAAATAAGCTCGCTGTGGGCAGGGAACATGCCTACCAGCTCTGTTGCTGTATAGTATCTGTTAAGAGCTTACCATTTGCCACACACTGTACTCTGTATTTAGTACTGGGTAGATATAAGATTATCTGGTTGGACACTCCTATTCTCACATGAGGCTCATAGTCTTAATTCCAATTTTACAGACGAGGAAACAGAGAAGTTATAACTTTCCCAAAGTCACAAAGCAGACAAGTAGGGGATCCAGGATTAGAACCGAGGTCCTTCTGACTCCCAAGACCATGATCTACCTACTAGGCCGCACTGCTTCTGGTGTAATACTCTCCCAAGCATTTAGTACAGAGCTCTGCATACAGTAAGCACTAAACACGATTGATTGATTAATAGCAGCCACATTGCCCCAGTGGAAAATAATTCACCTGTAACCAAATGTTGCAACAAAATTTTAGAAATTTGAAGCAATCGTTATTTCAGCACTGCTTGGTTCACTAAAGGAAACATCTAGAATATCGCAACATCACTGGAAGGAAAGTATAATTCATTCAATTAGGTAAGCCTCAGAAAATGGAAAGGTACTTGATCTATACAAAAACACTTGTCACAACAAAAACTAGTGCAGAGAAATAAAGACCAATGGAGAAAGCTTACTGATACGTTGCTGAGTCACAGGAATGAGGCCAAAAAATTATGTTCCCTTTTCTACTAAACAGAAAAGAAAAACATCATTGTTCATGAATAGGTGAATACTACAGAGAAAAAGCAAAGATGGGAATAAACACCCACTCCATTCTCAAGGACCACCTAGCTCACAATGTCTCTGAGAAAGAACCTGGACGATCCCAGATTCACCCTTGGGACAGTTGCTAAAAGGCTTAGAAAGCACCCCAAAGTAATGGTAACCAGTGCAACTGGTCCCAGCTGATAACCAATTTGGCATCCAAGCTCGCTGCCAGTCCGCTTCCCTAGGATATTCCTTCACCTGAAGATATTCACACAGTCTTTCAGAGCTACTGGGACCACGGTAGAAAGTACAAGACATCTTTAACTAGGATGGCGCTGTTGTTGGCTGGGGAGAGGGGTTGGGGGGAGCAGGGAAACTCGGGTGTTGGGGAGCAGATGCCGGGCCCAGCAGAAGGCCCTGAATCTACCACCATGGCCCTTCATGACCCCCACTTTTTCTAGGTATGCCCTTGGCTTCTGAGCAGAGACAAGATGAGAGAATGGGGGCTGTGGCTCCTGGAGGTTAAAGATGTAGCAGGGGCTGGGCCTGGTGGCGGCATCCCAGGCTGGTCTACAGGGCCAAGATTGCTGCCACAGGGCAATGATTTTTTTATACTGGAACAGCCATTGTGGGGCTTATTCTTTCACCGGAGTTGAGTTCCAGACCCTTCCAGGTTACTTTCAATGCTGCTCCGAGACCCATATGTTCGTGATTCACACAGTTCTCAACCGTACATCCGTGCTCCTCTTCACCACCTCCTCCAACCACAAACTTCTCTTAGCCTGGGAAATGCCCCAATCCTGTGGTTTTGTCTGTCGTCATAGCTGAATCCACCCCCACAAACACTTCCCTGGAACACCACCAATTTATCCACTAGGCCCCACCCCTCAGCAGACAAGTACCACCACTCTCCAACCTCCCACAATTTTTCCTTCTTAAAACTCTCTCGCCCTTGCCTGCCAGTTGCCCTGTTCTGGCATGACCTGTTGGAAGCCTTCCTCATCCTGCACTGATTGTTTTTTTTTTAATGAAGCTGCAGCTCATTTACTATAATTCCTTATTAGTACAATTTTTGCCTGAACTCCTTGGGCCACAATTATCCTACAATCAAATGCCAAACGACATACAATATTCTGCCACACGACTTACAATAGTCTGATAACCCAGTATCTTGGACAAATTTCCTTATGACATCAACAACTCACACTGTATAAAGTCGCAAACCTGTTTGCAGTTTTCTAACTTAGGTCATTAAAACACACCCACATGAAGTCATTTTCTATATACTGACTAACATATTCAAATGCCATTTTGTCAAAGGTTTAAATGACATTAGTTGCTAAAAAACATTGCTTAACTGATCAAACAATTACAGCCTGACAGTCAATCTTAAATGTCTTGAAATCTGACACACATTTTCACTGTAGTACTAGATATCTACAACTTAAAACACTTAAGATTGGGATATTTAATAAATAAGGATTTCCCAGACACCTTCTTTCTTATCTGGAGTACTTCAAGCCTGATACTTTACTAAGACAGCCTCCTTCCCACCTGGGAGCAGAGACTTTATTACCTCACAAGTTAGAGATTTTCTCCCTCCCTCCCTCATCCTGGCCAACCCTGAGGTAGTACACTTAGTTCTGCCAGGAGACATGCTTTCACTATGTGTTTTGGCTACAGCGCGAGAGCAGAACTAGGGAAGCTTCTTCCTACAGCGCGATGCAGTATCAGAATAAAAGGCTCCATGTAAGCAAGCATGCATGTATGCAGTGTTGGGAACGGATGGTGCTGCTGAGCAAATGGTCTTTAATGCTGGAGTCTACTGGATATTGGGGAATTGCAGGTAATGGTCAGATAGACTTCTTTTCCAAGAATCATTTCACATCCTAATAATAATAACTGTGGTATTTGTTAAGCACTTAATATATGCTAAACACCATACAAAGTGCTAGGGCAGATTGACGATAATCAGGTCGGAAACAGTCCCTGTCCCACACGGAGCATAGACTTTACAGGGGAGGGAGAATGGGCATTGAAACCCCGTTTTATAAGCAAACTGGGGGATAGAAGTTAAGTGACTTGCTCAAGGTCACACAGCAGGTTAAGTGACAAAGCCGGGATGAGAACCCAGATCTCCTGACTCACAAGCCCATGTTTTTTCCACTGGGCCATCCTAATATTCTGATGTTTTCCTTACCTGTAGAGATTTAATGTTTCTGCTCCTTGAGAATAATAATAACGGCATTTATTAAGTGCTTACTATGTGCAAGGCACTGTTCTAAGCGCTGGAAGCCGAAAGCATGCTTATGTGCTGGGGAACTCCCTGGTCCAAGAGCACAGGGGTTGAATAAGGAATACCGGGATATGACAGTTTTTGTATCTGTACTTATCTACATCTACTAGCCAAAAAGTTTAACACAAGAACACACACATGGCGGGACCAGCACCCCAGCCTGAGAAGAGAGCCAGAGAAAAGGGGAGTGACCACGAGAAACACAGTTCTGCCACTGCCTTAAGGAACAAGGAAGTCTGAAAAGGAGAGAAGTCTCCCTTAGTCTGATGATCAGGAAGATGGTCAGAAAATGACCAACTACATACAGTTCCGAGTCATTAAGGATACCAGCATTCACCTTTCCTGGACATAATTACAAGGTGGGTGTAAATACCTTCAGAGTGTTTGAGTTGGCTAAAGAGATGATGTGGTTCCTGGGAAAATAATCAAGAAAGCATGTTGGAGAAAGTGGGATTTTAGGAGGGCTTTGAAAGCGAGGAGTGCAAGTGCCCTGTCTGAAATGGAGAGGGAGGGAATTCCAAACTGGGTAAAGAGCATAAGCAAGGGGAAAGAGGCCGGAGAACTGAGAGCAAGGCAGTAAAGAAAACAGCGAGCTGAGGAATAGTGGGAGGAAGAGAGCAGATTGAAAGGGTGAGACCGGATGGGAAGGTGGGAAGAGGCCAGAGACTGGGAGACCTGGGACAATGTGAATGCAATGGTGATCATTTCAAAATATTGCATTTACTGAACACTTACTCTGTGCCAAGCACTTTTACTAAGCACTGGAGTACATACAAGATAGCCAGATCAGACACAGTCCCTGTCCCACAGAAGTTTTACAGTCTAAAATCCCCATTTCATAGAAGAGGAAACTGAGGAACAGAGAAAACAAATTTGATTTGCCAGGTATCACACAGAAGGCAAGTGGTACAGATGGCATTAGAACCCACTTCTGTGCTCTTTCTACTAGGCCACGCTTGTTTCTCAGGGCATGACTACAACACATTATCAGGGGCAATAGCAGCTGGATGGAGAGGAAGAGGTGAATCTGTGAATACTGCAAAAGAAAAGCCAGGGGGATTTGGCAGGACTGGATATGAAAGTTGAATGATAGTGAAGAGTCACGATGGCATAAAGACTGCAGGCATCTGGGATGGAGAGGATGGCAGTGTTGATCTCGTCCAGCCTACACCCTTCCTCTGGGATAGAATTGCCTCCCCCTTCATATACGCCAACCCCCCCACTCGCCCTTTGTACCCTTCATTCAGTCCACTCAGCCCCACAACACTCTGTACACATCCACAATTTATTTTAATGTCTTACTCCCCCTCTGGACTGTAAGCTCCTTGTGGGCAGGGAACATGTCTACCAACTCCGGTACACTGTACTCTCCCAAGCACTTAGTATAGTGCTCTGCACATAATAAATGCTCAAATACCATTGTTTGATTAATTGGTGACAGCTGGGAAGGAGAGTGTTGAAGGGGAAAATAAGGAGTTTGTTTCATTACCCTTTGAATCCCTGCAAAGCCTGTCTCCTCAACCTAGACATAAACAGGAACCAAAGGAATTCTGCACTCCTCTCTTCACTTCCACCACCATCCCAACTGTCCAGAGGAAGTTCTAGAACTACCCACTACTTCCCCTAAATGCTATCATTTAGATACTCCTATCTAACCTAGTGGAAAAAACACCAGGTTCAAGTCACAAGACCTGGTTTCTAATCCTGGCTCTGCCACTTGCCTGCTGCGTGGAAGTCACTTAACTTCTCTGTCCCTCATTAAAAATAATGTTAATAATAATAATAATAATAATAATAATTTTGATATGTAAGTGCTAAGTGCCAAGCACAGTTCTAAGCACCGGGGGAGATAGAAGGTAATCAGGTTGTCCCACGTGGGGCTCACAGTCTTTATCTCCATTTGACAGATGAGGTCACTGAGGCACAGAAAAATGAGTGACTTGCCCAAGGTCACAGCAGACAAGTGGCAGAGCCGGGACTAGAACCCACAACTTCTGACTTCCAAGCCCCTGTTCTTTCCACTAAGCCACACTGCTTCTCTGAAGTACCTATTCTCCCTTCGTCAGACTGACCCCAAGCGCAACAGGGACTGTGCCCCATCCAATTCTCTTATAACCACCCCAACACTGACCGCAGTGATAGTGACAGCAAAACTATTTATTTTTTCACATTTTTCCAAGATAAATCCAAGTTTTTTCCTCCTAATTAACGGCAGCTATGAACTGAACTATAAAATGCATCTGGGGTTAGAGTAGAACAATTTATAATAAAACAACTTGTCATTTTAAAAGCCTCAGACATCTTAGTAGTAATAGGGCTGCATGGAAAGCTTCACTGCGGGGGTAGGAGTACTACTTCACTTCAGCAACCCACCACAGGATGCATGACCTGAATCTCTGAGGTTAGGCCACTGATACAAAGAGAATTATTTATGCATAAGACACTAGTTCTGGGGCTTCCCTAGTCACATAAAGTGCCCTGCCCAAAGTATGTGCTCAATACATTTTTGAGATATTGAAAATGAGAAAAATAAAATACGATGTACTAAAAACATTTAAAATGTAAAAATCAGTGTTCATATTACAGCAACTTCTCTCAGAAAAATAAGCAAACAGCTCACTCATAAGTGGAAAATTAGCAAAGGAATGTAAGTTTTAAGGGCCATTACTACTTCTGAGGGGGAGGAGGGCACTGAACTTTGCACTGAGAGGACTACTACCTATGGGAAATCTCATCTACATGGGCAGGTGTGGCCAAAACTCCAACTCATGCAAAACTTTAACTCATTAACAGCTTCAAACTCTTGAAATAAGGAAAAGGTAAGATTAAATAAAAAGATAATGCCCAAATTTTTTGTTATTAATGGTATGTTTTAAGCACTTACTATGTGCCAAGCACTGAATTAAATGCTGGGCTATCTAAGGGATAATCAGGTTGGACATAGTCCCTGTCCCACACAGGACTCACAGTTTTAATCCCTATTTTACAGATGAGGTAACAGTCACAGAAGTTAAGTAACTTGCCCAAGGTCACACAGCAGACAAGTGGCAGTCTTCCGACTCCCAGGCATACGGTACTGCCACTAGGCCATGCTGCTTCTCAATTTCTTGAATTGCAATTTCTTTTTAATTTACGAAAATTTGAGTTATAGGCAGTCAAATAAACACATTATACAAACTTTATATCAGTGTAGTTTGGCCAAAATGGCAATCCAGAGCCAAAGAGAATGACACAGAATAATCTCCAAAAAATACTGAGTGCTAATAGGATTCAGATCCTTCTAGATGAATTGAAATTCTGTGAAATTACTTTTCTTTGGAAGATGTTTTTAATTAACTAAGAAATAATAATTGTCAAGTGTCCAAAGAATGTTCTTAATACAAGTTTCTCCATCTGCAGACTACAGACAGCTTTCCCAGGCCAAGTTTGTGACATTCCTAATCCTTTCACCTTCCATTCCGGAACACCAAAGCCTATTAGATGTTCATTATTACTGCTTGGAGGGAGGAGAACAGGTCAAAAGTTGATTCAAAATGGTATTTAGTTCTTATACCCCTTCAACTTCTCCCTCTTCATGAGCCTGGATTTTTTTTTCCAAGTCTTTTGGCACTTCCTTCACTCCTCAGAAACCTCCAGTGGTTGGTTACCCATTTCCTTCCACTTCAAGCACAACTCTTGACCATTAAATGCATGAAGGCTCTTCCCAGCCCCTAAGTGTCTGCTCTTTTCACCTGCTACTTTCCACTCCGTGCCCTTTTCTACTCCTGAGCTCCACTTCTTACTGGGTTTTATTTTCACCTCACGACCACTTCTCAGCCCTTTCCCCTGCAAATCTTCCAGACCACAGTTCTGCTCTTCTTCAAAACCCTCCCCCAAACCCACCTCCTTCAGGATGAATTTTCCAATTAATTTCTTCCACCTGAGATTCTGTAAATCCAATGGCTACTCTTAGTATTTCTACAACAACCCTTAAAACACAAGCAGATATTGTTTTGCCCATGCTATTTTTTACTTTGTTCATCATTCCAAAGTCCTGTTACCGCCAGTTTTAGTTTCGTTCTCACTCCTACTCCCATTACTGTAATTTTAAATAATTTGTTTGACTTCCCCATTAAATTGCAAGCTTCTTGAGGTCAATAACCATGTCTTATCTGCTTGCAACTGGTGTTCAGTTAATTATCTGTCCAGAAGCACATATTTAACAGGGGTATGTAGCAAGTAGGCAGTCTTGCAAATAATCAGTGATGTAGCACTTGAAATTAACCTTCGAAAGTAAAAATGATTACAATAGAAAAATGCCCCGTTTTTAATGTTATCTTCCCTTGTAACTAAAATTTTTTTCGTTTTCAATCAAGTTTGTTCTTTGCATTTTGCAAATCATGGGGAAGGGCAGTTGGCACCTCATAAATGTCATCAATTCACTTAGGGCTCTGCAAACTCAATCCATGTCACCTAGTTGTCAGTGTTTCCAAGACTACACTTTATTTTAATAGGAAATGACTCAAGCACACTGGAAAAATAAAATGATGATGGTTTACGCAGGTTATTTTGGAAACGTTAAAAATGGGAGTTACTAGTTTTCCTATTTCATTCACGTATCCAATTACCATTTTTACTCACATAACTGCCTGCTTTTTTGCAACCCCCAAAAAAGGGGTGGAGTGGGAGGGGAGGATATTAAGTCTAGCGATGAGAGGAGCGGGAACGAAAAAGAAGGAAAAAAGGAGGTGTAAAGAAAAAAAAGAAAAGAGGGTGGTAAGGGGGTATGTGAAACTGTGTTTTTCCCATCTATTGTAATCCTCCAAGTGCTGCAAGCAAGAGGCACTAAATAAATTAACACCCACCACTTCTTTTCCTGCCCAGAGTTCTCCACTGATCAATAGCATCTTCTGGCACTTCTCTTCTAACCCCAGACTTCCCGTGTCTCAGTCAGCCTGGATGACGGGGTACTGTCCCTACACTTCTTGCATCTGTGGGCTCTGCTACCACTGGTTACAAAATAATCTTATTTCCCCTTCAAAAATCTGGAGCTGGGAGGTGTGCGGTGGTGGGGGAGTTCTGCGGTGGAGGCAATTATGTCAGTGAATACGGTATCATGGCCTTACTCTCCAATACAACTACAAGGTATTTTCGAAAAGCAACAAAATTCAAACCTGGGTTTTTTTTTTTAAAATGTTTGCCTTACCCAATCAATGATGGACTTCCCAAATTATTTCTACATCAATACACATATACAGTTCAGACTTTTCTGGAAGTTCATATTCCTCCTTTTCTCAACCACATCATCATCAGGTTGTAGACATTGATTGTCTTATGTGATAACATTTTTGTTCCCGCTACTAACTCCCTGAGGATGAAAAGATTGTCTCTCCCCTTGTCCCACTGTTCTCCCTCAGGTCTGTCTTGAACCTTAACAGATCCTCTCTCTAGGGTCATGACTGAAAACAAATTAGCAATTTAAATTCTCAAAAGTAAGGTCAATTAGAAACAACCTGGCTGAGAGTTTCTGAAGGTAGCTGGGGTAAAAAGATACAGGTGGAAAATAACTGATGGAAGGTATGTCGTGGAAGTAGGGAGCCCCATGTGGGATAGAGTCTGTGTCTGACCTGAGCTTAGTAGAATGCTTGGCACAAAGTATTTAACAAATACCACCACTTATAGAAAGAGTTACCTCATCTGTAAAATGGGAATTAAGACTGAGCTCTATATGGGACATGGATGTATCTACCCCAGTGCTCAGTACAGTGCCTGGCACATCATAAGCACTTACATACCATTAAAAATGTTAAAAAAGTGACATACATGCTAAAGAAGAATGTATATGCACACAAATGACTGCTGGGTTAGGAGGTTGTATGCTAGCAAGGATAAGAGAGTGAGCTGGTGGACAGCGGCTGAAGTGAACTCATGCGTAAAATGGAAAAAGCTGATGGAAAACCTTGAAGCCAATGGTAAGGAGTTTCTGTTTGGGGCTAAGTGAATTAAAGAGCCATTGGAAGATTTTGAGGAGTCAAGAGAGGTGGGTCAAGCAATGCTGGGACTCACTGTAGAGGAAGAGTTGGTAAGATTTAGCAATTGATGGAATTATTTGCTTTTGAAAATAGTATGGCTATGGGCTTCTTGTGTGGTGACTGACAGGTGGGGAAATTAGGAGTGCATTTACGAGAAAAGAGACGAACTTTAGTAGTAGTAATAATAATAATGATGGTATTTGTTAAGCACTTACTATGTGCAGACCACTGTTCTAAGCGCTGGGGGGTTACAAGGTGATCAGGTTGTCCCACGTGGGGCTCACAGTCTTAATCCCCATTTTACAGGTGAGGGAACTTAGGCCCAGAGAAGTTAAGTGACTTGCCCAAGGTCACCCAGCTGATAGGTGACGGAGCCGGGATTTGAACCCATGACCTCTGACTCCAAAGTCCGTGCTCTTTGCACTGAGCCACGCTGCTTATTATAATAATATTAATAATAATTAACAATAATAATAATAGTATCTGTAAAGCGCTATGTGCCAAGTGGCAGAGCAGGAATTAGAACTCGGGTCCTTCTGACTCCCAAGCCCATACTCATTCCATTAGGTCACACTGCCTCCCTAAAACTTTAGTTGTAGATAATTGAGACAAACAAGAGCAATTTGGACAATCAGGAAATCAATTGTGTGAAGCCATTTGCTGGACTGCTTTCATTTTACCATGTTGCCTTTTACAATTTGCTGTGTCCACACTTTATTCCTCTTGACTGCTTTACAGGATTAACCACATAGAGCAATGCACACAAGTTACACAGCATTCGGTAGTAAAAACTAGGCAAATTGCTACCCAAGCTAAAACTTCAGAAAATAATACTCTTAGCTGAAGCGGTGGTCCATTTTTTGAAAGGAAAAAATGTGATAAATCCACACTCTACAAGAGGAGAATCTGTTCCTTGGATTACAGAACCTGTTCCTTTTACTGCCATTTATTTTATTATGAATTTTAATGTTTCACTGTTTAGCATTCCAAATTTCCTTGTCCATAGGTATGATATTTATAACTCTTAAATTATAGTGAGGTAACATGTGCCAGTACACTAGGCACTTAAATCAATTAGTATTTAAGTGTTTACTGTTTACCGAGTGCTATACTAAGCGCTTGAGAGTACCAAGAACATAGGTGTTGGGAGTCCAGAGTACATCCCTGAAATAATCTTTCTCCTGGAGTTGCTGACATCACCTCTGGGTACATACTACAGTGTTATACTAGGAAGCATCTCTTCTGGTTCCTCTGTTACTAAGGGAGGTGGGAAACATAATAGTAGAGGCTCAGTAAAGGACCATGGTCATGGCAAGACAGGCTACAAAAAGAAGAGTAAAAGGGAGAAATTACTTGGTGGGTTTTTTTGCTTTATTTTGTTTTTAAGTGAGCGATCTTACCCCTGCCTTCTAGAAACATCTAATTCGTTCAGAGGCCCTAACTCCAGTCTCTGGAACCTAACTTACTAATTAACTTTACACTCCCTAACCATTTCTCAGCCAGGCTACAATTCAAGTACCAACAGTTCCAGGGTCTGTCTCTGAAGAAAACTTGGGCTAAAATGCTAACAATACTTCTTGGTATATAATAATGGATCCTGGGGAAAATGTCTGCCTGACTCCCAGGAGGTTAACAGGTCTTGCAGTCAATACTGAGACATAGCCAAAATCACCTTCCCTACTATCTAATAATGAAATTGCTGTTTTGTCTATCTCATGGTTCAGAGAAGGGACATAGTAGCATTAAATGAATACGATTGGCCATCAGAAGGGCCTGTGGAATTTCTGACACAATACTGGCAGGAGGAAGAGGGGAGATGTGTCCTGGAAGGAGTTTTGAAGAAGAGGGCTAGGAAGAAAGGGAAGGCACTCAGAGAGAAAAAAGGAAGGAGGGGAGGAAAGCTGAAACAGTCACTTCATGGTGGGCCTCTTCCAAAGCATCTGCTTCCCTTTCCATAAGTTTCCAGAGCTGCTACCACCATTTCCATCAAGGTTCCCCCTCTTCTCATTACATTAATAAATCAATGGTATGTATTGAATACTTTGTGCAGAGCACTGTACACTAAGCACTTAGGAAAGAACAATACAGCTGGAAGACCATGTCCAAGTACGAATGCTGGCAACGTGTACCTGAAACTACCATTACCTCCCACCTCTGTTTCTTCAAAATGTGAAGAGGTCTTTAGTCTTCATTTAATTGATCCTCTCTAGGCACACCTGTGATTTGCCCAGCTGTAGGCTAATTCAGAAGTTCAAATTTGGAGGGGAAACACATAACCTTTATAATAGTTGTACAAGCCCAAAATGGAACAATTCTATATTTTGGACAATCTCTAACTTTTCACTCCACAGGCCTGAAGGTCCACAAATTAGAAACTGAAGATGAAACATTTTTGCTGAATAGCACAAATTTATTGCCTTTGGCCATCCCATCTCAATCTCCATATGCACAGAGCCTGTCAGCCAGATGATGAGCTGTCTTTACAGCCCTGTGAACTTGGCAAATCACTGCAATTCTTATGACTGCCATGCCCTCAATGGGCAATCAAGTAGAGGTTTCACTTTTATCTATGAAATGGAAATAATATGTCCTACTTCCTCCTTCCCACTTAGATGACTTGGAGATAAATGTTGCAAATACACCAGGCTCTCAAGAAAAGATATGTGCGGAGTGGCAATCAGAACTCTTAAGTTTCTCATTCATTCTGTTATGCATTAGTCTCTTAGCAATTTGAGCAGGAAAAAAAAAACCTTAACAAAAGTACAGTTAATCATCTTTAAAATTACATAAACCAAAAAATTCAGTCAAGGCTGGCACAATGAAGTGTTACATTCCCCCCTCCCAAACAGCAAAAGATAAAAACCCTCTATCAACTTTACAGGGACAGGCAAGGTTTACTGGCCCCAAATTTAACCTTGATTTTTTCCCCCCTCTATTTTACATTGTGTTTTTAGATCACATCTTCCATTGGCGGGAGGGGGTAAAAGGAGAATGGGGCTCTATCTTAAAATCTAGCCGACCGACTGATCTAAGAAATCAAAAACATATCAGCCTTCAAGAGGGGCTTCCAAACTGATGTAAAAATTATGGAAACCACCCTGAAGTTCTCTTTAAGGCTATAACGCTCTGCCAAGTCAACTCACGTCAACTGCCCTTAATCTACATTTTTAAAAAGTGTTCCTTTACTCATTTCCACTCCAAGGATAATGTCAGAGGAAAGTTTTAGGTCCTATGAGGGTTAGAAAGCTAGATGGTGATGGGCTCTTCCCACACAACCAGAATTCCAAGCAACAGCTGGTAGTCATCAACATTGTCTTTCGCCTTCTGGATAAGACAGATAACAGGATGCATCCAGACCTAAGCAGTGATATCACAGTGATCAGATTGCTGCCGTCAGCAGGGCCTGACAAACATTCAGAGCAGTGAAGCTGTGAGGCCCCTGACACAGAGTTGATTCTAGTCACCTCCTCCCCTCAAACACAACTGACGTGTCCTCCACTTAAAATGTTTTGCGTTTCACTGACCCTTTTTCAGTTTTACAACACACCCCACAACTTTTGGGTTGCAAGAAAAATGGCACAAAATTTCAAGAGAGACCATAACTTGTTTCATTGTCTGTCTCCCCTCTTCTAGACTGTGAGCCTGTTGGGTAGGGATTGTCTCTACTGGTGAAATGTACTTCCCAGGCACTTAGTGCAGTGCTCTGCACACAGTAAGCGCTTGAAAAATACCACTGAACGAATGAATTAATGAACAAAAAGCAAGAATGTTGCCAGGGATATCTATTCTGACATCTCACAGGCCTCTGTCATTCTGAATCAACTACTCAGCATTTTCAACTTTTCTGGGAATCACAATGTACCTGGATGGGTAAAACAGTTCAGGACACAATCTTTGCTGGGTAGCAGATGCAACTCAGAGGGGGTGATATCAACACCACTTCCCTTTACTCGATGATGAGAACGACGGATGAGCCTCAGACCCAAGATCTTTGTCCTAAACCAAAACTGATAGTCTGTTCCTTTATCCTGCATTGCTCTACAGACTAGCAATCTTAACTGGTTCTATGAAGATAGGGTAATTAACCTTCCCTGGAAAATAAAGTGCATTAACTCTTCAAAAGACTTTAAAAAGTAACTGCTTTTTCACCAGGCCTAAGTTCACCAAGACCTATGTTTGCTCCTGAAGGGAATCAGGGTTGCAGTGTAGATTAAGATTTATTCCACTTACTTTTCAAAGTTGCTGAAGAGTAATCTACAGTGGGTAAACCTTAAACAGGGCAAAGAGATGTTAAAAGGGCCCTTAAGCAAACTAAAGTCACCTGAAGTAATGTGACACAGGTGTGGAATGCTGGGAAACAAAAGTAGCAGGCCAACCTGCAGAGCATCCATCATAGATGGGAAGGCCCGTTTTTGGCAAAAGGGGGCTACAGTCCCAAGTGAGCCCGAATATAGCATATGGAATATTCTTTCGGACCTGCTAATTCACAAACTAGTCCATTTCCCTCTCTTCTACACACACCCTGTCAGAATACCACCTGATTCAACTAACTCCAGATTTTCTAGAGCTTGAGTGTTTGTCTTCAAGGAACCAAAAAAATCTTGACATGTGTGCCAAGAAATGAGCTGGATTGGGCTCTACAGTAATTGAGGGGTGACTACAGAAGAAAGGGAAGGCACAGGTAAATAAAAGTCAGGAGGAAGGACAATCATCTGCTTGCTCCCTTAAGATACCCCTTTGGCCTGATAAACAATGCCTCAACACCACCCTTCTGGAATCCTGGGCGTCAAAGAGCCTGGGCTCTAATCCTGCCTCTGCCACTTTCCTGCTGTGCGACCTTGGGCAAGTCTCTTAATTTCTCTCTACCTCAGTTCCCTCATCTGCAAAATGGGAATTCAATATCTGTCCTCCCTCCTAGACTGTGGGACCTCATGATCTTCCATCTACTCCAGCGCTTAGCAGAGTGCCTGGCACATAGTAACTGCTTAACAAATACCACAATTATTATTATCCCTTTCCCAACTACATTTACCCTGTAGTCTTTGGACTGCTATCATGGCATACCTAGTACCCTCCCATGAACAACTGTGCTTCAGGGTTGCTTTCCTTCCCAGGCCAAACCCTGCCCCAAAGTCACTCCCTTCTCCACCTTCTTTACCCTTCTTTATTCAGTACCTTCCCTCAAAACCTCATCACAGGGCTTATTCTGAGGTGGCCACTCCCATGCTGAGATTCCACCTTCAATTCTAGACTATGAGCTTGTTGTGGTCAGGAATTTTTCTATTTGTTGTTATACTGTACTCTCCCAAGCGCTTAACACTGTGCTTTCCACACAGTAAGCACTCAATATGACTGACTGACTGAATGAATTAATTAACGATTCTGAAACTGGGGATGCTCCATATACAAGGATGAAGTCTTCTTCCAAGCACCACTGCTCTCCCCACCTCAAATCAAAACCGCCATTCCCTGGACTGTGCCTCCTCTGGGCACAAATCCACCTGACACCTACTTCTAAATCCCCTCACAACCCTGAACACCTACCAAGAAGCGGTGTGGCCTAGCAGAAAAAGCATGGGCATCAGAGGACCTGGGTTCTAAATCCCAGCTCTGCCAATTACTTGCCATGCAATCTTGGGCAGTTCACACCTGTTCTCCTTCCTAAACTGTGAGCCCCAAGAGGAACAAGGGATTGTGTCCAACCTGATCAACTTTTATCTACCCCAATGTTTAGAACAGTGCTTGACACATAGTAAGGGCTTAACAAATGCCATAATAATAATAATTACAATACCCCCTCTCAAGAGCCCACTTGTTTAACATCTCCTATGAGCTCCTGTTTCACTTTAAAACATCATTGCTTCACTGCTATAAAACAGGTGACTGATATTGCTAATGAAGCCAATAAATACCAATATTTCCAGCACTGGCACAGCAAAAGCTCCCTGGTAAACAAATGGGAGAGTATTTGAAGATGTAATACTACCACACCCTTTGAGGTTTTCTCATAGCTACAACTTCCATTAGTACACAACAGTAAAGTAACACACCTTCAATTGCAATTTTCAAAGGTCAGGCTCAAAAATAACAATTCTCTACCTGAAGCATCATACTTCCTCAGTTTACAAAATTGAAACTAGGTTTCTCAAATACTTTGCTACAGTCTTCTCAGAGTGGTTCACAATTACATAAGCAGTGTGGCTCACTGGAAAGAGCCTGGGCTTGGGAGTCAGAGGTCGTGGGTTCTAATCCCTGCTCCACCACGTCTGCTGTGTGACTTTGGGCAAGTCACTTGACTTCTCTGTGCCTCAGTTACCTCATTTGGAAAATGGGGATTTAGACTGTTAGCCCCAAGTGGGACAACCTAATAACTTTGTATCTATCCCAGCACTTAGAACAGTGCTTGGCACATAGTAAGCGCTTAATACCAACATCATTATTATTATTTCTATATTACCAGAGATAATGTTGGTGTGGATCCAACTACAATTAAACATTCCCCACCCCCAACAATCCAGTTTGCCTTAACACCCTTTGATGGTATTACCTGGGTGTTTCTCACATAAGCTAATAAACAACTCCCTTTGGCTCTACAGACAGCAAGTCAAACTAGTAACTTCAGAAATTCAAAAGTAAATTGTTGGCCTGGTATAGACTTGACCTTAGAGTTTTTTTTGTTTGCCTTTAAGGAGCACTGAACAGCATTATTTAATATAAAGTAAAAAATTCTCTTACAGATACGAGGAAACTCAAAGATATTAAGTCATTTTCACCCAATAAGAGCAAAAACCAGATCAAAAGTCTAACAAATATTACCTCCTTATGCTCTTTTTGGCTACATTAAACTGTCTTCACTTTTTATCACATACAGTTCAAACACTCAGCAGTTGACACTAGCCTGTACTTACCAAACATACTGGGAGCAGTGGCTTGATTTTTTTGAGATCACCAAGCCATGCCCTTTGCACATTTTCATAATATTTCTTTCAGCAAAACAAAAACTGACTTCACTGTTTTATACAATACTGTGGCATGAACTCTGAATACAAGATGGAAGCAAACCAAGACAATAGGGTGGAGTAACAGAAAGGAGTTTAAAAACAAAACTAAGCAAAAACTTGAGGGAAATGAAACAAGGCAAATCAAATAACGAAAAATGAAGAGGAAGTAAAACAAACATCCACGAAAACACAAGAGAATGTATGCATTATTGCTAGTGAAACCCAACATTTTTCCTTAACTGATTACTCTTTAAAATGATCCCCCGAAATGCTACCTTATCAAAACTGTTTTATGAATTTTATTGTCTACAATATATAGTAAAAGAAAGCCACAAACTTGGAATCTGTTCCAACCTTAACGTTCTAATTGGAACTGACAACTTGGTAACACATAGGAAGGTTTCCTGATCGCAACACATTGTTCGTCTCTAAATGAGTGATTACTTCCCCACAGTATCATTTCCAACATCTCCGGCTAACCAAGTCTAAAAAGTCCCACTAAAATGTATGAGAAAAGGGGGAAAGAAACATTTTTTTCTAAGATGAGATGTCTTGACCCAAAATTATCTCCGAAAACTTCATTTTTCGTGAATTTAGTTTACTTATACTAATTCATCCACAACCCTTATCTCCTATACTAATCTGGGCAGGGCTGCCTTTTCTTGGACTCGGATCAACCTAGACATCTCCCAGGTTTAAGAAAATAATAAAAATAAAAGACACCAAGAAGGAAGATTCAATGTGACAACGTTAAACTCTGGCATTTCCAGCTTTCCGATTGCCCTAGACATCTCCCAAGTTTAAGAAAACAATAATAATAAAAGACTCCAAGAATGAAGATTCAATGTGACCCTGTTAAACACGTTATGATTGCCGATTATAAAAATACTCTTATTATTAAAATAATGATAATAAAAGATCCAAAGAATGAAGATTCAATGTGACAACGTTAAACTCTGGCATTTCCAGCTATTCCGTGAACCTTCTACGTGGGATCATGGGGGGAAAAATAAAATCAGTGTGTAACATTGCAGATTTTCGAACACTGAGCTATCCAAATGTTTGGAGAACTGTGTGCTGTTTAAGCCTAAATTATTCTAGCCTGAAAAAGAAAATAGTAAGCGCTTAACAAATACTATCATTATTAACCAGGGCTTAAAACAGTGCTTGGCACATAATAAGTGCTTAACAAATGCCATTATTTTTATTATTCCCTTCTAGACTGTGAACCCCTTCTAGGGCAGGGATTGTCTGTATTGCTGTATTGTACTTTCCAAGCACTTAGTAATAATAATAATAATAATAATGATGGCATTTGTTAAGCACTTACTATGCGTAAATCACTGTTCTAAGCGCTGGGGGGATACAAGGTGATCAGGTTGTCCCACGTGGGGCTCACAGTCATCATCCCCATTTTACAGATGAGGTAACTGAGGCTCCGAGAAGTTAAGTGACTTGCCCACGATCACACAGCAGACGTGGCGGAGCCGGGATTTGAACCCATGACCTCTGACTCCAAAGTACAGTTCTCTGCACACAGGAAGCGCTCAAGAAATACAACTGAATGAATGGATGAATGAAAATAAAAATAAGGAAGTCGCATGCAACCAACTTCAGCCTTTCAAACCCAGCTAAAGGGTGGAAAACATTCCTTTTATTCTTTAATTGAACTCCAGTCCTTGACACCATCAATCCTGCCTACAGTAAACTTTCAAAGAGCAGCGCCTGCCTTTTTTTGGAGGAAAGAAAGGGAAAATCCGGTAAGGAGAGAAGCGATGGGCCCGAGCGGGTTAATGACTGGAGTTGACATAGTGCACCCAGGTGCTGGCACCTTCTATTTACCCCAGCGCTTAGAACAGTGCTTGGCACATACTAAGCGTGAAATACTTATTATTATTATTATTATTATTATTATTATGAAGAGTCCCGGGCTTGGGAGGTCCCCTCCATCCCAGCGTGGCTCAGTGGAAAGAGTCCGGGATTGGGAGTCAGAGGTCATGAGTTCTAACCCCAGCTCCGCCACTTGTCAGCTGGGTGACTTTGGGCAAGTCACTTCACTTCTCTGTGCCTCAGTGACCATACCTGTAAAATGGGGGTTAAGACTGTGAGCCCCACATGGGACAACCTGATTACCTTGTATCTCCCCAAGCGCTAAGAACAGTGCTTGGCACATAGTAAGCGCTGAACAAATACCAACATCATTATTACTATTATTGTCAGCTGGGTGACTTTGGGCAAGTCACTTCTCTGGGACTCAGTTCCCACATCTTTAAATGGGGATGAAGACTGTGAGCCCCTTGTGGGACAACCTGATTACCTTGTATCCCCACCCCAGCGCTTAGAACAGTGCTAGGCACCTAGAAAGCGCTTAAATACCAACATTATTAAAATGGGGATTAAGAGTGTGAGCCCCACATGGGACAACCTAATTACCTTGTATCCCCCACCCCAGTGCTTAGAACAGTGCTTGGCACATAGTAGGCGCTTAACAAATACCAACATTATTAAAATGGGGATTAAGAGTGTGAGCCCCACATGGGACAACCTGATTACGTTGTATCCCCCACTACAGTGCTTAGAACAGTGCTTGGCACATAGTAAGCGCTTAACAAATACCAACATTATTATTGAAACGGGGTTGAAGAGTGTGAGCCCCACATGGGACAACCTGATAACCTTGTATCCCCCACCGCAGCGCTTAGAACAGTGCTTGGCCCATAGGAAGCGCTTAACAAATGCCATCATTATGACAATGCCATCCCAAACTGAGCCCCCCATTCCTCTCCCCCTCCCCATCCCCCCCGCCCTATCTCCTTCCCCTCCCCACAGCACCTGTATATATGTTTGTACAGATTTATTACTCTATTTTACTTGTGCATATTTACTACTCTATTTTGTTAATATGTTTCGTTTTGTTGTCTGTCTCCCCCTTCTAGACTGTGAGCCCGCTGTTGGGTAGGGACCGTCTCTAGATGTTGCCGACTTGTACTTCCCAAGCGCTTAGTACAGTGCTCTGCACACAGTAAGAGCTCAATAAATACTATTCTATTTATTTTATGTTGTTACTATGTTTTGTTGTCTGTCTCATTCTAGACTGTGAGCCCGCTGTTTGGTAGGGACCGTCTCTATATGTTGCCGACTTGGACTTCCCAAGCGCTTAGTCCAGTGCTCTGCACACAGTAAGCGCTCAATAAATACGATTGAATGAATGAATGAATTCATGGGGATGAAGAGTGTAAGCAGAGTGTGAGAAGCAGCATGGCTCAGTGGAAAGAGCACAGGCTTTGGAGTCAGAGGTCATGGGTTCAAATCCCAACTCTGCCAATTGTCAGCTGTGTGACTTTGAGCAAGTCACTTCACTTCTCTGTGCCTCAGTTCCCTCATCTGTAAAATGGGGATTAAGACTGTGAGCCCCACGAGGGACAACCTCATCACCTTGTAACCTCCCCAGCGCTTAGAACAGTGCTTTGCACATAGTAAGCGCTTAATAAATGCCATTATTATTATTATTCATTCATGCGTTCATATTTATTGAGCGCTTACTGTGTGCAGAGCACTGTATTAACCACTTGGGAAGTACACATTGGCACATGGGACAATGATTGAATGAATATTTTCCCCACGGAAGGGTCGGTCCTTCCACCCTCCTCAAGAAGAGGCCGGCCTGCCTCCCTCCCTCCCTGCCAGGTTCATTCATTCATTCAATCGCATTTATTGAGCGCTTACTGTGTGCAGAGCACTGTACTAAGCGCTTGGGAAGTACAAGTCGGCAACATATAGAGACAGTCCCTACCCAACAGTGGGCTCACAGTCTAGAAGGGGGAGATGGACAACAAAACAAAACATATTAACAAAATAAAATAAATAAATAGATATAGAGAAGCAGCGTGGCTCAACGGAAAGAGCCCAGGCTTTGGAGTCAGAGGTCATGGGTTCAAATCTCAACTCTGCCAATTGTCAGCTGTGTGACTTTGGGCAAGTCACTTCACTTCTCTGGGCCTCAGTTCCCTCAGCTGTAAAATGGGGATGAAGACTGTGAGCCCCCCGTGGGACAACCTGATCACCTTGTAACCTCCCCAGCGCTTAGTACAGTGCTTTGCACATCGTAAGCGCTTAATAAATGCCATCATTATTATTATTACTACTTAACTTCTCTGTGCCTCAGTAACCTCATCTGAAAAATGGGGAGTAAGACTGTGAGCCCCCTGTGGGACAACCTGATCACCCTGCAACCTCCCCAGCGCTTAGAACAGTGCTTTGCACATAGTAAGCGCTCATTATTATTATGCACAAGTAAAATAGAGTAATAAATCTGTACAAACATATATACAGGTGCTGTGGGGTGGGGAAGGAGGTAAGGCAGGGGGATGGGGGATGTTCATTCATTCATTCACTCGTATTTATTGAGTGCTTACTGTGTGCAGAGCACTGTACTAAGCGCTTGGGAAGTACAAGTTGGCAACATATAGAGACGGTCCCTACCCAACAGTGGGCTCACAGTCTAGAAGGGGGAGACAGAGAACAAAACATATTAACAAAATAAAATGAATAGAAAATGTACAAATAAAAGAGTAATAAATACGTACAAACATATATACATATATACAGGTGCTGTGGGGAGGGGAAGGAGGTAAGGCGGGGGAGATGGAGAGGGGAAGGAGGGGGAGAACTTGTACTTCCCAAGCGCTTAGTACAGTGCTCTGCACACAGTAAGCGCTCAACACGATTGAATGAATGATGGGAGAGGTTCATTCACTCATTCATTCAATCGTATTTATTGAGTGCTTCCTGTGTGCAGAGCACTGCACTAAGCGCTTGGGAAGCCCAAGTCGGCAACATCTAGAGACGGCCCCTACCCAACAGCGGGCTCACAGTCTAGAAGCAGCGTAGCTCAGTGGAAAGAGCACGGACTTTGGAGTCAGAGGTCATGGGTTCCAATCCCTGCGTCACTGCTTGTCAGCTGTGTGACTCTGGGCAAGCCACTTAACTTCTCTGTGCCTCAGTTATCTCATCTGTAAAACGGGGATTAAAACTGTGAGCCCCTCGTGGGCCAACCTGATCATCTGGTATCCTCCCCAGCGCTTAGAACAGTGCTTTGTACATAGTAAGCGCTCAATAAATGCCATCATTATTATTATTAGAAGGGGGAGACAGACAACAAGGAGTTTTGTTAATATGCTTTGTTTTGTTGTCTGTCTCCCCCTTCTAGACTGTGAGCCCTTCCCAGACTGAGCCCCTTCCTTCCTCTCCCCCTCGTCCCCCTCTCCATCCCCCCATCTTACCTCCTTCCCTTCCCCACAGCACCTGTATATAGGTATATATGTTTGTACATATTTATTACTCTATTTATTTATTTATTTTACTTGTACATATCTATACTATTCATTTTATTTTGTTAGTATGTTTGGTTTTGTTCTCTGTCTCCCCCTTTGAGACTGTGAGCCCACTGTTGGGTAGGGACCGTCTCTATATGTTGCCAATTTGTACTTCCCAAGCGCTTAGTACAGTGCTCTGCACATAGTAAGCGCTCAATAAATACGATTGATGATGATGATGATGAGCCTGCTGTTGGGTCGGGACCGGCTCTAGATCAATCAATCGTATTTATTGAACGCTTACTATGTGCAAAGCACTGTACTAAGCGCTTGGGAAGTTCAAACTGGCAACATATAGAGACAGTCCCTACCCAAAGTGGGCTCACAGTCTGAAAGGGGGAGACAGAGAACAAAACCAAACATACTAACAAAATAGAATAGATATGTACAAGTAAAATAGAGTAACAAATATGTACAAACATATATACATATATCATCATCATCATCATCAATCGTATTTATTGAGCGCTTACTGTGTGCAAAGCACTGTACTAAGCGCTTGGGAAGTCCAAGTTGGCAACATATAGAGACAGTCCCTACCCAACAGTGGGCTCACAGTCTGAAAGGGGGAGACAGAGAACCAAACCAAACATACTAACAGAATAAAATAAATAGAATAGACATGTACAAGTAAAATAGAGTAACAAATATGTACAAACATATATACATATATCATCAATCGTATTTATTGAGCGCTTACTGTGTGCAAAGCACTGTACTAAGCGCTTGGGAAGTCCAAGTTGGCAACATATAGAGACAGTCCCTACCCAACAGCGGGCTCACAGTCTAGAAGGGGGAGACAGAGAACAAAACATATTAACAAAATAAAATGAAAGAAAATGTACAAATAAAAGAGTAATAAATACGTACAAACATATATACATATATACAGGTGCTGTGGGGAGGGGAAGGAGGTAAGGCGGGGGAGATGGAGAGGGGAAGGAGGGGGAGAACTTGTACTTCCCAAGCGCTTAGTACAGTGCTCTGCACACAGTAAGCGCTCAATACGATTGAATGAATGATGGGAGAGGTTCATTCACTCATTCATTCAATCGTATTTATTGAGCGCTTACTGTGTGCAGAGCACTGTACTAAGCGCTTGGGAAGTCCAAGTTGGCAACATATAGAGACGGTCATCATCAATCGTATTTATTGAGCGCTTACTATGTGCAGAGCACGGTACTAAGTGCTTGGGAAGTACAAATTGGCAACATATAGAGACGGTCCCTACCCAACAGCGGGCTCACAGTCTAAAAGGGGGAGACAGACAACAAAACCAAACATACTAACAAAATAAAATAAATAAATGTTGCCAACTTGGACTTCCCAAGCGCTTAGTCGTCATCATCAATCGTATTTATTGAGCAATTACTGTGTGCAGAGCACCGGACTAAGCGCTTGGGAAGTCCAAGTTGGCAACACATAGAGACGGTCCCTACCCAACAGTGGGCTCACAGTCTAAAAGGGGGAGACAGACAAGCAAACCCAACATACTAACAAAATAAAATAAATCAATGTTGCCGACTTGGACTTCCCAAGCGCTTAGTCATCATCATCAATCGTATTTATTGAGCGCTTACTATGTGCAGAACACTGCACTAAGCGCTTGGGAAGTCCAAATTGGCAACACATAGAGACAGTCCCTACCCAACAGTGGGCTCACGGTCTAAAAGGGGGAGACAGAGAACCAAACCAAACATACTAACAAAATAAAATAAATCAATGTTGCCGACTTGGACTTCCCAAGCGCTTAGTCATCATCATCATCATCATCAATTGTATTTATTGAGCGCTGACTATGTGCAGAGCACTGGACTAAGCGCTTGGGAAGTCCAAGTTGGCAACACATAGAGACGGTCCCTACCCAACAGCGGGCTCACAGTCTAAAAGGGGGAGACAGAGAACAAAACCAAACACACTAACAAAATAAAATAAATAAATGTTGCCGACTTGGACTTCCCAAGCGCTTAGTCATCATCATCATCATCATCAATTGTATTTATTGAGCGCTTACTATGCGCAGAGCACTGGACTAAGCGCTTGGGAAGTCCAAGTTGGCAACACATCCGCCTTACCTCCTTCCCCTCCCCACAGCACCTGTATATATGTTTGTACGTATTTACTATTTTATTTGTACATATTCTCTTTATTTTATTTTGTTAATATGTTTTGTTTTGTTCTCTGTCTCCCCCTTCTAGACTGTGAGCCTGTTGTTGGGTAGGGACTGTCTCTATATGTTGCCAACTTGGACTTCCCAAGCGCTTAGTCCAGTGCTCTGCACACAGTCAGCGCTCAATCAATACGAATGAATGAATGAATGAACCCCAGTAAGCGCTCAATAAATACGAATGAATGAATGAACACACAGAGACGGTCCCTCCCCAACAGCGGGCTCACAGTCTACAAGGGGGAGACAGAGAACAAGACCAAACGTACTAACAAAATAAAATAAATAAATGTTGCCGACTTGGACTTCCCAAGCGCTTAGTCCAGTGCCCTTGCACCCGGTGAGCGCTCAATCAATAGGACTGAAGGAAGGACTGAGTGAAAGGAGTGTGCTGGACGCCCCCCCCCGGTTTGTGGCGCTGAGGGGAGACTCGCCTGCCCACGGTCTGGTTGGCCAGCTGCTTCATGCGGTTGAACTGCTTCTTCATGGCGGCGGCCGGGGAGGACGACGACGACGACGCCAGAAGGGCAGGGTCGGGGCCTCTGGGCGGGAAGGAAGGAGGAGGGAGGAATGGCGGCCGGGCCCTGCTCCTACATAGCGCGCCGGGGCGCTCACTACCACCACCACCACAGCGACGACGACGACGACGGTCCCCTCGCGCTGTAGGAGCGGCCGACGGCGCTCAACGATCGCCTCAGGCCCGGCCCCGCCCCCAGCGCCGCCGTGACGTCACTTCCGGTCGGGCCCGCCCCTCTCCCGGCCTGAGGTGATTCGGCCTGGCCTGAGGTGATTCGGCCTCGCCTCAGGCGAAGCCGCCATCATCAATCGTATTGATTGAGCGCTTACTATGCGCAGAGCACTGTACTAAGCGCTTGGGAAGTCCAAATTGGCAACATAAAGACACAGTCCCTACCCAACAGCGGGCCCACAGTCTAAAAGGGGGAGGCAGACGACAAAACATATAAACCAAATATATACCACTCATTCATTCGTTCAGTCGAGGGAAGCAGTGGAAAGAGCCCGGGCTTTGGAGTCAGAGGTCACGGGTTCAAATCCCGGCTCCGCCCAGTGTCGGCTGTGTGACTTTGGGCAAGTCACTTCTCTGGGCCTCAGTCCCCTCATCTGGAAAATGGGGATGAAGGCCGCGAGCCCCCCGTGGGACAACCTGATCGCCTTGTATCCTCCCCAGTGCTTAGAACAGTGCTTTGCACGTAGTAAGCGCTTAACAAATGCCGTCATTATTGTTAGAAGGGGGAGGCAGACGACAAAACATAAACCAAATATATACCATTCATTCAGTCATTCATTCAGTCGTGTTTATTGAGCGCTTACTGTGTGCAGAGCACTGGACTAAGCGCTTGGGGAGTCCAAGTTGGCAACATCTAGAGCCGGTCCCTACCCAACAGCGGGCTCACAGTCTAGAAGGGGGAGGCAGACGACAAAACATATAAACCAAATATATACCATTCATTCATTCGTTCAATTGTGTTTATTGAGCGCTTACTGTGTGCAGAGCACTGGACTAAGCGCTTGGGGAGTCCAAGTTGGCAACATCTAGAGCCGGTCCCTACCCAACAGCGGGCTCACAATCTAGAAGGGGGAGACAGACGACAAAACATATAAACCAAATATATACCATTCATTCATTCATTCATTCATTCAATCGTGTTTATTGAGCGCTTACTTTGTGCAGAGCACTGTACTAAGCGCTTGGGAAGGACAAGTTGGCAACATCTAGAGACGGTCCATACCCAACAGCGGGCTCACAATCTAGAAGGGGGAGACAGACGACAAAACATATAAACCAAATATATACCATTCATTCATTCATTCATTCATTCATTCAATCGTGTTTATTGAGCGCTTACTTTGTGCAGAGCACTGTACTAAGCGCTTGGGAGGGATAAGTTGGCAACATCTAGAGACGGTCCCTACCCAACAGCGGGTTCACAGTCTAGAAGGGGGAGGCAGACGACAAAACATATAAACCAAATATATACCATTCATTCATTCATTCATTCATTCAATCGTGTTTATTGAGCGCTTACTTTGTGCAGAGCACTGTACTAAGTGCTTGGGAAGTACAAGTTGGCAACATCTAGAGATGGTCCCTACCCAACAGCGGGCTCACAGTCTAGAAGGGGGAGACAGACGACAAAACATATAAACCAAATATATACCATTCATTCATTCATTCATTCAATCGTATTTATTGAGCGCCTACTGTGTGCAGAGCACTGTACTAAGCGCTTGGGAAGGACAAGTTGGCAACATCTAGAGACGGTCCCTACCCAACAGCGGGCTCATAGTCTAGAAGGGGGAGGCAGACGACAAAACATATAAACCAAATATATATCATTCATTCATTCATTCATTCATTCATTCATTCAATCGTGTTTATTGAGCGCTTACTTTGTGCAGAGCACTGTACTAAGCGCTTGGGAAGTACAAGTTGGCCACACATAGAGGCGGTCCCTACCCAACAGCGGGCTCACAGTCTAGAAGGGGGAGGCAGACGACAAAACATATAAACCAAATATATACCATTCATTCATTCATTCATTCATTCATTCAATCATGTTTATTGAGCGCTTACTTTGTGCAGAGCGCTGTACTAAGCGCTTGGGAAGGACAAGTTGGCAACATCTAGAGACGGTCCCTACCCAACAGCTTGCTCACGGTCTAGAAGGGGGAGGCAGACAACAAAACATATAAACCATTTCAATAATGTTGGTATTTCTTAAGTGCTTACTATGTGCCAAGCACTGTTCTGAGCGCTGGGGTGGGATACCAGGTCATCAGGTTCACGTGGGGCTCACACTCTTCATCCCATTTTAATAACAATGTTGGTATTTTTTAAGTGTCTAACAAATACCATCATTGTTATTATTATTATTATTATTATTATATAAGGTAATCAGGTTGTCCCATGTGGGGCTCACACTCTTAATCCCCATTTTAATAATGTTGGTATTTGTTAAGCGCTTACTATGTGCCAAGCACTGTTCTGAGTGCTGGGGTGGGATACCAGGTCATCAGGTTCACGTGGGGCTCACACTCTTCATCCCATTTTAATAATAATGTTGGTATTTAATAATAATAATAATAATAATGTTGGCATTTGTTAAGCGATTACTATGTGCAAAGCACTGTTCTAAGCGCTGGGGGGATACAAAGTGATCAGGTTGTCCCATGTGGGGTTCACAGTCTTAATCCCCATTTTACAGATGAGGTAACTGAGGCTCAGAGAAATTAAGTGACTTGCCCAAGGTCACACAGCAGACATTTGGTGGAGTCGGCATTCGAACCCAAGACCTCTGACTCCAAAGCCCGTGCTCTTTCCACTGAGCCACGTTGCTTCTATATGTTGCCAACTTGTACTTCCCAAGCATTTAGTACAGTGCTCTGCACACAGTAAGTGCTCCATAAATATGATCGAATGAATGAATGAAGTCACTTGACTTCTCTGGGCCTCAGTTACATCATCTCTAAAATGGGGATTAAAATGGCACATAGTAAGCACTTAAATATCACAATTATTATTACTATTAAGTCAAGTCCAATTTGGACGCACTGTCCAAAGGAGGTGGTCTCAGTAGAGTGAAGGGTCCCAAACACAGATTATTAGGGGTACAGTACATTGCACCGGGGGCACTCAATAAATACTGGTACTACTAATATTACTACATGAAGAATGTTGAAGAAGTGAAGGCAGTGGGCGAATACCACCTGTGCAGGGAGTTTGGAAAAAAGTGGGAGGAAAGAGGTGGGGTGATTGATGGAGAAGATGACTGAATCAAGGGCATGGCCACAGGCTTGAAGGCAGGTGTGCAGTGCCAATGTGAAGGGGAGAAGTGGAAGGGATGAGATCAATCAATCAATCAATCGTATTTATTGAGCGCTTACTGTGTGCAGAGTACTGTACTAAGCGCTTGGGAAGTACAAGTTGGCAGCACATACAGTCCCTACCCAACAGTGGGCTCACAGTCTGAAAGGGGGAGACAGAGAACAAAACCAAACATACTAACAAAATAAAATAAATAGAATAAATAGAATAGATATGTGCAAGTATGAGATGGCCTGGAAGGGGTTGTGAATGCAATGAATAGACCAGTTCCTCCTTTTCCTCTGAACTGTGGAAATGAGAGAAGATGCAGCTGCTTCTGGTCTCTTTTCTCCTTTTTAGGAGAAAATGGCCCAGGGCCATTATATATAATGTATATATGTATATATGTTTGTACGTATTTGTTACTCTATTTATTTATTTATTTTACTTGTACATATCTATTGTATTTATTTTATTTTGTTAGTATGTTTGGTTTTGTTCTCTGCCTCCCCCTTTTAGACTGTGAGCCCACTGTTGGGTAGGGACTGTCTCTATGTGTTGCCAACTTGTACTTCCCAAGCGCTTAGTCCAGTGCTCTGCACACAGTAAGCACTCAATAAATACGATTGATTGATTGATTGATTGATCTCATCCCTTCCACTTCTGCCCTTCACATTGGCACTGCACACCTGCCTTCAAGCCTGTGGCCATGCCCTTGATTCAGTCATCTTCTCCCTCAATCACCCCACCTCCTTCCTCCCACTCTTTTCCGAACTCCTTGCACAGGTGGTATACGCCCACTGCCTTCACTTCTTCAATATTCTTCAAGTAGTAATATTAGTCGTACCAGTATTTATTGAGTGCCCCCTGGTGCAATGTATTGTACCCCTAGTAATCTGCGTTTGGGACCCTTCACTCTACTGTGACCACCTCCTTTGGACTGTTTAAATCGGACTGTGTGTCCAAATTGGACTTGACTTAATAATAGTAATAATAATTGTGATATTTAAGTGCTTACTATGTGCCATTTTAATCCCCATTTTAGAGTTGCCAACTTGTACTTCCCAAGCGCTTAGTACAGTGCTCTGCACACAGTAAGCGCTCAATAAATACGATTGATGATGATGATGATGATATATGTATATATGTTTGTACATATTTGTTACTCTATTTATTTCTTTATTTTACTTGTAGATATCTATTCTATTTATTTTAGTTTGTTAGTATGTTTGGTTTTGTTCTCTGTCTCCCGCTTTTAGACTGTGAGCCCACTGTTGGGTAGGGACTGTCTCTACATGTTGCCAACTTGTACTTCCCAAGCTCTTAGTACAGTGCTCTGCACACAGTAAGCGCTCAATAAATACAATTGATGATGATGATGATGATATATGTATATATGTTTGTACATATTTGTTACTCTATTCATTTATTTATTTTACTTGTACATATCTATTCTATTTATTTTATTTTGTTAGTATGTTTGGTTTTGTTCTCTGTCTCCCCCTTTTAGACTGTGAGCCCACTGTTGGGTAGGGACCGTCTCTATATGTTGTCAACTTGTACTTCCCAAGCGCTTAGTACAGTGCTCTGCACACAGCGCTCAATAAATACGATTGATGATGATGATGATGATATATGTATATATGTTTGTACATATTTGTTACTCTATTTATTTATTTATTTTACTTGTAGATGTCTATTCTATTTATTTTATTTTGTTAGTATGTTTGGTTTTGTTCTCTGCCTCCCCCTTTTAGACTGTGAGCCCACTGTTGGGTAGGGACTGTCTCTATATGTTGCCAACTTGTACTTCCCAAGCGCTTAGTACAGTGCTCTGCACACAGTAAGCGCTCAATAAATACGATTGATGATGATGATTATCACCAAAAGAGAGCCCTGCCTCAGTGATGGTGAAGAGGTGGGAATGAGTGGGTGAGGAAGGGGCATTTGAAGCAGAGATCAGCAAGTTGGCAAATGCCTTGTGTTCCAGGGCATAAAATCAACTGGGTAAAACTAAGCCCCATTTCAAATGCTCAGGATAAAATCCACTTGCATTAGTTTTGCCTTTTCCCAACACGGTTTTCCATGTAACCTCTAGTTGGTCAGCCCAGCACAGAGTCACAATTTATTGCTCATTTTTAATGAGGGAAATTTCCAATTTGCTAGCCCCAGCCTTGGCTACCTGGCCATCCTCAGTTAAAAGCAGAAAATTCCTCATTTCATTGACACTTTCTTCTCACTTCTTCATATGGGCTAAGTCTCCTCAGTATAGGAGACCATCTCTTACCACATGTTTTGCCAGCACACGTGACCAGAGTTTTAAAAAGTTCCTCCCCCGCACATCAGCTGAGGGTGCTTTCCTACCCAATTCTCCCTGACCCAAAGAAAAAATATATATATGACCACAGTAAGAGCGAGCGTATTTCAGTCACACAGGATTTCCTCTGCCTGAGAACTAAATGATATATGTAACGGACCATTTTGAAATATGGATAATACCTGTTTGAAAATAGAGGTGACTTTTCATAGGCTTTGTTTCTTTTTTTTGTAGCACTCAAACTCGAACCAAAATCGAAGCTTCAGCTTTATGTAAGTTGTTGACATAGGATGCGCTTCTATTCAGGTATACATCTGCAAAATTTATTCTTCCATTTACCATTCTTTGGTAGACAGAGCAGCAGTGAGATTCCCAGGGCGTGTCTTGTGGTAGAGACATTCCTGCCAATGATGCCTGGATACTGTAGATCCTGAAGGCAGGGAATAAGGGGGGCAATATGGCTTTCAAAGCCATATTGCCCCCCTTATTCCCTGCCTTCAAAGCCTTATTGAAGTCACATCCCCAAGAGGCCTTCCCTAAGTCTATTTCTATTTCTAAATCTATTTCTATTTATTTTATTTTGTTAGTATGTTTGGTTTTGTTCTCCATCTCCCCCTTTTAGACTGTGAGCCCACTGTTGGGCAGGGACTGTCTCTATATGTTGCCAATTTGTACTTCCCAAGCGCTTAGTACAGTGCTCTGCACACAGTAAGCGCTCAATAAATACGATGATGATGAAGTCCTCCTTTCCTCTTCTCTTCCTCCCTTCTGCGTCGCCCTGACTTGCTCCCTTTATTCATCCTCACTCCCAACCCCACAGCACTTTTTCATTCATTCATTCATTCAATCATATTTATTGAGCGCTTACTGTGTGCAGAGCACTGTATTATGCTCTTGGAAAGTATAATTTGGCAACAGTTATTTGACAACAACTTATGTACATGTTGGTAATTTATTTATATTCTGAAGGCCTGCCTCCTTCTTTAGAAAAGTAAGCTCGTTGTGGGCAGGCAATATGTCTGTTTATTGTTCTATTGTACTCTCCCAAGTGCTTAGTATAGTGCTCTGCATACACTGAGTGCTCAGTAAACACGAATGACTGACTGACTGATTGAAAGGTGAATAGTATTTGTCAGAGTTGAAATACCGACGTGAGAGAATGGAGATTTTCCTTTCCATTACATCCAAATTTTTGTTCCATGCAGGATGCAATATTCAGTCACCAGAATTAGGTGGGACTCCTAAAACCCAATCATGACTTTACTGCTGACTCAAAGAGATTTTGAATAAGCTACTCTTGTTGTACCTGCTGTAAAACATGAATCTTTCTCACAAGAACATTGTGTGAATAATAATAATAATAATAATGATGGTATTTGTTAAGTGCTTACTATGTGCCAAGCACTGTTCTAAGCACTGGGGTACATACAAGGTAATCAGGTTGTCTCACATGGGGCTCACAGTCTTAATCCCTGTTTTACAGATGAGGAAACTGAGGCACAGAGAAGTTAAGTGACTTGCCCAAAGTCACACAGCTGATAAGTGGCAGAGCCGGGATTAGAACCCACGACCTCTGATTCCCAAGCCCGTGGTCTTTCCACTGAGCCATGCTGATGAATTTATGATGGCCAAGTACTCTACAACTATTGGAGTTTCAATGAACAAACAAACATATCGCTATCTATCCATGTTGTGTTCCTCTGAATGGCTAGAAAGGATGGTAAAAGAAGTAGCGGAAATACCTAAAAAGATAGTTGTTTCATAGACAAACAGTGGAAGGAGAGAGAAAGATCTATTCAGAATGACACATGAAAACAATTTGAAATTGGAAAAGAAGATATTGTTTTTTTTAATGGTATTTGTGCTATGTCCTGGGGATAGATACAAGTTAGAGAAGCAGTGTGGCTTAGTGGCGAGAGCACGGGCTTGGGAGTCAGAGGTCGTGGGTTCAAATCCCGGCTCTGCCACTTATCAGCTGTGTGACTTTGGGCAAGTCACTTAACTTCTCTGTGCCTCAGTTACCTCATCTGTTTAATGGCGATTAAGACTGTGAGCCCCATGTGGGACAACCTGATTACCTTGTATATACCCCAGTGCTTGGCAAATAGTAAGCACTTAACAGATATTATTATTATTATCAGGTGGACCTATTCCATGTCCCAGGTGGGGCTCACAGTTTTAAGCTCACAGCTTTAACCCCCATTTTACAGAAATAGTAACTGAGGCTCAGAGAACTTGTGCAGGGCCTAAGGTCACACAGCAGGTATGTGGCAGAGTGGGGATGCTCTTTCCATGGGGTCACGCTGATTCTTTTATTTTATTTTATTCTTACAAGAGCACCAAAACCCCCACCCATTGAGGCTGGACTTTTGGGGGAACTCCGCGATCACTAAGTTTGTTGGAGTTGAGAGAGAAGAGGAAAGAGGGGGGCGGTTTGGCCTTCCTTCACTGAGTCATTTTGCTGATTAGGAAATATTATACTTTTAAAATATTGATTGTGAAATTGAAAATTTTTTTTGGTTTGTCTCTTCCCCCTCCCATGTTCCTCCCTCTTATCCTACATATTGAACTCTTTGAGGGTGGAAACTGCTGTTTCTTCAATTTTCCATGAACGGTCCTAAATGCGTATTACATATACAATATATGATCGATCTCTGTAGTATAATCTATCTATATATATGCAGCTGTTCCTTCACTTTCAAACATGACCCTACAAGTGGTAACATCCTATCCACGTGGCAAAATAAAGTTTCACGAGGCACTCAACACCCATCAAGTGTCCAATAAAGACCACTGATTGATTTTTTTGTTTAATAGGATTTGTTAAGGGCTTAAAATATGCCAGGCACTGTAGTAGACACAGGCTAATCTGGTTGGACTCAGTCCATGTCACAAGTGGGGTGCTCAGGCAAACTAATCTGGTTGGACTCAGTCCATGTCACTGTGCCTCAGTTACCTCATCTGTAAAATGGGGATGAAGACTGTGAGCCCCCCGTGGGACAACCTGATCACCTTGTATCCTCCCCAGTGCTTAGAACAGTGCTTTGCACATAGTAAGCGCTTAATAAATGCCATTAAAAAAAAAGTGGGGTGCTCAGTCTTAATCTCCAGTTAAAGACGAGGCACAGAGGAGTTAAGGGACTTGCCCAAGGTCACACAGCAGATAAGTGGCAGAGCAGGATTAGAGCCCTTCTGAATCCCAGTCCTGTGCCCTTTCCACTAGACCATGCTGCTTCTCAGATTGACCAATCCTTTGTTAAGCCAGGCTTGAGTTTGATGAGGTAGACAATGACAGTCCGGCGCTTAGAACAGTGCTTGGCACATAGTAAGCGCTTAACAAATACCATAATTATTATTAATTACTATTTAAGACACCTCTTCTACTCCCTCCCCTATTTCAAGTGAAAAGTGCATCCCTAAATAGGTAGATCAGACGCACAACAGACAAATGACAGAGCAGGATTAGAACCCGGGGCCTTCTGACTCTCAGGCCCGTGCTCTATCCAGTAGGCCACTCTGCTTCTGCTTCTACTTACTTGCTGTGTGACCTTGGGCAAGTCGCTTAACTTCTCTGGGCCTCAGTTACCTCATCTGTAAAATCGAGATTAAGATTGTGAGCCCTATATGCGACATGTATGGAGAAGCAGCATGGCTCAGTGGAAAGAGCCCGGGCTTTGGAGTCAGAGGTCATGGGTTCAAATCCCGGCTCCGCCAACTGTCAGCTGTGTGACTTTGGGCAAGTCACTTAACTTCTCTGGGCCTCAGTTCCCTCATCTGTAAAATGGGGATGAAGACTGTGAGCCCCCCGTGGGACAACCTGATCACCTTGTAACCCCCCAATGAGCAATGCTTTGCACATAGTAAGCGCTTAATAAATGCTATCATTATTATTATTATTATTACACAATAATGGTAGTATTTGTTAAGCGCTTACTATGTGCCAAGCACTGTTCTAAACGCTGGGGGAGTTACAAGGTGATCAGGTTGTCCCACGGGGGGCTCACAGTCTTAATCCCCATTTTACAGATGAGGTAACTGAGGCCCAGAGAAGGTCAGTGGCTTGCCCCAGGTTGCACAGCTGACAGTTGGCGGAGCTGGGATTTGAACCCATGACCTCTGACTCCAAAGCCCAGGCTCTTTCCACCGAGCCACGCTGCTTCTCTAACATGATTAGCTTATATCTACCCAAGTGGTTAGTACAGTGCAACATGGCTCAGTGGAAAGAGCCTGCATTTGGGAGCCAGAGGTCATGGGTTCTAATCCCAGCTCCGCCACTTGTCAGCTGTGTGACTTTGGGCAAGTCACTTAACTTCTCTGGGCCTGAGTTCCCTCATCTGTAAACCGGGAATTAAGACTGTGAGCCCCATGGGGGACAACGTGATCACCTTATATCCCCACCCTAGCACTTAGAACAGTGCTTGGCACATAGTAAGCACTTAACAAATACCATTATTATTATTATTATTATAGTAAATGCTTAACAAATGCCATTAAAAAAAATCAAAGGTGCCTATTGGCTGAGGATTTGTGGCTGGGGGTAGACAGAAGGGATTCCACCATCAGTAGGATATTTGCCGGAGTTGTTTTTTCAGTAGTGGTGGTTTGCCTAGATCACCCACAGATCTATGAGAAGCAGCGTGGCTCAGTGGAAAAAGCCCGGGCTTTGGAGTCAGAGGTCATGGGTTCAAATCCCGGCTCCGCCACTTGTCAGCTGTGTGACTTTGGGCGAGTCACTTAACTTCTCTGGGCCTCAGTTCCCTCATCTGTAAAATGGGGATGAAGACTGTGAGCCCCACGTGGGACAACCTGATCACCTTGTAAATTCCCCAGCGCTTAGAACAGTGCTGTGCACATAGTAAGTGCTTAATAAATGCCATTATTATTATTATTATCCACACCCTTTCATCTAGCCCTCTCTGATTAGCAGCAAGCCTTGCAAGGTGGCTGATGAAGGTTCAGGGTTTGCGACATATGATCCCTGGTGTCCTTTACAGTACCAGATACCTCTGTGCCCTTGTCTGCCTACAACATTACAAACACTGAAAGGGACTCAATAAACATTACTGATGTTGTTCAGCCAGAACGTGTGAGAAGCAAAGTGATCTAATAGAAAGAGCACGGGCCTAGGAATCAGAGGACCTGAGTTCTAGTCCCAGCTCTGCCACTTGGCTGCTGTGGGACCTTGGGCAAGTCACTTAACTTCTCGATGCCTCTGTTACCTCTTCTGTAAAATGAGGATTAATGTAGTGAGTCCCATGTGGGACAGGGACTGGGTCCAACCTGATTATCTTGTATCTACCCCAGCACTTAGTACAGAGCCTGGCACATCATTAAGTTCATTCATTCAATCGTATTTATTATTTATAGGCCCTACTGAGAGCTCACCTCCTCCAGGAGACCTTCCCACACTGAGCCCCTTCCTTCCTCTCCCCCTCGTCCCCCTCTCCATCCCCCCATCTTACCTCCTTCCCTTCCCCACAGCACCTGTATATATGTATATATGCTTGTACATGTTTATTACTCTATTTCACTTGTACATATCTATTCTATTTATTTTATTTTGTTAGTATGTTTGGTTTTGTTCTCTGTCTCCCCCTTTTAGACTGTGAGCCCGCTGTTGGGTAGGGACTGTCTCTATATGTTGCCAACTTGTACTTCCCAAGCACTTAGTACAGTGCTCTGCACACAGTAAGCGCTCAATAAATATGATTGATTGATTGATTATTTTGCTTGTACATATCTATTCTATTTATTTTATTTTGTTAGTATGTTTGGTTTTGTTCTCTGTCTCCCCCTTTTAGACTGTGAGACCACTGTTGGGTAGGGACTGTCTCTAGATGTTGCCAACTTGTACTTCCCAAGCGCTTAGTACAGTGCTCTGCACCCAGTAAGCGCTCAATAAATATGATTGATGATGATGATGATGATGATGAGCACTTACTGTATGCAGAGCACTGTACTAAGCGCTTGGGAAGTACAAGTCGGCAACATATAGAGCTGGTCCCTACCCAACAACGGGCTCAAAATCTAGAAGGGGGAGACAGACAACAAAAACAAAACAGTTAAGTATCATTTTTTTAAAAAGCCAAAACCAAAAAAAAGTAAGGATGAAGCTGACCTAGAACTGAGTGCTGATCAGGTATGTGAATTTAAGTCTAGAATGGAAATGAAATGAAAATTGAAAACTACTGAGAAAATAACAGACAATTGCAATTCCAATGTTTTCATTCAGTCTGTGGTATTTATTGGACACTTACTGTGTGTAAAGTTCTATTCTAAGCCCTTGGGAGAGTACAATACAATCATTACAGTGATTTTAAAAATATTTTACAATGTAGACAGTTTTAGTGCCAATAAAGGGGTCTATTTGATGGTCTATTCCTTAAACTGCAAGAAGTTCAAGATCAATTTCAAATAATTTTCCTCAGTTTTAATCTACAGTATGGTATGAGCCAAATGCTCCGGTTTTGTATATTAGAGTACAACTTTGTGTATCAGTAGTGAGCAGTGTGGCAGTTTCTATTCATCAATCAATCATATTGATTGAGCACTTACAGTTTACAGAGCACTGTACTAAGTGCTTGGAAGAGTACAACAGACTGGGAGTCTGAAGGACCTGGGTTCTAATTCTCTGTGCCTTAGTTACCTCATCTGTAAAATAGGGATTAAGACCGTGAGCCTCATGCGGGACATGAACCGTGTCCAACCTGATTATCTTGTGTCTACGCCAGTGCTTTGAACACTGCTTAGCATATAATAAGCGCTTTAGAAATACCATAAAAAAGGGAGACATTTAATAATCCTGAAACAACCCGTGAAGTTTAAAGTGAAGCAGTTTATTACATGAATCGTAGAAGTTAGACTACTGTGGGATAAATAATGAAGTCTTATTACATGAAATATTTCCACGATCATTTCTGAGATGGAATATATATAAACAAACGACCATAGCCGCTAAAACTGGAACCTGAAATTTGGAAACTACATTTAGCTCCTATCTGGTTACATTGTCCATTAAGAAGGTCCTGTTCCGTAAATAATTCCTCTCATCACAGTTCAATCTTGGAATGCTCTAAGTACTCATGTAAAAATTGGAAGTCATCCCACCAGGAATGATAAAAGAACAACCTAGAAAATTTTACGATACTGTTGTTGAGAACTCAATGTTTTCAGTAGTGAGGTTCTGTCAACAGTGAGTAGTTATTGAGCAGTTACTGTGTGCAGAACACTGTACTAAGCACTTGTGAAAGTATAACAAAGTTGGTAGACACGTTCCTTGCCTACAATGAATTTACAGTCTCCCACCTTACCTCCATTCCTTTCACATTTTTTAAAAAATGGTACATGTTAAATGCTTTCTATGTGCCAGGCACTGTACTAAGCACAGGGGTAGATACAAGTTAATTAGTTTGGACATAGTCCGTGTCCCCTATAATAATAATGATGGCATTTATTAAGCGCTTACTATGTGCAAAGCACTGTTCTAAGCGCTGGGGAGGTTACAAGGTGATCGGGTGTCCCACCTGGGGCTCACAATCTTAATCCCCATTTTCCAGATGAGGTAACTGAGGCACAGAGAAGTCAAGTGACTTGCCCAAAGTCACACAGCTGACAACTGGTGGAGCCGGGGTTTGAACCCATGGGAATCATAGTTTTAATTCTCATTTTACAGTTGAGGTAACTGAGGCATAGAGACACTAAGTGACTTGCCCAAGGTCACACAGCAGAGTTGTGTGGTCAAAATTTGAACTCAGTCCTTTTGACTCTCAGGCTGATTCTTGTAGCCACTGATATCCACTTCTTTATAATCTGTTACTTCCTGCACTCTGCAATTTACTTTAGTGTCTGTCTCCCCTTCCGGAGTATAAACTTCCTGAGGGCAGGGATCACACCAACTAATTCTATTGCAGCCTCCCAAACACTCAATCCAGTGCTGAGTACCATAGTAGGTGTTCAGTTACACTCAACTGATAGAGGCTGGGCACTTAAAATAAAAATACTGGACGAACAGGAGCCAAAGTCAATGGGTCAGGGGTCAGACTGGCCTTCCTGGTATAAAACAAAAAGAGTAGTCACATTACTGGGGTCCTGTACACAGTTGGCTAAAGCACACCTCCTCCAAGACGCCCTCCCAGACCAAGCCCCACTTTTCCTCAGCTCCCCCCCCTGCATCACCACAACTCGCTCCCCACCGCCCCACCGCATCTGTGTGTGTCTTAATTTTAATTTTAATAAATTAATTCATTAATCTTAATTTTATAGACAAGGTAACTGAAGCTCAGAGAAGTTAAGAGCCTTGCCCAAGGTCACACAGCTGACAAGTGGCGGAGTCGGGATTCGAACCCATGACCTCTGACTCCCAAGCCTGTGCTCTTTCCAATGAGCCAAGGACGATTGAATGAGTGACTGGGTGTTTGTTGCTGAATTGTACTTCCCAAGCGCTTAGTCCAGTGCTCAGCACACAGTAAGTGCTCAATAAATACGATTATTAGTATTAGTATTAGTATTAGTTTTAGTTTTAGTATTAGTAGTATTAGTATTAGTAGTATTAGTAGTTTTAGTATTAGTATTAGTACAGTGCTCTGCACATAGTAAGCGCTCAATAAATACGATTGATAAATACGATTGATGATTGAATAAGGTGCACGCTGCAGCAGCAATTGGTAAGTTGGGAGGTGGGGTGGGGGAAGCCCTTCAAAGCCCTACTGAGAGCTCACCTCTTCCAGGAGGCCTTCCCAGACCGAGCCCGCTCCTTCCCCTCCCCACAGCACCTGTATATATGTATATATGTTTGTACGGATTTATTACTCTATTTATTTATTTATTTTACTTGTACATATTTACTATTCTATTTATTTTATTTTGTGAATATATTTTGTTGTCTGTCTCCCCCTTCTAGACTGTGAGCCCGCTGTTGGGTAGGGACCGTCTCTAGATGTTGCCAACTTGTACTTCCCAAGCGCTTAGTCCAGTGCTCAGCACACAGTAAGTGCTCAATAAATACGATTGAATGAATTTTATTTATTTTTCATTCATTCAATCATATTTATTGAGCGCTTACTGTGTGCATAGCATTTTGTTAATACGCTTTGTTTTGTTGTCTGTCTCCCCCTTCTAGACTGTGAGCCCGCTGTTGGGTAGGGACCGTCTCTATACGTTGCCAACTTGTACTTCCCAAGCGCTTAGTCCAGTGCTTAGCACACAGTAAGTGCTCAATAAGTAAGATTGAATGAATGAATGAATTCTATTTATTTTATTTTGTAAGTATGTTTTGTTTTGTTTGTCTCCCCCTTCTAGACTGTGAGCCTGCTGTTGGGTAGGGACCATCTCTAGATGTTGCCAACTTGTACTTCCCAAGCGTTTAGTCCAGTGCTCAGCACACAGTAAGCGCTCAATAAATACGATTGAATGAATGAATTCTATTTATTTTATTTTGTTAATATGTTTTGTTTTGTTGTCTGTCTCCCCCTTCTAGACTGTGAGCCCGCTGTTGGGTAGGGACCGTCTCTAGATGTTGCTAACTTGTCCTTCCCAAGCACTTAGTCCAGTGCTCAGCACCCAGTAAGCGCTCAATAAATACGATTGAATGAATGAATGAATTCTATTTATTTTATTTCGTTAATATGTTTTGTTGTCTGCCTCCCCCTTCTAGACTGTGAGTCTGCTGTTGGGTAGGGACCGTCTCCATATGTTGCCAACTTGTCCTTCCCAAGCGCTTAGTCCAGTGCTCTGCACCCAGTAAGCGCTCAATAAATACGACTGATTGATTGATTAGTCCAGTGCTCCGCACACAGTAAGCGCTCAATAAATATGACTGATTGATTGATTAGTCCAGTGCTCCGCACCCAGTAAGCGCTCAATAAATACGACTGATTGATTGATTAGTCCAGTGCTCTGCACCCAGTAAGTGCTCAATAAATACGACTGATTGATTGATTAGTCCAATGCTCTGCACCCAGTAAGCGCTCAATAAATACGACTGATTGATTGATTAGTCCAGTGCTCTGCACCCAGTAACCACTCAATAAATAAGACTGATTGATTGATTAGTCCAGTGCTCCGCACCCAGTAAGTGCTCAATAAATATGACTGATTGATTGATTAGTCCAGTGCTCCGCACCCAGTAAGCGCTCAACAAATACGATTGATTGATTGATTAGTTCAGTGCTCTGCACACAGTAAGCTTTCAATAAATACGATTGAATGAATGAATGAATGATCTCCCCCTTCTAGACTGTGAGCCTGCTGTTGGGTAGGGACTGTCTCTAGATGTTGCCAACTTATCCTTCCCAAGCGCTTAGTTCAGTGCTCAGCACCCAGTAAGCGCTCAATAAATACGACTGATTGATTGATTAGTCCAGTGCTCTGCACCCAGTAAGCGCTCAATAAATACGACTGATTGATTGATTAGTCCAGTGCTCTGCACCCAGTAAGCGCTCAATAAATACGACTGATTGATTGATTAGTCCAGTGCTCTACACACAGTAAGCGCTCAATAAATACAATTGATTGATTTAGTCCAGTGCTCTGCACACAGTAAGCGCTCAATAAGTACGACTGAATGATTGATTAGTCCAGTGCTCCGCACCCAGTAAGCGCTCAATAAATACAACTGATTGATTGATTAGTCCAGTGCTCTGCACCCAGTAAGCACTCAATAAATACGACTGATTGATTAGTCCAGTGTTCTGCACACCGTAAGCGCTCAATAAATACGACTGATTGATTGATTAGTCCAGTGCTCTGCACCCAGTAAGCGCTCAATAAATATGACTGATTGATTGATTAGTCCAGTGCTCTGCACCCAGTAAGCGCTCAATAAATATGACTGATTGATTGATTAGTCCAGTGCTCTGCACCCAGTAAGCGCTCAATAAATATGACTGATTGATTGATTAGTCCAGTGCTCTGCACACAGTAAGCGCTCAATAAATACGAATGAATGAATGAATGAATGAATGAATGAAAAGCACGGCGGCGGCGGCAAAAACTACGACTCCCAGAAGGCACCGGGGCCCACCCCGATGACGACACTTCCGCTCGACCCTTCCTGAGCGTCGGGGGCGAAGAGCGAGGAGAAGGGCGCGATTGTCGGGCGGGAGGGGGCGGGGCCCCGGCAGGGGGCGGGGCCAAGGGAGGGTGCCGGCCAATGAGCGTCCGGGATGCGGCGGGGTGGGGAGGAGGAGGAGCCAATGAGGAGGCGGGTTGTTGGGAGAGGGCGTCGGGCCGCGGGGCGGTGTGTGAGGCGGAGCTGAGGGGGCGGTGGCGGTGGCGGTGGTGGTCCCCGCCATGGCCGTCAGCCTCCGGGAGCCGTGCCGTCCGTCCGGAGGACCCTGCACCGCGGCCGACGAGGGCGTGCAGGGAACCTGCGACGATGCCTCCCTCTGTAAGAGGTACCGACGGCCGGAGGGCGGCGGGGGCGGCCCTCACTCATTCAGTCAGTCAGTCACTCATTCACTCATTCATTCAGTCAGTCACTCATTCATTCAGTCACTCATTCATTCAGTCATTCATATTTATTGAGCGCTTACTGTGTGCAGAGCACCGTTCTAAGCGCTGCCCTCAGTCACTCACTCATTCATTCAGTCAGTCACTATTCAGTCACTCATTCATTCAGTCATTCATATTTATTGAGCGCTTACTGTGTGCAGAGCACTGTTCTAGGCGCTGCCCTCAGTCAGTCAGTCACTCACTCATTCATTCATTCAGTCACTCATTCATTCATTCATTCATATTTATTGAGCGCTTACTGTGTGCAGAGCACCGTTCTAAGCGCTGCCCTCAGTCACTCACTCACTCATTCAGTCAGTCTGTCACTCATTCAGTCACTCATTCATTCAGTCATTCATATTTATTGAGCGCTTACCGGGTGCAGAGCACTGTTCTAAGCGCTGCCCTCAGTCAGTCAGTCACTCACTCATTCATTCAGTCATTCATTCATTCAGTCACTCATTCATTCAGTCATTCATATTTATTGAGCGCTTACTGGGTGCAGAGCACTGTTCTAAGCGCTGCCCTCAGTCACTCACTCATTCAGTCAATCTGTCACTCATTCAGTCAGTCACTCATTCATTCAGTCATTCATATTTATTGAGCGCTTACCGGGTGCAGAGCACTGTTCTAAGCGCTGCCCTCAGTCAGTCACTCACTCACCCATTCATTCAGTCAGTCACTCATTCATTCAGTCACTCATTCATTCAGTCATTCATATTTATTGAGCGCTTACCGGGTGCAGAGCACTGTTCTAAGCGCTGCCCTCAGTCAGTCACTCACTCACCCATTCATTCAGTCAGTCACTCATTCATTCAGTCACTCATTCATTCAGTCATTCATATTTATTGAGCGCTTACCGGGTGCAGAGCACCGTTCTAAGCGCTGCCCTCAGTCAGTCACTCATTCACTCATTCATTCAGTCAGTCACTCATTCATTCAGTCACTCATTCATTCAGTCATTCATATTTATTGAGCGCTTACCGGGTGCAGAGCACCGTTCTAAGCGCTGCCCTCAGTCAGTCACTCACTCACTCACTCATTCATTCAGTCAGTCACTCATTCATTCAGTCACTCATTCATTCAGTCATTCATATTTATTGAGCGCTTACTGGGTGCAGAGCACTGTTCTAACCGCTGCCCTCAGTCAGTCACTCACTCATTCATTCATTCAGTCAGTCATTCATTCAGTCACTCATTCATTCATATTTATCGAGCGCTTACTGTGTGCAGAGCACTGTTCTAAGCGCTGCCCTCAGTCAGTCACTCATTCATTCATTCAGTCATTCATTCAGTCACTCATTCATTCATTCATATTTATCGAGCGCTTACTGTGTGCAGAGCACTGTTCTAAGCGCTGCCCTCAGTCAGTCACTCATTCATTCATTCAGTCATTCATTCAGTCACTCATTCATTCATTCATATTTATCGAGCGCTTACTGTGTGCAGAGCACTGTTCTAAGCGCTTCCAGCGCTTAGAACAGTGCTCTGCACACGGTAAGTGCTTAATAAATGCCATCATTATTAATATTATTACAAGTTGGCAACATATAGAGACAGTCCCTACCCGACAGTGGGCTCTCAGTCTAGAAGGGGGAGACAGAGAACAAAACCTAACATACTAACAAAATAAAATAAATAGAATAGATACGTACAAGTAAGATAAATAAATAAGTAGAGTAATAAATATGTACAAATATATGCTCAGTGGAAAGAGCACAGACTTTGGAGCCAGAGGTCATGGGTTCGAATCCTGGCTCTGCCACTTGTCAGCTGTGTGACTTTGGGCAAGTCACTTAACTTCTCTGGGCCTCAGTTACCTCATCTGTAAAATGGGGATGAAGATTGTGAGCCCCACGTGGGACAACCTGATCACCTTCTATACCCCCAGCGATTAGAACAGTGCCTTGCACATAGTAAGTGTTTAATAAGTGCCATTATTATTATATATACATCTATACAGGTGCTGTGGGGAAGGGAAGGAGGTAAGGAGGGGGATGGAGAGGGGGAGAGGAAGGAGGGGGCTCAGTCTGGGAAGGCCTCCTGGAGGAGGTGAGCTCTCAGTAGGGCCTTGAAGGGAGTCAATCAGTCACTCATTAGTTCATTCTTCATTCATTGAGCGCTTACTGTGTGCAGAGCACTGGACTAAGCGCCTGGGAAGTACATTCATTCATTCAGTCGTACATAGTGAGCGCTTACTGTGTGCAGAGCACTGTACTAAGCGCTTGGGAAGTACAAGTCAGCAACATATGCAGTCCCTACCCAACAGTGGGCTCACAGTCTAGAAGGGGGAGATGGAGAACGAAACCAAACATACTAACAAAATAAAATAAATAGAATCAATCAATCAATCGTATTTATTGAGCGCTTACTGTGTGCAGAGCACTGGACTAAGCGCTTGGGAAGTACAGGTCGGCAACATATAGAGGCAGTCCCTACCCAACAGAGGTAGGGACTAGAAGGGGGAGTCTAGAAGGGGGAGACAGAGAACGAAACCAAACATATTAACAAAATAAAATAAATAGAATAGATATGTACAAGTAAAATAAATAAATAAATAGAGTAATAAATATGTACAAGCATATATACAGGTGCTGTGGGGAAGGGAAGGAGGTAAGACGGAGGGGATGGAGAGGGGGATGAGGTGGAGAGGAAGGGGGGGCCTCAGTCTGGGAAGGCCTCCTGGAGGAGGTGAGCTCTTAGTAGGGCCTGGAAGGGAGTCAGTCAGTCACTCATTCATTCATTCACTCTTCATTCATTCATTCATATTTATTGAGCGCTTACTGTGTGCAGAGCACTGTACTAAGCATTTGGGAAGTACAAGTTGGCAACATATAGAGACAGTTCCTACCCAACAGTGGGCTCACAGTGTAAAAGGGGGAGACAGAGAACAAAACCAAACATACTAACAAAATAAAATAAATAGAATAGATATGTGCAAGTAAAATAAATAGAGTAATAAATATGTACATTCGTTCATTCATTCACTCATTCATTCATTCTTCATTCATTCATATTGAGCGCTTACTGTGTGCAGAGCACTGGACTAAGTGCTTGGGAAGTGCAGTCATTCATTCAATCGTATTTACGGAGTGCTTACTGTGTGCAGAGCACTGGACTAAGCGCTTCAGAAGTCCAAGTCGGCAACATCTAGAGACGGTCCCTACTCAACAGCGGGCTCACAGTCTAGAAGGGGGAGACAGACAACAAAACATATTAACGAAATACAATAAATGTGTACAAATAAAATAGAGCAGAGTGATAGAGTATTCATTCATTCATTCATTCGTTCGTCATTCATTGGTATTTTTTGAGCGCTTACTGTGTGCAGAGCACTGTACTAAGCACTAGGGAAGTCCAAGTCGGCAACATCTGGAGCCGGTCCCTACCCAACAGCGGGCTCACAGCCTAGAAGGGGGAGACAGACAACAAAACATATTAATGAAATAGAATTAATATGTACAAATAAAATAGAGTAAATAGAGTGATAAATAGAGTATTCATTCGTTCATTCATTCTTCATTCACTCATTCATTCGTATTTATTGAGCGCTTACTGTGTGCAGAGCACTGTACTAAGCGCTAGGTATGTCCAAGTCGGCAACATCTAGAGCCGGTCCCTACCCAACAGTGGGCTCACAGTCTAGAAGGGGGAGACAGACAACAAAACAAAACATATTAACAGAATAAAATAAATAGAATAAATATGTACAAATAAAATAGAGTAATAAATAAAGTATTCATTCATTCGTTCATTCATTCTTCATTCATTCATTCATTCAAAGGTATTTATTGAGCGCTTACTGTGTGCAGAGCACTGTACTAAGCGCTTGGAAGTACAAGTTGGCAACATATAGAGTTGGTCCCTCAAAGCCGTACTGAGAGCTCACCTCCTTCAGGAGGCCTTCCCAGACTGAGCCCCCGCTCCCTGTCCCCCTCCTCCACCTCCCCATCCCCCCCCATCTTACCTCCTTCCCCTCCCCACACCACCTGTATATACGTGTATATGTTTGTACGTATTTATTACTCTATTTTATTTTGTTAATATGTTTTGTCTTGTTCTCTGTCTCCCCCTTCTAGATTGTGAGCCCGCTGTTGGGTAGGGACCGTCTCTATATGTTGCCAACTTGTACTTCCCAGGAGCTTAGTACAGTGCTCTGCACACAGTAAGCACTCAATAAATACGATTGAATGAATGAACAGTGGGCTCACAGTCCAGAAGGGGGAGACACGCAACAAAACAAAACACTAACAAAATAGAATAAATATGTACAAATAAAATAAATAGAGTAATAAAGACGTACAAACGTATATACATGTATATACAAGTAGTGAATGAATGATCATTCATTCATTCAGTCGTATTTATTGTGCCTTTACTGTGTGCAGAGCACTGGACTAAGCGCTTGGGCAGTACAGGTCGGCAACATATTGAGACGGTCCCTACCCAACAACGGGCTTACCTAATAATAATAATAATAATAATAATAATAATAATAATGATGGCATTTATTAAGCACTTACTATGTGCACAGCACTGTTCTACGCGCTGAGGACGTTACAAGGTGATCAGGTTGTCCCATGGGGGGGCTCACAGTCTTAACCCCCATTTTACAGATGAGGTAACTGAGGCACAGAGAAGCTAAGTGACTTGCCCAAAGTCACACAGCTGACAATTGGAGAAGCCGGGATTTGAACCCATGACCTCTGACTCCAAAGCCCGGGCTCTTTCCACTGAGCCATGCGGCTTCTTACTATGTGCAAAGCACTGTTCTAAGCGCTGGAGAGGTTATTAGGTGGGGTCTTAATTGCAGTCTTAATCCCCATTTTACAGATGAGGGAACTGAGGCCCAGAGAAGTTAAGTGACTTGCCCAAAGTCACACAGCTGACAATTGGCGGAGCCGGGATATGAACCTATGACCTCTGACTCCAAAGCCCGGGCTCTTTCCACTGAGCCACGCGGCTTCTTACTATGTGCAAAGCACTGTTCTAAGCGCTGGAGAGGTTACAAGGTGGGGCTCACAGTCTTAATCCCCATTTTACAGATGAGGGAACTGAGGCCCAGAGAAGTTAAGTGACTTGCCCAAAGTCACACAGCTGACAAGTGGCTCAGTGGAAAGAGCACGGGCTTTGGAGTCAGAGGTCATGGGTTCGAATCTCAGCTCTGCCAACTGTCAGCTTTGTTACTTTGGGCAAGTCACTTAACTTCTTTGTGCCTCAGTCCCCTCATCTGTAAAATGGGGATGAAGACTGTGAGCCCCCCGTAGGACAACCTGATCACCTTGTTACCTCCCCAGCGCTTAGAACAGTGCTTCGCACATAGTAAGTGCTTAATAATTGCCATAATTATTATTATTATTAAGTGGTGGAGCCGGGATTTGAACCCGTGGCCTCCGACTTCAAAGCCCGTGCTCTTTCCACTGAGCCACTCTGCTTCTCTGAGCCTAGAAGGGGGAGACAGACAACAAAGCAAAACGTGGAGACAGGTGACAAAATTCTCAGGACAAATAGAATTAAAGCTGTATAATAATAATAATAATAATGATGATGGCATTTATTAAGCGCTTACTATGTGCCAAGCACTGTTCTAAGCGCTGGGGAAGTTACAAGGTGATAGGGTTGTCCCACGGGGGGGCTCCCAGTCAATCCCCATTTTACAGATGAGGCAACTGAGGCACAGGGAAGTGAAGTGACTTGCCCAAAGTCACCCAGCTGACAATTGGTGGAGCCGGGATAACAAAATAAATAGAATGTTACAAGTAAAATAGAGTAATAAATCTGATCAGATATATACAAGGGCTGTGGGGAGGGGAAGGAGGTAGGGCAGAAGGGGGGATGGGGAGGAGGGGAGGAAAAAGGGGGCATTCACTCCTTCATTCAATCGTATTTATTGCGTGCAGAGCACTGTACAAAGCGCTTGGGAAGTACAAGTCGGCAACATGTAGAGACGGTCCCTACCCAACAACAGGCTCATAGTCTAGAAGGGGGAGACTGACAACAAAACCAAAGAAGTAGGTCACCGTCACCACCCTCAGCCCTCATTCATTCATTCAGTCATAGTTATTGAGCGCTTGACTGTGCGCAGAGCACTGTACTAAGCGCTTAGGAAGTACAAATCGGCAACGTATAGAGACGGTCCGTACCCAACAACGGGCTCACAGTCTAGAGAAGCAGCAGGGCTCAGTGGAAAGAGCCCGGGCTTCGGAGTCAGAGGTTATGAGTTCTAATCTGGGCTCCGCCAGTTGTCAGCTGTGTGACTTTGGGCAAGTCACTTAACTTCTCTGGGCCTCAGTTCCCTCATCTGTAAAATGGGGATGAAGACTGTGAGCCCCCCGTGGGACAACCTGATCACCTTGTAACCTCCCCAGCGCTTAGAACAGTGCTTTGCACATAGTAAGCGCTTAACAAATGCCATCACCATTATTATTATTAGAAGGGGGAAACAGACAACAAAACACAACAACTAGGTCACCCTCACCCCTCATTCATTCATTCAGTCGTATTTATTGAACGCTTACCGTGTGCAGAGCACTGGACTAAGCACTCGGAAAGTACAAATCGGCAACATTTAGAGAAGGTCCCTACCCAACAATGGGCTCACAGTCTAGCGAAGCAATGTGGCTCAGTGGATAGACCACGGGCTTGGGAGTCAGAGGTCATGGGTTCTAATCCTGGCTCTGCCACTTGTCAGCTGTGTGACCTTGGGAAAGTCACTTCTCTGAGCCTCAGTGACCTCATCTGTCAAATGGTGATTGACTGTGAGCCCCACGTGGGACAACCTGATCACCTTGTATCCCTTCCCCCAGCGCTTAGAGCAGTGCTTTGCACATAGCAAGCACTTAACAAATACCAACATCATTTAACACATGCCGTTATTATTAGAAGGGGGGAGACGGACAACAAAACAAAGCAAGTAGATCACCCTCACCCCTCATTCATTCATTCATTCAATCATATTGATTGACAGTTTCTGTGTGCAGAGCACTGTACTGAGCACTTGGGAAGTACAGATCGGCAACATACAGAGTTGGTTCCTATCCCTAACCAACATGGGGCTCATAGTGTAGAAATGGGGAGACTGACAACAAAACAAGGAGACAGGCATCATGATGTAGCATCTAAAATAGATCCAAGCCAGTCAGGTTGGACACAGCCCCTGTCCCATGGGAGGCTCCCATTCTAAATCCCCATTTGACAGATGAGGAAACTGAGGCACAGAGAATAATAATGATGATGATGGTGGTATTTATTAGGCGTTTACCACTGTTCCAAGTGCTGGGGGTAGATACAAGGTGATCAGGTTGTCCTGTATGGGGCTCACAGTCTTCAACCCCATTTGTCAAATGAGGGAACTGAAACAGAGAGGATAGTAATGATGATGATATTTGTTAAGCACTGACTATGTGCCAAGCACTGTTCTGAGCGCTGGGAGAGATACAAGGTCATCAGGTTGTCCCACATGGGGCTCAGAGTCTTCATCCCGATTTGGCAGATGAGGAAACTCAGTCACAGAGAAGTGAATTGCCTAAGGCCACACAGCAGACAAGTGGAGGAGCAGGATTAGAACCCGTGACTTTAGAGATGCAGCGTGGCCTAGTGGCAAGAGCATGGGCTTGGGAGTCAGAGGTCACGGGTTCTAATCCCTGCTCCGCCACTTATCAGCTGTGTGACGTTGGGTAAGCCACTTAACTTCTCTGTGTCACAGTTACCTCATCTGTAAAAATGGGTTTTAAGACTGTGACCCCCACATGGGACAACCTGATTAGCTTGTATCCCCCCTAGTGCTTAGAACAGTGCTCGGCACACAGTAAGCGCTTAACAAATACCATCATTATTTATAAATATGTACATATTTTTATACATATATGCATATAAAAAGCTGTGTGAGTAGGGGTGGTATATAGGGGCGTTCTTAGAGGAGTAAGTCGTTAGATGGGAAAGTGCTTCAGAGGAGAAGGGTAAGACATGACTTCTTGCCCCCTTTACTACTTAATTGAGCTCTTCTTAGTTGCACAGCATTGTTTGACCCCAGGAATGGGCCGATTAAATGTAGTGCAAGAGAACTTTAAAGAACGTGTTATAAATCCAAGTTATTTTAGTGGGTGGGAAGAAAACATGCCAATTAGATTGCTTCTTTATTTTCAGCTCCATATGAGGTGCACTGTTTTTGTATTAAATTGGAGGCCCATTTTATCTGTACTTTGCAATACGTGCCTCTGTGCAGGTGATACCCAAATCTACATCTCCAGCCCTGATCTCTCTCCCTCTCTGTAGTCTCGCATTTCCTCTTGCTTTCAAGACACCTGTACTTGGATGTCCTCCCGTCACCTCAAGCTTAACACATCCAGAACAGAACTCCTTATCTTCCTACCCAAACCCTGTCCCTCCCCTCTGACTTTCCCATCGCTGTAGATGGCATCGCCATCCTTCCTGTCTCACAAGCCTGTAACCTTGGCATTATCCTTGACTCCTCTCATTCAACCCACATATTCAGTCCACCACTAAATCCTGTCAGTCCCAACTTCACAACGTCATTAAAATCTGCCCTTTCCTCCATCCGAACTGCTACCACGTTAATGCAGTAACTCATCCTCTCCTTCCTGGATTACTGCCTCAGCCTCCTTGCTGACCTCCCAGCTTCCTTTCTGTCCCCACTCCAGTCCATACTTCACTCTGCTGCCAGGATCATTTTCCTACAGAACTGTTCAGGACGTATCACCCCACTCTTCATAAAACTCCAGTAGTTGCCCATCCACCTCTGCATCAAACAAAAACTCCTCACCATTGGCTTTAAAGCACTCCACCGCCTTGCCCCCTCCTACCTCACCTCACTTACACTCCTTCTACACCCCAGCAGGTACATTTTGCTATTCTAGTGCTAGCCTTCTCACTGTATCTCCATCTAGTCTCCCTTGCTGCCGATTCCTAGCCCATGTCCTCCCTCCTGAAATCTGACGGACCATCACTCTCCCCCCACTTCAAAGCCTTATTGAAGGCACATCTCCTCCAAGAGGACTTCCCAGACTAAGCCCCCCATTCCTCTCCCACTCCCTTCCGTGTCTCCCTGACTTGCTTCCTTTATTCTTCTCCCCTCCCAGCCCCACAGCACGTACATATCCGTAAGTTATTTATTTGTATTGGTGTCTGTCTCCCCTCCTAGACTGTAAGCTCATTGTGAGCAAGGAATGTGTCAGTTTATTGTTGTATTGTAGTCTCCCAAGTGCTTAGCACAGTTCCCTGCACACAGTAAGTGCTCAGTAAATACAATTGAATGAATGAATGTCCCCATAATACATGTGTATAGCAAATGAAAACTGCACACTCAAAGCTTGAAATGTACATTAAATAACTGAGGGAAAGACATCCATGGGCATTTCCTGTGCCAAAACTGTCAGCCTTTTGTTTTTCCCCATTAGGATAGTGGACCTGAGGTCTGTGTTGCCAGGGACCTCTGGGTGAGTGTACTGAGGTCTTAATGCTTTAGGGAATTTGTCTTAACCTTCTTCATTTTTCATAGAAAAGCATAAGGTCTCCTAGATGTTACTGGATTGCAAGTATTGCAGAACATAGACTTCTGGGATTTCTTTTTTCTTTTCTTTTTTCATGATTTCCAAGAACACCAAGGTTGTTGAATGGTTAGTCACAGCAACCTAAGCAGATTGAAGAAAGGCAGTAGCTTTCTCTAGTTCATATTCAATATGCTCAAGTTATATATGCACCAATTTGAAGAAAATGAGTTCATGGAGTACATTAGTTACAATGAGACAAATTGTCAGGTTTTTTTTGTGCTATGTAGTGATAGAGTTTGTACTTTATAGAAGAAGCATCTGGAAAATGGGAATTAGGATTCTTGCTTCTTTTTTTTTTTTCCTACGGCTTCAAGTCCAGAAAACTGTTTTTACTGGCCAGCTCATTTTTGTTGTTGTTCAGCAAGACCCTGAGTTTAATTGTTGTCTCTGTCTCCAGGAACAGTTGAGGGCACCATGATCCCCTGAATTAGCACAGAAAAATAAATGTGCCTTGAGATTCTGGTATTGTTAGGGATCTATACTTAGAAACCAAAGCTGTTATTAAAAATGAGTTTAGCTCCCTCATAGTTCTAATATTTTTTTTTCAGTTTTAATTGCCATTTGAACTTGTTTTTCCAAGTGTTTCTGAAGAGCTGGTTGGAAGGGTGATTGGCCCTTGGGCAAGCTACTTCACATCTCCGTGCCTCAATTACCACATTTGTAATATGGAATTAAGACTGTGAGCCCCTTGTGGCATAGGGACTTTGCCCAACCTGATTAACTTTTGTCTAGTCCAGTGCTTAGAGCACTGTTTGGCACATAATAAGCGCTTAACAAGAACCACAATTATTGTTATTCACTGACCTTTTCAAATGTGTGACTTAACGTATGCTCTTTTTTGCCTACTGGGCTCAATCTGTCGTCCCTTAGATCCTAGTCAAGTCGAACCTATTTAGGTTTGGGCAGTTCTTGCATTCATTCATTCAGTCATAATTATTGAGCACTTACTGTGTGCAAATCACTGTACTAAGCACCTGAAGCACTCTACTAAGCCCTTGATGTTTCTGTGTGGTGCTTTTTATTACCAAAACACCTTACATCAATTAGTTATTTATTCCTTGCAACACCACTGCGAGGTAGGGTTCAGGTGTTATTATCCCCAATTTACAGCTGGGGAAACTGAGGCATGGGGAGATTGGTTTGCCCAAGGCCACACGGGGATTGGGTGTCAGAGCCGGGACTCGAACCCGGGACCTCCGGCTTTCAGTTCCAGATAGTCTCCTTTAATCCTCCCACCTGCTTCCTGGGTGCCAGACCAGACTAAGCAACAGAGAGGAAAGAGAGAGAAAACAAAGCTAAATGCAGTTGTGAGTGTTGCTGTTTGTTTGTGTTTCACCTCCCGCTCAGTAATAATAATAATAATGATGGCATTTAATAATAATAATAATAATGTTGGCATTTGTTAAGCGCTTACTATGTGCAAAGCACTGTTCTAAGCGCTGGGGGGGGATACAAAGTGATCAGGTTGTCCCATGTGGGGTTCACAGTCTTAATCCCCATTTTACAGATGAGGTAACTGAGGCTCAGAGAAGTTAAGTGACTTGCCCAAGGTCACACAGCAGACGTGGGGGAGCCGGGATTCGAACCCATGACCTCTGACTCCAAAGCCCGTGCTCTTTCCACTGAGCCACGCTGATTTATTAAGCACTTACTATGTGCAAAGCTCTGTTCTAAGCACTGGGGAGGTTACAAGGTGATCAGGTTGTCCCACGGGGGGCTCACAGTCTTAATCCCCATTTTACAGATGAGGTAACTGAAGCCCAGAGAAGTTAAGTGACTTGTCCAAGGTCATGGTATTTGTTAAGTGCTTACTATGTGCCAGCACTGAGGAGGATACAAGCAAATTGAGTTGGACACAGTCCCTGTGCCATGTGGGTCTCCCAGTCTCAATCCCCATTTTACAGAGGAGGTAACTGAGGCTCAGAGAAGGGAAGTGACTTGACCAGGGTCACACAGCAGGCAAGCCGCGGAGCTGGGATTAGAACCCACGGCTTCCCGGCCCGTTCTCTCTCCACTACGCCATGCGGCTTTTCCAAACCAGCCCGGGTTTTGGTGAGAGCTACACCAGTTAGAATATTGGCTGTCACTTGATAAACAGGCGATGACAACATACAGTGTGTGTGCAGAGCACTGTACTAAGGGCTGGAAGAAAATACACAGGTGGTGGAAATTAGACAGCGTCCCTGTCCCTCGCGGGGACTCACAATCTAAGGGGTTAAGTGAGGAGAAGGAACTGGAGATAGATCCGTCCGGAGTGGTGAACCATTAAAACATAGCACAGAGCAACAGGCGCAAAATAAAATCAGTGGCTAGAGGAGCACAATTTCCCCTATCTGTAATTTATTTTAACACCTGTCTTCCATTGTAGACTGTGAATTTCTTGAGGGCAGGGTTCATGCATATCAGCTCTTATTCTTCTCACCCAAATACTTAGTACGGTGCCCTGTGCACGGTAAGTGCTGAACAAAGTGCCAGTGATTATGTCAGAAGGAATGTTTTTATGCCAAACAATAGTAATAATAATTGTGATATTGGAGCGCTTACTGTGTGCTAGGCACTGTATTAAGTACTGGGGTGGATGCAAGCCAGTCAGGTTGGACACAGTCCTTGTCCCACTTGGGGCTCACAGTCTCAGTCCCCATTTTACAGATGAGGGAACTGAGGCAGAGAGAAATGAAGTGACTTGCCTAAGGTCACACGCCAGACATGTGGCAGAACCAGGATTAGAACCCAGGTCCTTCTGAGTCGCAGGCCTGTGCTCTATCCATTAGGCCACACTGCATGTATGCGCCTTCGGCCAAGGCATGAAAATCATAACATGAGTTTATCTAACATGGAGTTTACCATCCACCCCAGTATTTAGTTCAGTTGCCACTAAATATTAAGCACTTAAATACCATTGTTATTAGGAGTAGTAGGAAACAGCGTGGACTAGTGGGAAGAACACGGGCTTAGGAGTCAGAGGATGTGGGTTCTAATCCTGGTTCTGCCACCTGTCTGGCGTGTGACCTTAGGCAAGTCACTTCTTTGTGCCTCATCTCCTTCCTCTCCCCCTCGTCCCCCTCTCCATCCCCCCCATCTACCTCCTTCCCTTCCCCACAGCACCTGTATATATGTATATATGTTTGTACATATTTTTTACTCTATTTATTTTATTTGTACATATCTGTTCTATTTTATTTTGTTAGTATGTTTGGTTTTGTTCTCTGTCTCCCCTTTTTAGACTGTGAGCCCACTGTTGGGTAGGGACTGTCTCTATATGTTGCCAATTTGTACTTCCCAAGCGCTTAGTACAGTGCTCTGCACATAGTAAGCGCTCAATAAATATGATTGATGATGATGATCTCCCTCAACTGCAAAACGGGGATTAAGAGTTTGAGCCCCCTGTGGCTTGGATATATCCCAGTGCTTACAACAGCACTTGGCACGTAATAAGCGCTTAACAAATATCACAACTTATTTTATTTATTTAGTAGTAGTAGTAATAATGCAGCAGTTATCGGAAGGTCAACAGTATTTGCATGGTCGTGTCGCTTAAACACTGTCTGTGCTGCCGGAGTTGGGCCGGGGTACCTCCTAGGGCCACACCTTCTTGAGGACGTTGATTCTGAGGCCGCAACAAATGTTTTAAAAATAATGGGGATTCAGATCAGCTAGCCCCCTAAATTGTTCAGGGTTTACGTCTAGCTGGAAGAGATCTTGTCGGGGTTGGTCCCTGACCAACTGAGAACCGTTCAACTGGGGTTGTGCTTAGAACAGTGCCGGGCACATAGTAAGTGCTTAACAATTACTATTATTATTCTTATTATTGTTGTGCTGGTCTGTCTCTCCGCCAACCTCTTGCCCACGTCCTGCCTCTTGCCTGGAACAAACACCCTCCCTCCTTGTATCCGACAGATGATCACACTCCTCCCACCCCCTTCAAAGCCTTATTGAAGGCACACCTCCTCCAAGAGGCCTTCCCTGGCTAAGTCCTCCTTTCCTCTTCTCCCACTTGCTTCTGCGCTGTGCTGACTTGCCCCCTTTACTCATCCCCCCTCCCAACTCCACTGCACATATGTGCATATCTGTAATTTTATTTATTTATATTAATGTCTGTCCTCCCCCGAGACCGTAAGCTCATTGTGTGCAGGGAATGTCTGTTCATTGTTATATTGTACTCTCCCAAGTGCATAGTACAGTGCTCTGCACACAGTAAGTGTTCAGTAAATACAATTGACTGACTGACCACTGCAAAATAAACGTTCAGTAAATATGATCGACCGAATGACTCTTGGCTGTAAAGTCAACCACTCGAGTGGGCCCAAGAAGCCTCCCACTGGGTTGCCTTTATAGGCGTCGCTGCCAGACCAAACCTCAGACAAAGGTAGCCCAGGGAGGAGAAGGAAGCAGGAAGGAGAATCGCCCACCTGTAATTTAGACTGGAATTCCCTCCTTGCTTTAATTAGCCTGTACTAGGTTTATGTCCCAGGGATGTGACAGCGCTTGCCATATCCTGGGCCTCCCGGGATTTCAGGCCATCAGGTTGGATGACTCTTCTAATTGGCCTTTTTTCTCTCCTCTTCCAGGTTTGCTGTGAGTATTGGCTACTGGCACGATCCATACATCCAGCATTTTGTAAGACTGACCAAAGACAGGAAGGCACCAGAAATTAACAGAGGTAAATTATCATCAGTACTCTGGTCAGCATTTATAATTAGTATATTATATTATTATACTAATAATAGTATTTAAGCACCTACTATGTGCCAGGCACTGTACTAAGCACTGGGGTGGATATAAGCAAGTTGGATTGGACACAGTCCCTGTCCCACTTGGGGCCCAGAGTCTAAATCTCTATTTTACAGTTGAGGGAACTGAGGCACAGAGAAGTGAGTTGCCCATAGTCACACAGCAGACAAGCGGTGAAACCGGGATTAGAACCCAGATCCTTCTCTATCCACTTAGGCTATGCTGCTTCCCTTATTTTATTACTTATCATTTATTAAGTATTCTTAAATATATCTGGGGTTCTGCGAACCACTCTTGTGAGGTCCTGGGTAGATGCTGGGAAGATGTGGTTTAGATGGATTGCGAATAGCAGGTGGAGTGGCTGTGAATGGGAGGGGGTGATAATTGGGGCACCCTAATTATGAAGTGCAATTCTCCCTCTTGCATAGGGGGAAGTGGACTGTCGTCAATGCCCTGGGTCACCAAGCACACAGTTCTGGCACGTGGGAAGAGGGGGATGACTGTTACCCATGGGAATTATTGTTGTGGTTCTGCAGAGTGTGTGTCTGCGTGTGGGAAGGCATGCCTGCCCGCACTCTTCTGGCTTCAAAAGCCTGGGAAGGGAGTGTGGTTTAAGACAAGACATAAGTGGAGTCAAGGAGTGTAGTAAGCAAGCATTTCTGCCCATGAATAACCACTGTGCTCCTCCGGGCGGCCTTTTTATTTTGACTTAAAGTAGCCCTCTGGAGTCCCCAAAACTGCTCACTTGGATCCCAGTTGCTAACATTAATAATAATAATAATTTGACAGGACGTTTGTAAGTCCTGACAGACTGTTTTAGTGAGTTGCTGATCAGGTTAATCCAAGTTTCTGTAGAGATGTAAAATCATATTTTTCATTGAAAGATATGCAGCATGGCTCAGTGGAAAGAGCCCGGGCTTTGGAGTCAGAGGTCATGGGTTCAAATCCCGGCTCTGCCAGTTGTCAGCTGTGTGACTTTGGGCAAGTCACTTAACTTCTCTGTGCCTCAGTTACCTCATCTGTAAAATGGGGATTAAGACTGTGAGCCCCACGTGGGGCAACCTGATCACCTTGTATCCCCCAGTGCTTAGAACAGTGCTTTGCACATAGTAAGCGCTTAACAAATGCCATTATTAGAGAAGCAGCGTGGCTCAGTGGAAAGAGCCCGGGCTTTGGAGTCAGAGGTCATGGGTTTGAATCCCGGCTCCGCCACAAGTCTGCTGTGTGACCTTGGGCAAGTCACTTAACTTCTCTGAGCCTCAGTTACCTCATCTGTGAAAATGGGGATTAAGACTGTGAGCCCCACGGGGGACAACTTGATCACATTGTATCCCCCCCAGCGCTTAGAACAGTGCTTTGCACATAGTAAGTGCTTAACAAATGCCATTATTATTATTGAAATATTTGGAATATGTAGATTTAGTACATTTCTTTAATAAAAGTAAGACTCTTGGATTTTTATGCTTTTTGTGTTATAACAATGACCTTAATTTCAAAGGATACATATGGTTACTTGGGTTCGTACCACAAAGATGAGTAACTAGTCTACATGGTTCATAAATTATTTTTTCTCTAAACTTCAAATAGATATGCTAGAAGAGAATTATCACATAAGACACATGTGAATAGAAATTAGCTTTCTCTTCCAGCATTCTAGTGCTGTTTTAAAAGAAGTTTTTTTGTTTGTGTTTTTTTGGTACGTTTGGAACTTTCATAGGGTATTTTGCTCGGGTCCATGGAGTTTTTCAACTGATCAAGGCTTTTCTGAAGAAGACAGAAGGCAACTGTCAAATTTTGAATCTTGGTGCTGGTATGGACACTACATTCTGGAAATTAAAGGTGAGGACATTTTTCTTTCAAATCTCGTGAAACTGGGCTCATAAGGTAGGGAAGTATTAAGTGCTTACTGTGTGCAGAACGCTGTACTGAGTGCTGGGAGAGAATGAAGGGGGGAATTAGATACAGTCCTTGTCCCTCCGGGGGATGCACAACCTAAGGCTGGGTGTAGGTGAATGTCTCATTTTGAGAAACTGCCTCTTTTCACTTGCCTAGAACTGCCCATTTTAAAGAGTGTTTTGATTTTTTTTTTTTTTAAGGGCCAGCCAAACTGATATGCTATTCTGCTCCAAAAAATAATATCCTGTTGCTCCCCCTCGTCCCCCTCTCCATCCCCCCATCTTACCTCCGTCCCTTCCCCACAGCACCTGTATATATGTATATATGTCTGTACATATTTATTACTCTATTTTACTTGTACATATCTATTCTATTTATTTTATTTTGTTAGTATGTTTGGTTTTGTTCTCCGTCTCCCCCTTTTAGACCGTGAGCCCACTGTTGGGTAGGGACTGTCTCTATATGTTGCCAACTTGTACTTCCCAAGCGCTTAGTACAGTGCTCTGCACGCAGTAAGCGCTCAATAAATTTGATTGATTGATTGATTGCTGTTTATTCCTTACCAAGGTTAATGGGCCTCCCATTTCCTAAAATCTCACTCCTCTGGAGTCCTCCATTGTCTTCCCAACTTGTGCTTCCCAAGCGCTTAGTACAGTGCTCTGCACACAGTAAGCGCTTAATAAATACGATTGATTGATTGATTGATTCGCAGAAGCAGCATTTCACAGTGGATAGAATACAGGGCTGGGAGTCAGGGAGGTCATGGGTTCTAATCCCAGCTCTCCCACTTGTCTGCTGGGTGACTATGGACAAGTCACTTCACTTCTCTGTGCTTCAGTTCCCTCATCTCTAAAATGGGGATTGAGACTGTGAACTCCAGGTGGGGCAGGGACTGGGTCCAACCTGATTCGCTTGTATCCACCCCAGTGCTTAGTACAGTGCCTGGCACGAAGTAGGTGCTTAAGAAATACCACAGTTATTGCCCTTCCCTGCAGGGTTAAGGATGTGCCCTTTGTCCTCCTCTTGTGCTTTCTTTATGATGAAGTTTGCTAATGTGTAGATTTCTAAGGAGGCGCCGGCTGGGTGAGGCAGGTGACTCTGTTTTCCCTTTCTTACCCTTCCGTTCTCCTCCCGTGCCCCTCCGTCCTCCCCCCACCTCCCAAACCTCCTCTCTGTCAACCTCCCCCATCCCCTGTTTTTATTAAGCACTTACTACGTGCCAGGCACTATTGGCTGTAACCTCTAGACTAAGGTTGTCATGGGCAGGGAATGTGTCTGTTCTCCTCTACTCTCCCAAGTGCTTAGCACAGTGCTCCGCACACGGGAAGCGCTCAGTAAATTCGATTGACTGACTGAGGGGCGGGGTGAGGTGAAAGGTCCGGGGAAGGGCAAAAGGGCAGGAATTCCAAGGCTCTTTTCGCTCCCCCTTCCCCATTTCAGGGCCTTTATCATTCTTCATCTCTCTCTGGATCGGGGAAAAAATAAAACCTCAGTACTTTTTAAGCATCTAAAAATGTCCTGGCAAAACCCAACCAGTAAGCAGTCTTCAGGCTGAGAAGCAGCATGACCTAGTGGAGCGAGCATGGGCCTGGAACTCAGAAGGACCTGGGTTCTAATCCCGGCTCTGCCAATTGCATGCTGTTTGACGTTGAGCAAGTCACTTAACTTCTCTGTGCCTCTGTTTCCTCAGCTGTAAAATGGGGGTACCTGTTCACCCTCCTACTTCGCCTGTGAGCCCCATGTGGGACAGGGGCTGTGTCCGACCAAATTAACTTGTACCCATCCCAGCACGTAGAAGGGTGTTTGACACATGGTGCTTAACAAATACCATTTTACCTAAAAAGAAAAAAAAAAGATTCCATTGAGGAGCATATTAGGCTTTTGGATGCCCCACCCCACACCTCTGGATCCTTTGTCTATACTGACAAATTGGTGCCATCCTACAGATAGAATCCCTGACCAGGAAAGGTCCAATTCAGAGCCTCTTCCTGATTGAGACTGTGAACCCATTTTTGGGTAGGGACTGTCTCTATATGTTGCCAACTTGTACTTCCCAAGCGCTTAGTACAGTGCTGTGCACACAGTAAGCGCTCAATAAATCCGATTGATTGATTGATTGAGGAAATCTGGATCAAATCCCAGGTCCCTTCCACTTGGAAGTAGCTAGACCAGAGGCTCAAGTCCCTGGTGCTCTCCTTCTCCTTTAGACTGTAAGCTCGCTGTGGGCGGGGAATGTGTTTATTGTAACTTCCAAGCACTTAATGCAGCGCTCTGCACGCAGTAAGCGCTCCATAAATACGATTGATTGACTGACGGACTGATTCCGGTCTAAGTGGTGTGGGGCTCCCGAAGCCAGACTAGAGTCAGACCGTGCTTTTTGGACTCACTTTCTCAGGCCCTGCCTTCTTTGCTGGGTACGTTCCAGGGTCGATGTACCCGAAATCCAGCCAATTCCTAACCGGTAAACAGACCAGGCCGTGTGGCACCCGGATCTCCCAGGGCGGCCTGAGTCACGGTGGGGTGGGCTGGGTGATGGGGCGCACCCTGGCCAACCTGTAATGAAGCCAAACACCGGTCGTCACCATCCCGTCACCATGGAGAGCCGCGCAGAGCCATGACAAATAATTCTTCCAGCGAGCCGTCTGTGTCCCGTGATAGGGTGACCTCTTGTGATACCGTAGAAAAACGCACGCCTTTATCATCATCATCGTCAGTCGTATTTATTGAGCGCTTACTATGTGCAGAGCACTGGACTAAGCGCTTGGGAAGTACAAATTGGCAACACATAGAGACAGTCCCTACCCAACAGCGGGCTCACAGTCTAAAAGGGGGAGGGACCTTAAGCCATCCTGCCACGCTCAACTAGTCAAGATCATCATCGTCAATCGTATTTATTGAGCGCTTACTGTGTGCAGAGCACTGTACTAAGCGCTTGGGAAGTACAAGGTGGCAACATGTAGAGACAGTCCCTACCCAGCAGTGGGATCACACTTCCTGGTCAGTGGCCTGTCATTAAGGCCTAGATCGAATGAAAACACGGATTTTTCTAAATGTAAAAAGGCCAAGCGGTAGAGCGAGGAGGGAAATCAAGCAGCGGGGCTCAGGGGAAAAGAGCAGGGGCTTTGGAGTCAGAGGTCGTGGGTTCTAATCCCGGCTCTGCCACCTGTCAGCGGTGTGACCTTAGGCAAGTCACTTCTCTGTGCCTCAGTTACCTCATTTGTAAAATGAAGATGAAGACCGTGAGCCCCAAGTGGGTCAACCTGATTACCTTGTATCTACCCCAGTCCTTAGAACAGTGCTTGGCACATAGTAAACGCTTAACAAATACCAACATTATTATTATGATTAGTGGCAAGCTTTGGAGTCAAAGGGTGTGGGTTCTCATCCCACCTCCCCCACTTGTCTGCTGTGTGACCTTGGGCAAGCCACTTAACTTCTCTGGGCCTCAGTGACCTCATCTGTAAAATGGGGATTAAGACTGTGAGCTCCACGTGGGACAACCTGGTTACCTTGTATCTACCCCAGTGCTTAGAACAGAGCTTGGCACATAGTAAGCACTTAATCAATCAATCGTATTTTATTTTGTTAGTATGTTTGGTTTTGTTCTCTGTCTCCCCCTTTTAGACTGTGAGCCCACTGTCGGGTAGGGACTGTCTCTATTTGTTGCCAATTTGTACTTCCCAAGCGCTTAGTACAGTGCTCTGCACATAGTAAGCGCTCAATAAATATGATTGATGATGATGATGATGATCGAGCGCTTACTGTGTGCAGAGCACTGTACTAAGCGCTTGGGAAGTACAAGTTGGCAACATATAGAGACAGTCCCTACCCAACAGTGGGCTCGCAGTCTAAAAAAACAAATATCATTATTATTATTATTATTATCTGGACTCCCTGATCAGTGGCCTGTCATTGAGGGAGTGGAAGGAAGTGACTGGAGAAAATGAAAACACTGATTTTTCTAAATGTGAAAAGGCAAAGCGATAGAACAAAGGAAGAAACTGAGGTTAGCCTGTACTGTACGACCATCTCGAGTTCCGTGGTACGTTAAGCCATCAGAATTTCTTAATTCGTAGATGTTAATAAGAAGAATTAGGGTATTTAAGTGCTTAATATGTGTCAAGCACTGTTCTGAGTGCTGGGGGAGATTCAAAGTAATCAGGTTGGGCACAGTCCCTGACCCACATGGGGCTCAGTCTAAATCCCCTTTGTACAGATGAAGTAACTGAGGCACAGAGAAGTTAAGTGAGTTGCCCAAGGTCACACAGCAGGCAAGTGGCAGAGCTGGGATTAGAACCCAGTTCCTATGCTTTATCCACAAGCCTGTGTTACTTATCAGTGGTTAATCTAGTGGGTCCTGCTGCCTTCCCGGTGGTATTGAAATGTTAAGTCTAAGTCCAACATGTTGATTGCAGTGTTTCATTTAAACACTACAGATGAACTTCAGAGCAGCTACTTTTGCTACGTGAAAGCATAAACATTTGGTGTTGAGTAGAGAAATTCTAAAAACCCCTCAAATCAAGCCCTGGCATTTATTGAATGCCCACTGTGGGCAGAGCACTGTATTAAGGGTTTAGGAGAATGCAAAAGAGTTGAAGGACAAAGGAAGAAAGCTCTGTCCTCAGAGAGCTTAGGGTGCAGCAGATGAATTTGGAAACAGTAGATTTACTAATAAAATATCGGTTGGTTCAGGATAGAAAAAGCTCTTTATGGGCAGGGAGTGCGTCTCCTAATTCTGCTGTATCGCACTCTCCCAATTGCTTAATGCGGTGCTCTGCCCATAGTAAATGCTCAATAAATACCTTTGATTGAATGAAACCTCCCCTTATTTTACATGCCTTTAAAAACATATTGTTTCTTATCTGCAATACCCCCTTATTTCATTTTTCAGGAAGAGAATCTCCTCCCAGTAAAATATTTTGAAGTGGACTTTCCAATGATAGTTACAAGAAAGCTTAACAGCATCAAGTAAGTTTTGTGTTTTTTAAGAGGAAAGCATTTTTGTGGATACTGGGTTTTTTGCAAATTTTGACTCCCGGATTTCTACACCACTGCCAGTAGAAGGCAAGTTTTAATTAGCGTGGCCTAGTGGATAGAGCACGGGCCTGGACGTCAGAAGGACCTGGGTTCAAATCCCGGCTCCGCCACTTGTCAGCTGTGTGGCTTTGGGTGAGTCACTTCTCCGTGCCTCAGTTCCCTCATCTGTAAAATGGGGATTAAGACTGTGAGCTCCCTGTGGGACAACCTGATCACCTTGTAACCTCCCCAGTGCTTAGAACAGTGCTTTGCACATAGTAAGCATTAATAAATGCCATCATTATTATTATTATTATTATTATTAATCCTGGCTCCGCCCCTTGCCTGCTGTGACACCTTGGGGAAGTCACTTCACTTTTCTGGGCCTCAATTACCTCATCTGTAAAACGGGGATAAGAGTGTGAGCCCCAAGTGGGACAGGGACTGTATCCAACGCGATTAACTCTGCACACAGCAAGCGCTCCATAAATACGATCAAATGAATGAATAAACTTGTATCACTTCCAGTGCTTAGAACAGTGCTTGGCACACAGTAAGTACTTAACAAGTACCATTATCAATATTATTAGTATTATTAATAATTCCCATCAGATACCGTGACCCTGCGAGCTCCTGCCCCAACACCTGCTGCTATCTAAGACATTCAGTACACCCATTCTAGAATTTTGACCCCAAGAGAGCAACTTCTTTCTAAGGTACCCCATCTTTCTGGATGCTATTCATTGGATTCCTCTCTTTCCGCGCTCCCTGCCTAGTTTTCTGATCGTCTGGCAGGTGCTTTTAAATTAATTGTAGTATTTGTTATTAATAATAATAATGATAATAATGGTATTAAGTGTTTACTGTGTGCCAGGAAATGTACAAGCTAATCGGGTTGGACACAGTCCCCGTCCCACATGGAACTCACAATTTCGCTCCCCATTTTACAGGTGAGGTAACTGAGGCCCAGGGAAGTGAAGTGACTTGCCCAAAGTCACGCAGCAGACAAGTGGCGGAGCCAGGATTAGAACCCAGGACCTTCTGACTCACAGTTACAAGATCATCAGGTCCCACTTGGTGCTCACAGCCTAAGTAGGAGGGAGATCATCCCCATTGTGCAGGTGAGGGAATTGAGGTGCAGGCAGTGACTTGTTCAAGGTCACACAGCAGACAAGTGGCGGAGCCGGGATCAGAACCCGGGTCCTCTGACCCCCGGGCCTGGGCTCTTTCCACTAGGCCACACTGCTTCTCAGGGGCTTATATTCGAAGATCCCGATAACGTGTGGCACTTGAGAGAGGGTCTGGGGCTACATTCAGTTGTGCCCCAAATGGTAGTGAGTGTACCCGCTGTGAGGTAGGGATTCATTCGTTCATTCATTCAATCGTATTTATTGAGCGCTTACTGTATGCAGAGCACTGTACTAAGCGCTTGGGAGAGTACGCTATAACAATAAGCAGACACATTCCCTGCCCGCAACAAGCTGACAGTCTAGAGGAGGAAAGTGTGTGGGCTGGGTTGTAGTAGGAGAGTAGGGATTGTCTCTCTTTGTTGCCCAGTTGTATTTTCCAAGCGCTTAGTACAGCACTCTGCACATACAGTAAGCACTCGTGGCTCAGTGGAAAGAGCACAGGCTTGGGAGTCAGAGGTCGTGGGTTCTAATCCCGGCTCCGCCACTGGTCAGTTGTGTGACTTCGGGCAAGTCACTTCTCTGGGCCTCAGTTACCTCATCTGTCAAATGGGGATTAAGACTGTGAGCCCCAAGTGGGGCAGCGTGATAACCTTGTGTCTATCCCAGCACTTAGAACAGTGCTTGGCACATAGTAAGTGCTTAACAAATGCCATTATTATTATTATTATTATTAATAATATCATTACTACTACTACTAATAAATAGGATTGAATGAATACTATGGGGCGGCCCCTAGATGGCAGTGTTGAGCTGTAAAATACCCTCAAATTTTGGGGTTGTCATGGAAGGGTCCAAGTTTATCTTTTTTTTTTTCTTTCAGTGGTATTTATTCATTCATTCATTCGATTGTATTTATTGAGCACTAACTGTGTGCAGAACACTGTACTAACCGCTTGGGAGAGTACAATATAACAATAAAAGACACATTCCCTGCCCACAATGAGCTTGCAGTCTAGAAGGTGAGACAGACGTTAATATAAATAAATACATTACAGATATTTATTGAGCCCGTACTATGGGCAGGCCACTAAGAGCACGGGCTTGGAAGTCAGAGGTCATGGGTTCTAATGCCGGCTCTGCCACTTGTCAGCTGTGTGTGACTTTGGGCAAGTCACTTCACTTCTCTGTGCCTGTCACCCATCTGTAAAATGGGGATTAAGACTGTGAGCCCCATGTGGAACAGCCTGATTACCTTGTATCTACTTCAGTGCTTGGCACAGAGTAAATGCTTAACAAATACCATCATTACTAAGCACTTGTACATCTAGATAATGTACATTGAAAGGCAGCAATTGATTGGTCAAACTACTATAGTCGGTCAGCCGGTCATATTTGAGCGCTTACTGTGTGCAGAGCACTGTACTAAGCTCATGGGAGAGAGCAATATAGCAATATAACAGGGTTGGTAGAATGTTCCCTGCCCACAATGAGAAGGGGAGACTGATATATAAATAAATTATAGATATGTACATAAGTGTTGTAGGGCTGAGGTAGGGGTGAACATAGGGAGCAAATCGAAGTGCTAGGGTGACTCAGAAGGGAGTGGGAGAAGACAACATGAGGGCTTGGTCAAGGAAGACCCCTTGGAGGAGATGTGCTTTTAGTAAGGCTTTGAAGGTGGGGAGGGTAATCTTCTGCCGGATACGAAGAGCGATTGTGTTCTAGGCCAGAAGGAGGACGGGGGCAAAGCGTTGGTGGCGAGGTCGACGAGATTGAGGTACAGTGAATACGTTGGCATTAGAGGAGCAGAGTGTGAGAGCGGGGTTGTAGTAGGAGAGCAGCAAAGTAAGGTAGGAGGGGACAAGGGATAATGGTAAGGACTTTGTTTCATGTGGAGGGCTCTTGGCGGGGGGAGGGTCTATCTTTAGGTAATTTTTTTTTTTCTTCATCTGTTGCTTGTAAAGAAGTGCAGTGGGGTGAGAAGACCATTTTTCCGGAAGTCCGGAGATCTGGGTTGTAGCCCAGCCCACTACTGATTGCCGTGGGTCGTCGTGGGGGAGACACTCAGCCACTCTGCCTCAGATTCCTCATCTGTGAAATCGAGACAATAATACCTTCCACTGTCTGTCTTACAGGGACGTAATCTGATGGGAAAGCACTCAGAAGTAAAAGAAGTGTACTTATTTTAATATTCATTCATTCAATCAGTTGTATTTATTGAGCACTTTCTGTGTGCAAAGCAGTGTTAAGCGCTTGGGAGAGTACAATACAACAACAGACACATTCCCTGCCCACAGTGAGCTTACAGTATAGAGAGGGAGACAGACATTCATATAAATAAATAAATTACAGATATATGCACACCTTTCAGATAAAAAAAAAATTACAGGGAATTTGACTATAAGGTCAAGTGTTGGAATGCCAGAAAATATGTTTTACTTTTCATACTGAACTGTGTTTTTAGTATGGCCACAGCTCTCGACAACTTTTCAAACAAGTAATATATTTTGTTCCTTTAGAGAATAATACTTGTACTTTCTGCTTTGATTTTGCATTTGATAACCTAATTATTCATTTTTTTCTCTCTCCCCCTTCCACCCCCACCCAACCCTAACCTCCTTCCTATAGAGCAAAACCTCTTCTATCAAATCCAATTATGGAATTGCATTCAGATGAATCTCTTCTAATAGGCAAGTTAAAAAATATGGCACTTTTTGGATTTTATTGTCCTCCCTTTTGGAGTCAGAGTATCTGTGTCCTTTTTTTCCCCTTCCTGTTCATAAAAATGGCATCCAAGGAAACCCTGAGTCAGAGGACATGCGTTCCAATCCCGGCTCCCCCATGTCTGCTGTGTAACCCTGGGCAAGTCACTTCATTTTTCTATGCCTCAGTTACCTCATCTGTAAAATGGGGATTAAGACTGGGAGCCCCATGTGGGACAGGGACTGTGTCCGATCCAGTTATCTGGTATCTACTCCAGCACTTAGAACAATTCTTAGCACATAGTAAGTGCTTATTATTATTATTATCATCTGTTTTCCTTGGCAAGCAAATGAAGCAGAATGAGTTTTGAGTTCATAAAGATCTCTGATCTCATCAGTTAATGACATAAATTGTGGGAGAACTACTTTTTATAAACTGGGAGCATTTCCTGTTTTTATAAAACTGAATTTCCATTGGAGCAGTGGTATCTAGTGTAGGCTTAGATTTCTTCCCCAAACCCAGGGCTGAGTGAAATACACTCTTTTGTCTCCAAGCTGCCCTCAGTGCGCACAAGCAGGGGGGTTTATCAGTCAGTCAGTGGTACTTACTGAGCTCTTCATCTGTACTGAGTTGTACTAGATGCTCGGGAGATAACAATACCGTTGAGTTGATAGACACGTTCCCTGAAAACGTGGTCCTTCAAGGGTACTTTTTCTCCCATAGATAGATTTTGGGAGGGATTTTTCTCTTTGGACCCACATTAGGGGTTCACCCTTCCCTTTCCCTAACTCAGAAGTCTTTTCAGCTCCCACTCCATCCTTTCTGATAGACTTTGCTGATACTGGGGGCAGAGTAGAGGGCAATTGGTTGGTGGGATATGAAGATTTTAGTAATTTTTTTTAATGGTATTTAAGCACTTACTATGTGCCAGACACCGTTCAAAGCGCTGGTTGGATCAGGTTGGACATAGTCCTTGTCGCACATGGGGCTCACAGCCTTAATCCCCATTTTACAGATGGGGTAACTAGAAGTGAAGTGACTTGTCCAAGGTCACACAGCAGACAAGTGGCAGAGCTGGGACTAGAACCCATGTCCTCTGACTCCCAAACCCAGGCTCTTGCCTCTAGGCCACGCTGCAATAATTTTACGATTAGCATGGAGAGTTCTTGAAGTGCTTTTTGTCCTTTTCAAATTGCTGACACTGGAAAAGATTGTGTGTGAGATGTTGTGCTTGTCCAGACCTTTTTGGGTGACAGTTTCTCCATGTGAAACCAGTGAGGCCATTTTCATTCAGTGGATGCAAAAAGGAAACCTTTGGTGGGAAATTCGTTAGGAGCCAAGCCTCATAATTTGTAATACTTGGTGGGAAAGGTGGTAGTAATGAAGCAACTGCCTTAGGCTGGGAATTGCCGAGCAGCTGGTACTCACCTTCACGTCATCTCCAGACGGTGCCAGTAATGCAGCGAGGGTGAAACCTAGTTTATTTCTACCAAAGGACCCTTGTTTCTTTTGAGCAATAGGACAGTGATTCGTTTTTACAAAACCTTTGCTTCAGTTTGCGTTCCCCAAGAATCGGGGGTGTTCGAGAACCTGTGTCATAGGGCTTCTTAACTTGGAGAGGAACACATTTGGGGCACACAGCAATATTTACAAAGAGAAAGGTTGAAATCTCATTGGGCTCAACTCTTTGGACCGGGTCGATTTGTATCCGAAAATTACTAGTGACCCTTCACTTCAGCCCACTTACCCCTTCCAGCCAGTCAGTGGTATTCATTCAGCACTTACACTGTGCTAAGCACTTGAGAAAGTACAATGCATCCGGTTTGGTAGATGCGATTCCTGCCCAGGTCGAGCTTATAGCCCACAGGGGGACACAAACCGCGGCTCAGTGGAAAGAGCACGGGTTTGGGAGTCAGGGGTCGTGGGTTCTAATCCCGGCTCCGCCACTTGTCAGCTGTGTGACTTTGGGCAAGTCGCTTAACTTCTCTTTGCCTCAGTGACCTCATCTGTAAAATGGAGATTAAGACTGTGAGGCCCACATGGGACAACCTGATTACCTTGTAGCCTCCCCAGTGCTTAGAACAGTGCTTTGCACATAGTAAGCGCTTAATAAATGCCATTATTATTATTATTATTATTATGTTTATGAACAGTGTCCATAGCTTTCATTTCAGATAAAGGCCTTCATTAAGTTCACAAGATGAGGGATGAGTTCCATTTGACCTGATTTTTATTGGCATTGCTGCAGCTTCCCACCAGCTTTTTGAGCCAAGCTTTGACCGCAAGTCTCAGAACTCATAATACCAAGCGAAAGCGATTCAGCCAATCTTGTCCCTTTCATATTTTCCCTAGATTTTATTTGAACCATTTCTCAGCTTCACAAAGAGTTCTCTAGAACACCTGCCGCCACCCCCCACCCCCGCAACTCTGAATTGTGAAAAATTGGATTTCAGAACCATTAAAAATCCAAAGCATCTGAAGATAATAACCTTTTCCAGTAATGCCATATATGTCCCCCAAATTTACGGTAATATTTAGGATTTGTGTTCCTTTCCAGCGGAAGAAGAGGCTGTCCCCGTTAAGTGCCTTGAGAGTAGGGACTATATCTTATAACCAATGCTAGGGGATATTAGGAACCAGGACATCTTAGCAGAGAGGCTGCTTCCTTTTTCAGCACTTAAATGAAGTAGCTTGTTGGGTTCTGTGGTGTCAGCTAGAACTCCAGTGATCCTCAGCCAAGTCACGGGACTTTGGACTAATCATTCATTCATTCAGTCGTATCTATTGAGCACTTACTGTGTGCAGAGCACTGTACTAAGCGCGTAGAGGAGCATCATGATGTAACGGATAGAGCCCGGGCCTGGGAATCAGCAGGTCATGGGTTCCCATCCCGGCTCCTCCACTTGTCTGCTGTGTGGCCTTCGGCAAGTCACTTAGCCTCTCTGTGCCTCAGTCACCTCATCTGTAAAATGAGGATTAAGACTGTGAGCCCACTGTGGGGCAGGGACTGTGTCCATCCTGATCCGCTTGTATCCAACCCCAGCGCTTAATACAGTCCCTGACACCATAGTAAGTGCTTAACAAATACCATAATTATTAGTCAGATGTATTCATTGAGCACTCACCATGTGCAGAGCACTGTACTAAGTGCTTGGGAGGGCGCAGTATAACAGTAGTCACATTTTCTGCCCCCACCGAGTTTACAGTCTAAACTCTAATAATATTATTTTTATTATTATGTGATGAGGTAAAACTGAATGAGATAACTACTTTTTAGCTCTCTATCTTCTCATGTTGTAGCAGTCATCTTAATACTGTAGCATGGAATTGTCCAAGTTAACTAAAAAATTCAGACCACTCCGGAATGACCGGGGCCAAGTCCTCCGTAGAACATTTATCTTTTAGCCGACGTGCAGATGATTAACTATACGATACCAAAGCAAAGGGCATCCTGGGGTTTGTTTTTAACTTGGAAACTAAGGAGTTGTTATTCTTCAACTCCTGTAAGTATTTTCTGTGGTGAATAAATATACCACAGGTGGGAATAACACTGAGTGAATTGCTCTTTGGTAAGACTGCTACCAATGCTCACGGTGTGCAGTGGTCAAATGTGTAGCCACGTCACCCTCTTGAGAAGCAGCATGGCCTAGCGGAAAAAGTATGAGCCTGGGAGCCCGGAGGACTTGGTTTCTAATTCTGGTTCCGCCACTTGTCTGCTGTGAAATCTCGGGAAAGTCCCTTAATTTTCTGTGCCTCAGTAACGTCATCTGTAAAATGGGGGTAAGACTGTGAGCCCCATGTGAAGCATGGACTGTGTCCAACCTGATTAGCTTGTATCTACCCCAGGGCATAGTACAGTGCTTGGGACATAGTAAGCGCTTAAGAAGAAATACCATTAAAAAAAATAGTCTTTGAATCAGTCCTTAAGGTCTCATTTCAGGCCTGGCTAATTTGCGTATATTTAGCATCATCCTTCACCTTTTCCCTTTAATGAAATCTCTTGAATTTGTTACCTGAGTAAAGATAGCTTCGGTTTTCTACCACAGAAACTTGAATTCTGACAACAAGGGTTGGGGTTCAGCCGATGCTGAGCCAGGATCACTTTTGCCGGTTTTCAGCCACCTTAGTGCCGCAGGTGACAAAAATCCCAACGTGTCAATCAGTCATATTTATTGAGCACCTGTTGCATGCCGAGCACTGTACTAAATGCTTGGGAGAGAGTGTACCGTAAGTAGACAAGATTCCGTCCCTCAAGAAGCTTGCAATCTAGCGAGGAGGTGTCTGGCTAGAATTACGTTTGTAGCTCATGTGTGTAATAATAATAATAATGATGGTATTTGTTAAGCGCTTACTATGTGCAAAGCACTGTTCTAAGCGCTGAGGGGGATACAAGGTCATCAGGTTGCCCCACCGGGGGTTCACAGTCTTAATCCCCATTTTACAGATGAGGGAACTGAGGCTCAGAGAAGTCCAGTGATTTGCCCAAGGTCACACAGCAGACGTGTGGCGGAGCCGGGATTAGAACCCATGACCTCTGACTCCAAAGGCCATGCTCTTTCCACTGAGCCATGCTGCTTCTCTAGCTGTTAATGTTAAATGTTCTTAGGATGTAACACAGTTAAGTATGTTGAAACTTCTTAATTGAACATCTAAAAATGCTGTTCTAAGGAGGAGCGGTTGTGAGGGCGTAGGCTCCTTAATGGAACTGTTACCAGCTTCCTCCAAGTGGTGAACACTTTCGGTTTCTTTTGAGGGCTCTTCATTTTTTGGGGTTTTTTTTTTTTTAGCATCTGGCAGAGCAGTTCCCTATATTTGTAATTCTCATCAGGCTTTGGCGTGAAAGAGGATCAGTTAAGAAAAAAACAGTGCGCCTCTTGAAGCCTCCTCCCATTCAGACACTAAAACTAAACGGAAGGCGTCAGCAACCCCGGAGCATGCGGTGGCCTGCTGGTTGTTTTGTAGGTATCTGTTCAACCCAGAGAGGCCATGGCGTTGAAACCCCTTCCGTTTTTTTCCATTCCACAAAGCACAGTCTCTTCCCTGGGAAGGTAAAGGTGTGGCACATGCAAGAATAGTTGAAGTTTTAATCCCATGTTGTTTACTGTGCAGTGGTGAGTGCTTAAATTCAGATAGGTGTTCCAAGACCAGGGTCTGGATCCTGTTGGTGCTGCTGCTGATGGGGCATTCCTTAAATCCCTTTTCATCCCGAAGAATCCCAAATTCCTTTGCAGATTGCTTCAGGAGCACTAAAGGACGGCCTCCTCTGAACTGGAGTGTAGCCGTTGCTTGGGCAGCACAGAGAAATCCTGTTCAGGAGAGGAAATCAAGAAGAGGCCGTGACATCCACCTGAACCCAGATGGGAACAATAACACTGGCCTTTTGCAATCTTTCAAATAGGAATTTCCCCCGGACTCGGCGGTTAACCAATGTCCTGTTGTAAAGAGCAACCCTCTTTTTTTAACGATGACACCAGTTCTGTCAGTCAAATGTCTTCCTCTCCCTGTCCATTCCTTCTAACTCTTGTCACTCTTGCTCTGATTCATCTAAAGCTGACTGAGCTGGGTCACCATTTGGTAAAGACTGGCTTCTTGAACTTCTGTCTTCCCACTGAGTGGGAATTTAATTTCTTATTCTCTGAGAACTGATGACAGTGTTAATTCTGGTTAACTCTGTCTGGGAATTTCACTTCCCACCCATACATTTTTTAGGGGCATTTTCGTAGTAATAATAATAACAATTTATGGTATAAAGCGCTTACTGTGTGCCAAGCACTGTACTAAGAGCTGGGGTGGGTATAAGCAAATCGGGTTGGACATAGTCCCTGTCCTGCATGGGGCTCACGGTCTTAATCCCCGTTTTGCAGATGAGGTAACTGAGTCCCAGAGAAGTCAAGTGATTTGCCCAAGGCCACACAGCAGACAAGTGGCGGAGATGGGGTGACCTTCTGATTCCCAGGGCCGTGCTGTAGCCACTATGTCATGCTACTTCTCTGAGCCAGAATTTTAAGCTGTAACGTGCCCTCTGCAGCAACTGTGGTTATTTCCCGAAGCAGCTTCTGATCCCCAGTTCGTTTTTTGCTGCACAGATGAATTGTAGTTGAGGTGCTGGTCTCGTTGCCACCAGTTCCTATTACCAGGCTCTTATCACTGCTCCAAACAGCAGCCATAAGAGATCTGTGGACCCTGCATCTCCCCACCAACTGTTACCTCCCCTAATCAATCAATTAATTGTATTTATTGAGCACTTACTGTGTGCAGAGCACTGTACTAAGCACTTGGGAAGTACAAGTTGGCAACGTGTAAAGACAGTCCCTACCCAACAGTGGGCTCACAGTCTAAAAGATCCCTTAGGCTGTGGGCTCACAGCCTAAAAAATGACTAGTCTAAGAAACATTCAATATTGAGCCTGAAAGAAATTTTCCCATGAGCATCGGATCAGATGAACTATTTGGGAAAAGGCTTTCACTCTCCCTGGAAACCAGAGCTACCTCTTGGTTTTGGGTGGCTTGGTCTTCTGTGCGTCTTTCTCTGTGGAAAACTGAATTCAGACTCTACAGATTTAATTATACAGTGTACGGAAGCATCACCTGCTTGGAATAAACCATGTTTTTCACTTTGCAGTCAGGAGGAGGAGGATGAGGTGGGGTTTAATTTTCCTTGTTAAGGAAAGCTCTGCCTACTTAGCATTCTCACTGGATCGCAGACCCAAGTTAGCGAGTTCTCTGTGCCGTTGCCCGCTGATTTTAATGTGATTCAGGTGACTCGAGCACATGACTGAAGTGGCCTCTTTTCCTAAAACTGAAACTGGTGTTTGTTCCACGTTACGGCAAAACCGTTTTCATTTTCAGTCATAAGTTCAGCAATGGTCGTGGAGGATAAAGACATCCAGAATGAAAATAGAGTCTGTGTCAGGTCCTGAGAACTCTGCGACTCCCCGTTTTTCACCTTTGGGAAGGAAGAGCACCAGTAGCCCCAAATGGGGATTGGAAGGCACTCACTTTATAATAATGATAATGACAATAATGATGGATTTTGTTAAGCGCTTCCTATGTGCCAAGCACTGTTCTAAGCACTGGGGTATATACAGGGTTATCATGTTGTCCCAAGTGGGGCTCACAGTCGTAGTCACCATTTTACAGATGAGGTAACTGACGCACAGAGAAGTTAAGTGACTTGCCCAAAGTCACGCAGCTGACGTGGTGGAGTCGGGATTTGAACCCACAACCTCTGACTCCCAAGCCTGTGCTCTTTCCACTGAGCCATGCTGTTTCTCATAGGGGCGTGCAGGCAAAAATGTCGGGGGGCCTTGATGAGACACGTGGTTTCTGAGCCGTATGAGGGCTATGTTGGGTGCTTATTTAAAGTAAAACCGATTTCCTCCCCCCTTCCCCTTAGAAAATGATGGTAAGGAAGGACCCCAACCCTACCACCCCAGGTCCAGAAAAGCTTTGAAGAAGCCATACTCATTCATTCGTTGTCGTATTTATTGAGCAATTTACTGTGTGCAAGGCACCGTACTAAGAGCTTAGTATGATTTTTCTCACCTGGAATCTGGAACCTTGAACCAGACAGAGGAACTGCAGATGTTTTCTTACTTTCACATGGTCTAAAACCACCCCAACTCTAGGCTAGAACTTAGAGGAGGTAAATTTGTGAGGACGTTTCATGTTACGTGTCTTTGCCTAGGACTAATGATGATGATGGCATTTATTAAGGGCTTACTATGTGCAAAGCACTGTTCTAAGCACTGATGTGTGTAACTCCTTCAGATCTGTGTTTGTTAAATGCTACTCACCTACTTAATCCCCCAGTTGGCTTTCATACCTCTTTACAGTGAAATATATCATCATCAATCGTATTTATTGAGCGCTTACTATGTGCAGAGCACTGTACTAAGCGCTTGGGAAGTACAAATTGGCAACATATATATGTTTGCATTGTGTTTCTGGGTACCCCACATCCTTTTTATCCTCCACTTTGGGGTGCTGGCTCTAGTAAAGACTGCTCTATCTGACCATAAAGTTGGGCTATTGAAATCATCATCATCATCAATCGTATTTATTGAGCACTTACTGTGTGCAGAGCACTGTACTAAGCGCTTGGGAAGTACAAGTTGGCAACATATAGAGACAGTCCCTACCCAACAGTGGACTCACAGTCTAAAAGGGGGAGACAGAGAACAAAACCAAACGTTCTAACAAAATAAAATAGAATAGATATGTACAAGTAAAATAAATAAATAAACAAATATGTACAAACATATACATATATACAGGTGCAGTGGGGAAGGGAAGGAGGTAAGATGGGGGGGATGGAGAGGGACGAGGGGGAGAGGAAGGAAGGGGCTCAGTCTGGGAAGGCCTCCTGGAGGAGGTGAGCTTTCAGTAGGGCCTTGAAATGGCAACCCAAACTGTTTCCACTGCCTCACTGGGACCTGGGTTGAGGAGAGGGTGATTTTAATTCAAGTTTAATTTTGAGGTGCCGGGTCTCTTGCAATAAGAAGCTTGGAGGAAAGTCCTGGGTTTTGGAGAAGAACCATGTTGAATGCTGAAGAGGATTTCGTCCCGTAAATCTCTCAAAGTGTAGGTTCCCTAGGGCACAGGAAGCGGGGGGTGGGGGAACAAAATAAATTTTCATCTTAACTCCTTTATGCTGTTCAAGTCTGAATTAAAAAAAAATTCTCCCAACATTCCCAAAGATGGAAAAGTGGCTGTTTCTTGAAGAGTTTTTGTTCTGCCGGCACTAAAAACATTGAGGGTGCCTTCGTGTATTGAAGGGCAGATGCATAGTTTGGTGTTCTGGTGGGTAAGGAAAGATGAAATCAATTATACATTTATGTATAGTTTGCTTGAAACCCGTAGATAGTATAGTTTATTTTAAACCTGTAGATAGTGTAAGGTGTCCCAACTAAGACCTCTGTTGGTTTAAAGACTGAACCAAAATATATCTGTCTTTTGCTTGGAAATGATCTAACAAGAAGTCAGGGATATAATAGCACTGTTTTCTTTCTTTTCCATTTGCAGATGGACACATCTTGGACTCGAGTCGATTTGCCATAGTGGGTGCAGATCTCAGAGACTTGGTGGCATTGGAGGAGAAGCTAAAGAAATATAACATGAATACACAGTGAGAATTTTTCTTTAATCTCAGCTGCACTTGCGGAATTGTAATGAGGCACTTGTGGATTGCTCAAACACCCACAAAATAACTTAGTGTCTCCAGGAAGGATAGAGAAGCGGCATGGCCTAGTGGAATGGACGCGGACCTGAGAGCCGGAGGACCTGGGTTCTGATCCTGCCCCTGCTAACTGCTTGCTGTGTGACCTTAGGCAAGTCACTTAACTGCTCTGTGCCTCAGTTTCCCCTTCTGTAAAATAGGGATTAAAATACCTGTTCTCCATGCAGTACAGGGACTGTGTCTGACCTAATTCACTTGTACGTCCCCCACCATTTAGAACAGTGTTTGGTGCACAGTAGCACTTAACAAATATCGTAAAGTAATAGTTAAAAGAAAAAGATCTTAGCTTTACGTCTCAGAAGACTGTGGGCCATCCTGTCACCACATTTCAGGAGGAAAGTAGTGGAGCTGGAGGCTGTAGGGAGAAATAGTTTAGGGTGTGGAGTAGCTTCTGCGCAAACACCGTCCGGCCTGGAAAGGAGAAGGCTGGGGGGGGGTCACACGATGAAGGTATTTTTAAAATCATGCAGGGTGAGACCAAGAAAAACGTAGCGTTGTTGGTCATCGAAACCCATGATAGCAAGTCTGAGTATTCTTTCATTCATTCATTCGTATTTACTGAGCACTTACTGTGTGCGGAACACTGTACTAAGCGCTTGGGAGAGTACAATACAACAATAAACAGACACATTCTCTACCCACAATGAACTTACAGTCTAGGGAGCATCCGGTGAAATGGTGGTGGAAATGGTGTGGTCAAAGTAAAAACATATTCCAGACATTGGATGGTCAACGTATCGAGTTTGTTATCATAGGAATTTTTTTATGGTATTTGTTAAGCGCTTACTATGTGCCAGATGCTGTTCTTGGCACATAGTAAGTGCTTAACAAATACCATTATTATTATTGTTATTGTTATTATTATAAGCACTGCGGTAGATACAAGTTAATTAGGCTGGACACAGTCCCTGCCCCACATGGGGCTCACAGTCTTATTCCACATTTTATAGATGAGGTAACTGAAGCACAGAGAAGTGAAGTGACTTGCTCAAGGTCACACAGCAGACAAGTGGCAGAGCAGGGATTAGAACCCAGGTCCTTCTGACTCCCAGACGTGTGCTCTATCTACTAGGCTCTGCCATGCAGCCAAAAGAAGGGTTTAGGTTACTCTGTGGATAAGAAATCCTCAGGGGATTGGTAGAACCAAAGTTGGCAGGTCAACAGGTATATAGCTATAATTCTATTTATTTTGATGGTACTGACACCTGTCTGCTTGTTGTTTTGTTGTCTGTCTCCCCCTTCTAGACTGTGAGCCTGTTGTTGGGTCGGGACTGTTTCTATATGTTGCCTCTTTGTACTTCCCAAGCGCTTAATACAGTGCTCTGCACGCAGTAAGCGCTCAATTAATACGATTGAATGAATGAATAAAGGGAAAAATGAGGGGTATTAAATGGCTAGAATTGTGCCCATAGTCATTTTCCTTTTTTGAATTTGAGTAGGAATTCTTTGCTGTAAAATGGGGATAGCAATAGCTGACCCTACCCAACCCCTGGGAATGGAGTGTGGTGATGATTTAATTAAAACCTGAAAGGACTATGGGCTATCAGCTATTATTACCATTTCTTTTCCATTATTTTAGGACTAGCTTGACCTTCCTCCACATCTAAGTGCAGGAATTCACCTGGGGGTTGATGAATGAACTTAGGGGATCTACCCACTGAAAGGGATTGACTGCTTCTCTCCCCACCTTCTTCCATTGGACCCCAACTACCAAATCAGTCAATCAGTAGTATTTATTAAGTGCTTGTGGTTTGCAGGGCACTGTACCGAGTACTTGGGAGAGTACAGTACAAAAGAGTTGGTAGACATGTTCCCTGCCCACAATGAGCAGTCTAGAGGAGGAGACAGGCATTAATATAAATGAATTATGGATATGTACAAAAGGGGTGAGGTGAGTATCAAGTGCTTAAAGCGTACATATGGATCCAAATGCATCCGCAACACAGAAGGGAATGGGAGTCAGCGCTTAGAACAGTGCTCGACACGTAGTAAGTGCTTAACAAACACCATTATCATTATTAATTAAAAGAGGGTTTTATCTGGGAAGGCGTCTTGGAGGAGATGTGACCTTAATAAGGCTTCGAAGGTGGGGAGAGTGATGGTCTGTTGGTCAATCAATCAATCAGTTGTATTTATTGAGCGCTTACTGTGTGCAGAGCACTGTACTAAGCGCTTGGGAAGTACAAGTTGGCAACATATAGAGACAGTCCCTACCCAACAGTGGGCTCACAGTCTAAAAGGGGGAGACAGAGAACAAAACCAAACATACTAACAAAATCAAATAAATAGAATAGATATGTACAAGCAAAATAAATAAATAGAGTAAGTAAGGGGAGGGAGTTCCAGGTTAGGGGGAGGATGTGGGGAAAGGGCCCGAAGCCATAGACAAGATAGAGGCACAGCGAGCAAGTTGATGCTAAAGAAGGAAAAATGAAGCATATGTATTTCGTTTTCCTTGCGTTCAGTCAATTATCCATGTTGAGCGCTTACTATGTGTAGAGCACTTTGCTAAGTGCTTGGGAGAGTACAGTATAATAGAGTTGGTAGATACGTTCCCTGCCCACAAGTAGCTTACCTGTTCCTTTTAATTAAATTCCTTTCTTAATAATATTTGTTAAGCACTTACTATGTGTCGACCGCTGTTCTAAGCGTTGACTCCCATTCCCTTCTGCATCGCCGATGCATTTGGATCCATACATCTGCTTTAAGCACTTTATACTCGCCTCACCCTCAGCACATTTGTACATTTGAATTTATACCAGTTCATTCTTATGGAGTGTCAGGTGGATTGTCCTAAAAGCATCATACTCAAACAGGCAAGGTGTTGGAATCCTGTCCCAGTAATCCCAGAAAATGATGGAGAGATGGATGGAACTGGGTTGCATTGAGAAGCAGCACAGGCCTGGGAGACCGAAGGCCATGGGTTCTAATCTCGGCTCCGCCAAGTGTCTGCTGTGTGACTTTGGGCAAGTCACTTCGCTTCTCTGTGCCTGTTACTTATAATAATAATAATAATAATGGCATTTTATTAAGCGCTTACTTTGTGCAAGGCACTGTTCTAAGCGCTGGGGAGGCTACAAGGCGATCAGGTTGTCCCATGGGGGGCTCACAGCCTTACCCCATTTTCCAGATGAGGTCACTGAGGCACAGAGAAGTTGACTTGCCCAAAGTCACAGAGCTGACAATTGCCAGAGCCGGGATTTGAACCCATGACCTCTGACTCCAAAGCCCGCGCTCTTTCCACTGAGCCACGCTGCTTCTCTACTTCATCTGTAAAATGGGGATTGAGACACTGAGCTCCATAGGAATCAGGGACTATGTCCAACCTGATTTGCTTATATCCACCCCAGCGCTTAGTACAGTGCCTGGCACATAGTAAGTGCTTAACAAATACCACTATTATTATTTCTGCTTAATATTAACAATAATAATAGTAACAATAATAATAGTATTCAGTACTTGCTACGTGCCAAGCACTAAGCGTTGGGGTAAATACAAGGTAACCAGGTTGTCCCAAGTAGGGCTCACAGTGTTAATCCCCATTTTACAGATGAGGTAACTGAAGCACAGAGAAATTAAGTGGCTTGCCCAAGGTCAAACAGCAGACAAGTGGCGGGGTCGGGATTAAAACCCAGGTCCCAAACCTGTGGTCTTTTCCGCTGAGCCACGCGGCCCAGCCTCCTCAGGAGTCTGTTTTTTTCCACCCGCAGAATGTGAAATAACAAATTGTCCCAGGCCTGCCTCACTGACCTATTATGTGGATCAATGATTTTGATGAAAAAACTGCAAGGGTTGTTTTTTTTTCATAATCTGGCACTTTACTGCTACATTTCTTAAGGTTTTATTGTGGTGCAAGTTGCCCTCTACTGGCGCACAAGCCGAAAGACTGAGTAACTTCAAATATTTTAAATGTCTTTTTTTTTCCCTCTTTTCGTAAAGGTTGCCAACACTCCTGATAGCAGAATGTGTTCTCGTTTACATGACCAAGGACCAGTCAGCCAACCTGATAAAGTGGGCAGCCAACAGCTTTAAGATAGCTATGTTCATAAACTACGAACAGGTAAAACGAAGCAGAGCAAAACCGTCTGACGTGCAATCAGTGGTATTTATTGAGTGCTGCTTTTTAAAAAAAGGTTTATTGAGGCAGTCTGTGCCAGGCACTGTACTGAGCACTGGGGTAGATACAAGCTAATCAGGTTGGACTCAGTCCACGTCCCACATGGGGTTCACGGTATTAATCCCAATTTTACAGATAACATAACCAAAGTGACTTGCCCAAGGTCACACCGTAGACACATGGCGAAGCCAGGATTAGAACTCAGTCCTTAGACTCTCAGGCCCTTACTCTATTCACTAGGTCACACTGCTTCTCAATATAGTGCACTGTACTAAGCGCCTGGGAGATCACAGTATGGCAGAATTGGCAGACACATTCCCTGCACACAATAGGCTTACAAGTCTATTGTAAGTAAACAGTCTATTGTATTGTAAACAGTGGACATCAGTAGCATTTGTGAGAGTGAAAGTAAGGTGGACTTGAATGGATTTCCTTCCCTAATGAGGCGGTTTAAACCTTTTCAATAACATTAGCCTTAATTAACCTTAGCCTTAATTAATTCAGTGGTCCAGGAACGGAATGAGAGATCTGAACATGACAAATTGAAAGCATCCTTTGGAAATAAAGTACTTTTCTTGTGTATTAGTGTTATTTCTATTTACTGGTACCATTTGATATTTCAAGACTTGGGACAAGGTATGACTGGGAAAACAGGCTGATGATTTTGGGTGATTCAAAGGGCTGAGGAAATGGGTATGAAATTATTGGTATTTGAAGGTGAGGAAGCTCGTTTTGCTAAATTATGCCTTAAACTTGGGCAGCTGTGGTAACCTCAGGTATTTGATGTGGGAATCTCTGTGAAAGTGAAACAAGATTTCTAGATTGCTAAGCCTTCAGCTGTGGGATGGAAATGGAGTACTCTCTGCTTTTGTATCTTATTTGGATCTGGGCCAGGACTGAAGCTGATCAATAGTAATTATTGAGTGCTTACTATGTGCAGGGCACTGTACTAAGCGCTGGGGAGAGCACAATGCAGTGGAATTAGCGGGCACGGTCACCAGCCATAGCAAACTGAGGACATTCCCGCTTTTCTTTTTCTTGTTGCTCTGAATTTTACTTCCTGCTGGATGGAGGCCCATTTAACCTAACTGCTCCAACTAGTAATTTGTTGCTAATCTTAGCAGAAGCTGCTACTTGTTTTGTGTGTGTGTGTGTGGGTGTGTGGACGAGAGAGGAGGTTATGGAAACCGTATCACCTATAAAATGGAGATATCCATTACAAACTTTATTCACCACTCCTGAATGTGATTGAACACTCACCCAAAAATGCCTTGCTTAGTTTTCTCTCTTCCCAGGTTAACATGGATGACCGATTTGGACGGATCATGATTGAGAATCTCCGGAGGCGACAGTGCGACTTGGCTGGAGTGGAGGTCTGCAAATCTTTAGAGTCTCAGGTCAGCGCCCCAAGAGAAGCAGATTATCAGTATACTGTCTGTCAACAGACGAACGGTCGATTTTTCTTCTTCCCAAATAAGTATTCAGAACCGCTTGCCTGACTTTTTAGGTCATCAGCTGTCTGTTCAGAAGAGAAGGGTTATGTGATGCAGGACTTTCTAAAATCACTTGTGGGTGTTGCTAGGAAACCTCAACCAAGGGGCAGTGATAAGTCATCACCCGGGAAGTGACAGGCAACTGGAGAAGAGCTTTAGGGAAAAGCCTGGAGAAACTACTTTTTAAATGTACTCGAACCCCATGTAAACCTGTTCCTCCTCCTTCCTTCTTTCCTCCTCTGGTCATCTGGACTGCTGCTCAGGTGGGGTCAGAGGACACACATCTGTTCCCCCCAGGAGCAACTTGACAGGAACCTCCCACCGTATCTTTTGAAGAGAGACACTTTCCATTAGGTAGAGGTCTAGAAATTGGCTGATTTGGTGAAAAGATCCCTTTGTATATAAGCAAGACATAGACTAAACTCCAACTTGACCTTGAGAAGAGGCAAGGGCATAGGACCCACTTGGCCAAAAAGGCCCCCCAAAGCCTGAGAACTGAGCATGTGAAAAGGGAGGCAGGGTGACCTAGTGGGACGACCATGAGGCTGGGAGTCAAGAGGCCTGGGTTGTTTTCCCCCTCTCTGCCACAGGCCTGCTGGGTGACCTCGAACAAGTCCCCCAAACCACTTGGTGCCTCGTTGTCTTCATCTGTAAAATGGGAGCAAAATACCTGCTCTCCCTCCCTTGGAGTTTTAGTGCCACAGTGGGGCGAGGGGCTGTGTCCCGTCGGGTGATTTTTCTCTTCACCTCAACCCTCAGCATAGTGCTTCCGCATACTACGCTCTTACGGATGAATAGTCAAATTCTGAGCTGCTTCGACAGAGGGAAAGCTTTGAAAGCATAAAAGGGCAAAACCGCCTCAGTGTTACCTCATGATGGTTGGAAGTGTCCCAAGTTCCATTCTGTCAGTGGACTATGGCCAGCTTCCTATCATCATCATCATCAATCGTATTTATTGAGCGCTTACTGTGTGCAGAGCACTGTACTAAGCGCTTGGGAAGTACAAGTTGGCAACATATAGAGACAGTACCTACCCAACAGTGGGCTCACAGTCTAAAAGGGGGAGACAGAGAATAAAACCAAACATACTTAGCGGTTCAGTTTCATCAACTAACAAATTCTGGTTGGCGTCTTCATCATATGCTTTAGAGAAGCAGCGTGGCTCAGTGGAAAGAGCACGGGCTTGGGAATCAGAGGTCACGGGTTCTAATCCCGGCTCCGCCATTTGTCAGCTGTGTGATTTTGGGCAAGGCAATTAACTTCTCTATGCCTCAGTTCCCTCATCTGGAAAATGGGGATTAAGACTGTGAGCTCCACGTGGGACAACCTTGATTATCTTGTATCCCCTCCAGGGCTTAGAACAGTGCTTGGCACATAGTAAGCGCTTAACACATACCAACATCATTATTATTATTATTATTATTATTATTATTATTATATCTTCACAATTTGGGATTGCCAAGTGGAAAGTCCACATTCCCCTACACTTACCTACGCTTAGAGGATGCATGGTCACCAAAGGGATGCTGCCTTTTTTTTTTTTATGGTATTCGATAAGCGCCATGCCAGGCACTATACTAAGAACTGCAGTAGATCCAAGCCAATCAGGTTGGACACAGTCCATGTCCCTGATGGGACTCAGGTTCTTCATCCCCATTTTACATGTGAGGGAACCGAGGCCCAGAGAAGTGAAGTGACTTGCCCAAGGTCACACAGAAGACTTGTGTGCCGGAGCTGGGATTAGAACCCAGGTCCTAATAATAATAATAATGATGGCATTTGTTAAGCGCTTACTATGTGCAAAGCACTGTTCTAAGCGCTGGGGAGGATACAGGGTGATCAGGTTGTCCCACAGGGGGCTCACAGTCTTAATCCCCATTTTACAGTTGAGATAACTGAGGCACAGAGAAGTTAAGTGACTTGCCCAAGGTCATACAGCTGACAATTGGCAGAGCGGGGATTTGAACCCATGACCTCTGATTCCCAAGCCCGGGCTCTTTCCATTGAGCCACGCTCCTACTGACTCCTGGGCCCGGGCCTTATCCAGCAGGCCCCGCTGCTTCTTTCTTTTGGTCTCTTTTCCTAGAACTACAGAGGAAATTGAAGTATTTTTTAAGGTGTGCACGCGCTAGCCCTGTCCCTTTTGAGTGACATTTTATTGGGAGCCGTCTTCCCTGGTTTGTTTCAGAAAGAGCGACTCCTCTCAAATGGATGGGAGACTGCAAGGGCTGTGGACATGATGGAATTGTATAGCAGCCTACCCCAAGCTGAAGTAAGCAGGTACTGTTTCCTGCCTATTTGTAGCTGGAAATCCCCACCAGATGGTGTTTCCGCCGTCATATATTTTCATTATTTACTCTTGTCCTTGTTAAAATGGAATTGCATGAACAGTTTTGGGTTTTTTCCATTGTCTTCCTGTGACTGACTTGTTTGGCCCTTCGTGAGAAAAATAAGAGACAGGAAGATAGAGTTTGAAATGATTGTTTAGGGGACACTCCAAAATTTAGGGGACAACTTGGTAGCATTTCCACTCCTAGAAATATACTCTCCCAAGAGCCTAGTACAGTACTCTGCACACAGTAAGCGCTCGCCAAATACAGTTGACTGACTGACAGACTCATTTGCTGTGAGTTAAGAGAGTTTGTGCTAGCAGATTATCTTGATCAAAGTAAATATTCACACATGGAAGTTTCCCGAAGTAACACCTGGAATGGAAATAATCCCCCAAATCCACACTTAGGGAGGGGAACCAAAGCTTTCTCTTCATCATCATCATCATCAATCGTATTTATTGAGCGCTTACTATGTGCAGAGCACTGTACCAAGCGCTTGGGAAGTACAAATTGGCAACATATAGAGACAGTCCCTACCCAACAGTGGGCTCATTTCTCTTAATGCAGTTTAAAGAGGAAAAAAGGAAAACCAGTTTTCTATGGGTTTAAAAAAGATGTGGATTTCTTGACCATTCTGTCGTTTTATTTGCTTCTTCCAGATAGCTTCCCCTCCATTTTTTGTGTTGCATATTTTCACCGGCTTGTTACAAAGAACATGAAGTATGTTTTTCTGAGTGAGATTAGTAATCCATCTGGCTAAGTATACTGTCTGTCTCAGTAAGCACCAGGGTGTATTTACAGAATCCGTGTGGGGATCGCCCTTTCTGACATTCCCTTCATTTGTGTTTAAGAAAGTACCTTCTAACAATGGCACAGTGCTTTCTATCTGTGCCTTCATCAAACCATTCTAGCACCTTTCATTTTTAGCTGCACAGCTTCCTGTGTTGATGAATCCTGCTGCTGCTTCTGCTCTTTTGGAAAACAAAAAAGTTTCCTTTTGTCTGATCTGAACTTATCACCTTCAAGGTCCAGCGGGTGCCTGCCTGCTAAGTCTTAATGTTGTGGGTTTTAGTGAGCAACAATTTTGTATTCACCCTACCCACTTCCTTTATGTTTTTGTAATCTTCATTTGTCTCCCCTCAGCTTTCAAGTTTCTGTTATTTAAATTAGTGACTGTCTTCCCCCTCTACTCTTAAGCTCTTTGCAGGCAGGGAACATGTCTACTAACTCCGTTGTACTCTCCCAAGTGCTTAGTAAAGTGCTGTGCACTCAGTAAAAACCATTGTTTGATTGTTCAGGCAGTCATTTGGTTTTCCCCTCTCTAGCTTTTCCATTCTGGCCTTCTTAAGGCATCTAGGATTATAGGTATGGCTCTACCATGGTTTCGTGAAGTGGTAACATTTTTTATTTTTATTTTACCTTCCCTTGCTGATGATAACCAGCATTGGGTTGGCCTTTTTTATTGCCTGGCATGGTGTAGTGGATAGAGCATGGGCCTGGGGAGTCAGATGGTCATGGGTTCTAATCCCAGCCCCGCCATTTGTCTGCTGTGTAACCTTGGGCAAGTCACTTCGCTTCTCTGTGCCTCAATTACTTCATCTGTAAAATGAGGACTGAGACTGAGCCCCACATGATTCAGGGACTGTGTCCAACCCGATTTGCTTGTATCCACCCCAGCGCTTAATACAGTGCCTGGCACACAGTAAGAGCTTAAAAAATACCATAAATTATTATTATTATTGTTATTTAGCTAACAATTTGGGAGAACTGTTGATAATGACCCCAAGATCTCTTCCCCAATTTGTCTGAAAGCTCCTAGGCCATCATCGGATAACTGCAGTTTTGATTTTTTTTCCCCCTCAGTGGCATTCTTTTGTACTCGCTCGTGTGCCAAACTTCTGCCCACCTACTCTGCTCTATGAGCCATCCACATGGTTCATCTTTGACAGCACTGTGTTTCACCAGCCAGGAGAGCTTGGTGTCATCCAAAGATCTCTCTGCATTTTCTCCTTCGTATCGTTTATGGAAATGTTAACTAGGTCTGTCCTAGCTCCAGACCTCAAGGGATCTCATTGTTTAAGTCTTTCTCATCTTCAAAGCCCTTTTAAAATCATATCTCTTCCAGGAGGCAGTCCCCAGTTAATTTCTAATCTGCCCACTTTATAATAATAATAATAAGGATGGCATTTATTAAACGCTTACTATGTGCAAAGCACTGTTTTAAGTGCTGGGAAGGTTACAAGGTGATCAGGTTGTCCCAAAGGGGGCTCACAGTCTTCATCCTCATTTTACAGATGAGGTAACTGAGGCACAGAGCACTTCCACCTCGGCCCTTCTGAGTGCCACCTAAGCTCTTATGTATTTGTATATTTACCTTATATACTCTTATTACTTCCTCCTTCCATAATTTACTGTAGTGTCCTTTTCCCCATTAGGTTGTAAATTCCTTGAGGGGAGGGATCATGTCTAATGTTTGTTTCACTCTCCCAAGTGCTAAGTACTACTGTACCTTTGTACAGGAGTATTCAGTAAATATTACTGCTTGGTTCCTTTTTGTCTTCAGCCTCACTAAATCCCAAGTGCTTAGTACCGTGCTCTACAGACAGGTATTAATTATCGGTTGGTTCCTATCCGATAAATATTATCGATTGGTTCCTATCTGATTTTTGTTCCACTAAATCCCAAGTTCTTAATACAGTGTTCTGCACTCAGGTGTTCAGTAAATATTGGTTGATTTCTATCCTTCACTTTGGCTTCCTCTCCCACTAAACCCCAAGTGCTTAGTTCAGGTTGCTGCACAGAGGTGTTCAGTAAATACTATTGATTAATTCGTATCCTTCACTTTGGTTTCCTTTCCCACTAACCCCAAGTGCCTTATACAGTGCTTTGCTCACAGGTGTTCAGTAATCGATTGATTCCTAGCTCCCTCTTTTGTTTCCTGTCTAACCAGTTTTCTGCCCATGGCAGAACATTCCTTCCGATCCTGTGATTACTGTATTCTACTAAAAAGCTTTTGGTGTGGAACCTTGTCAGAGGCTTTTTGAAAGTGTAAACGTTTCACATCCACTGGTTCCTCTCTATCCACAAGCTCGCGGACCTCTTCAGAGAACTCCAGCAGATTAATGAGTTCAAAAACCAGTTTGCCCATTTCCCAATACATTGTGGGATTGTTTTTATTTTTCCTAAATCAATCCTAGGTTTCCCCAATGGACTGAGCCTAGAAGCAAGACTCACAAGGTTACAATTTCCATAGTTTTCTCTGGAACCTTTGTTCTAGGTGGGAGTTAGATTAGTGATTTGCCAATGTTCATTTGGAATAGTTACAGCTCCCTTTATAAGCTCCTTCAGCTGTCTTGAGTGGATACCAAACAGTCTCATGATTTGTTTAGTTCTGTTAATTCACTGTAAAACATCTTATGGGATTTTTTTTTTTTTGTCGCTGTCTTTTTATGGTATTTAAACACGTACTATATGTCAACCACCGTTCTAAGCCCTGGGGTAGGTTCAAATTAGGCCACAAACAGTCCTTGTCTCACATGGGGCTCACAGTCTAAGTAGGAGAGAGAACAGGTAATGAATTCCCATTTTTCAGTTGAGAAAACTGAGACCCACAGAAGTTGTTACGTGCCCAAAGTCACAAAGGAGATAAGTGGCGGGGTTGGGATTAGAACCCAGATCCTCTGGCTGCCCTGGCCCGGACTTATTCCACTAAGCCCTGCTGCTTCGGTTCCATGTTCTTCTGATCTGGCTGTGTACCTCCAAAGTGCATTATTCATTAAAGAGCAAACCAAAGGTTCAGTTGAGTCTCACAGCTATTTCCTTGTCATCCCTGAGTTTTTATTGTTTTGTGTACACTCTGACCCTCAAGAAGTCCCTCTGATTCCCTACTTGATGAATGGATGAAGAATCTTTTACTATTAATTTTTGTCTCTCTCACAAGGTGATCTACACACTTCTTTTTGGCCTAACCAATTCCCCCTTTTAGACTGTGAGCTCACTGCTGGGTAGGGACTGTCTCTATATGTTGCCAACTTGTACTTCCCAAGCGCTTAGTACAGTGCTCTGCACACAGTAAGCGCTCAATAAATACGATTGATGATGATGATGACCACGTACTATAATCTTTATGCTTCTCACTTGGATTAAGGGGAGGTAATAATTGTGGTCTTTGAGTGCTTACTGTGTGTCAAGCACTGTTCTGAGCGCTGCGTAAGATGCAGGATGATCAGGTCGGACACAGTCCCTGTCCCAGGAAGGGCTGATAGTCTAAGTAGAAGGGAGAAGAGGTATTGAATTCCCATTTTACAGGTGAGGGAACTGAGGCACAGAGTAATTAAGTGACTTGTCCAAGGTCACACAAGCAGGCAAGTGGCAGAGATCAGAATCCAGCTCCTTTGTCTCCCAGGCCCGTACTCAATTCCACTAGGCCTTGCTCTTTCTATAACATATATCGAGTAGTACAGTGCTCTGCACACAGTAAGCACACAGTAAATATGATTGAATGAATATATCGTCATATAGCCACCTTGTGGTTCAGCTCAGTGGAGATCCTACATGTTATGTGCCCAAAAATAAGCTCAGAAGGTGAAATTTATTTTCATCTCTTGGAGCACAGGAATTTGGAATTTTTTAAAAAATCGTATTTAAGCGCTTACTATGTGCCAGGCACTGGGGAAGCTATAAGCTAATCAGGTTGGACACAATCCGTGTCCCACACGGGGCTCACAGGATTAATTCACATTTTCAGATTAGGTAACTGAGATAGAGAGAAGTTAAAGGACTTGCCCAGGGTCACACAGCAAGTAAGCGGCACAGCTGGGAATAGAACCCAGGTCCTTCTGACTCTTGGCCTGCGTGCTAACCCTAGATCATTCCGCTTCCCAAGAGATATGCTGTTACCGATTTTTAGGTCAAAGTGCTTTGTTTGTATTTTTTTAGGAAGTCACATTTAAGTATTACAAGTATCAGAATCAGTGACTGGAAATGAAAACTGCACGAGTAAGTAATTCCAGTGTTTGTATTTTGGATAGTGGAACTCTAAATGAAATAGTTGCAGTAGGAAAAAGATCGAGAAATCCCAGTACTCAGACCTACATCTACGAGGGAAAAGAACAAATATCTAATTTTGTTTGTGGGGATCTCTCACTTAGGGAGCAGGGGCTGTTTTTTCTGATTTTTGTGTGGGTTAGTTTTCTAAGGATCCCATCCCTTCACAACTTAGGAAAGCACTTGCCCCTTCCCTCCCCAACTGCCATCTTCAGCTGTTCAGTCTTCAGGGGCTTTTTCTCCACTGCCTTTGAATATGCTCATGTCTCCCCCATTCCAAGAAAATCCCTCTTGACCCCATGATTTCCTCCACTTATCTCACCCCATCTCCCTCCCTGACTTCAAACACTTTGAGCGAGATATGTACACCCGCTGTTTCCACTTCTCTCCTCCAGTTCTCTCCTTGACCCCTTCCAGTCCAGCTTTTGCCCCCTTCAGTCCACAGAAACTGCCCTCTCAAAGATCACCAGTGATCGATCTCCTTCTTGCCAAGTCCAACATTCTCTACCCCATCCTAATCCTCCTCGACCGCTCAGCTGCCTTTGAAACTGTCGACCACCCCTTTCATCTGGAAATATTATTCAACCTTGGGCTTCACTGACACTGTTCCCTCCTGGTACTCCTCCTAACCCTGGCAGCTCATTCTTGTCTCTTTCGCGGGCTCCTCCTCTGCCTCCCACCCTGTAACTGTAGGAGTTCTTCAAGGCTCAGTTCTGGATCCTCTTCTATTCTCCATCTGTACCCACTCCCTTTGCTTCCATGGCTTCAGCTTCAACTTCATGGCTTCACATCTCTTAGGTGGATGGTACCCAAATCTCCATCTCCAGCTCTGATCTCTCCTGTTCTCTGTGGCCTTGCATTTCCTCCTGCCTTCAAGACATCTCTACTTGGTTGTCCCACCAGCACCTTAAACCTAGCATGTCCTAAACAGAATTACTTATCTTTCTACCCAAACCCTGTCCTCCCCCTGACTTTCCCATCACTGTAGACAGCGCCACCATCCTGCTTGGCTCAGAAGCACTTAACTCTGGCATTATCCACGACTCATCGCTCTCTTTCAACCCACATATTCAATCTGCCACCAAGCCCTGTCAGTTCGCCCTTAACAACATCACTAAAATCCGCCCTTTCCTCTCCATCCAAACTGCTACCATGTTATCCAAGCACTTATCCTGCCCTGCCTTGATTACGGCGTCAATCTCTTTGCCGACTTCCTGCCTCTCTCTCTCCTGACTCGAGTTCAAACTTCACTCTGCTGCCCGGATCGCTTTTCTACAAAAGCGTTCAGTCCACATTTCCCCACTCCCAGGAACCTCCAGTAGTTGCCCCTCCACCTCCGCGTCAGACGGAAACTCCTGACCATCGGCTTTAAAGCACTCAAACACCTTGCCCCCTCCTACTTTACTTGCTTTCCTACTACAACCCAGCCTGCACACTTTGCTCCTCTAACGCCAACCTACTCACTGTACTTCAGTCTCATCTATGTCGCTGCCGACCTTTTGTCCGTCTCCTCTGGCCTTGGATCACCCTCCCTCTTCATATCTGACAGACGATCACTCTCCCCGCCTTCAAGGCCTCATTGAAGCACATCTCCAAGAGGTCTTCCCTAAGCCCTCATTTCTTCTTCTACCACTCCCTTCTGTCACCCTTGCACTTAATAATGATGGTATAGAAGCACTTACTATGTTCCAGGCACTGTACTGAGTGCTGGATTTGCACCCTTTATTTAACCCTCCTTCATCCCCAGAGCCCATAATTTATTTTTATTAATGTCTGTCTTTTCCTCTAAACTCTAAGCTCATTGTTGGCAGGGAACAATTCTACCAACTCAGGAGAATACAGCTTTAACAAAGAACCTAGTACGTGCTTGCTGCACGTAGTAAGCGCTTAATAAATGTGACTGACTAAGGAGTTTAATTCCTCAGCTAATTGTTATTTGTTTAATAATCACATCCATTAATTCAGGCAGTTGTCCCATATTACAAGGAATTGGATTCTGGAAGAACCCCGCATTAAGAGAAGCTATTGTGTTAGTACACACGCAGCATCTGATATTATGCAGATACACAAAACTGTTTCATCTGACAACACATGACTGTCTATCCAGAGAGGAGCCCGTTGTTAGAAGACTGTTCCCTAATTGTGCTGTTGTATTCCATCACGAGTCATGGTAAAAATGTCCATTGTGACAGAACGGATTGCACTTTAAGATGCCACACAACTGTCTGTTTGACTGCCATCAAATTTTTATAGTAGTGGTGTGGGAAGGAGCCAGGTGGGGTGGTTCAAAAGCTTTTCTGAAATCTAGGTAGATGACTCGTATTGCTATGTCGCCTGACTCACAGTCGAAAAGGAGATTAAATTTGCCGGGCCTGAGTCACCCATCACAAAGCCATATTGGTGCTTTGTAGTACTTCTTATTCTTCTGATGGCTGCGGATTGCTAGTTTGATCACTTGCTCTGATACGATTCCAGAGTCAGCGTTGAGCTCACTGGCCTGAAATGACTGTCTGTCTTCTCCCCTTTTTAAAAAAGGGTTCAAAATGTGCCCTTTTCCAATCACTGGGGACAAGCGGTGCCTTCTCAAGGTTTCCAAACCTCATTTGCACAAATAATTTTAACCTCTCCCACAGCTGCCAAACATTTCACATTTTACTTACTGTCTTCTGCCAAACTTGTGGACGTGCTGGAGAGCACCGATCAAAATGAAGGTAGCTGGAAGGAGGAGGAGAGAAGCAAGAGGGCTGGGTAATAGAACCTGGACTGGAATTGGCGTCCTGGCAAGTTGGCTGTTACCTGGGCCTCACTGCGGCCCCTTTCATTGGATGTGGATGTGCCCCTTTCCCGTCTGGACTACTGCATCAGCCTTCTCTCTGATCTCCCATCCTCGTGTCTCTCCCCACTTCAATCCAGACTTCATGCTGCTGCCCGGATCATCTTTGTCCAGAAACGCTCTGAGCATGTTACTCCCCTCCTCAAAAATCTCCAGTGGCTACCAATCAATCTGCGCATCAGGCAGAAACTCCTCACCCTGGGCTTCAAGGCTGTCCATCCCCTCGCCCCCTCCTACCTCACCTCCCTTCTCTCCTTCTCCAGCCCAGCCCGCACCCTCCGCTCCTCCGCCGCTAATCTCCTCACCGTACCTCGCTGTCGCCTGTCCCGCCATCGACCTCCGGCCCACGTCATCCCCCGGGCCCGGAATGCCCTCCCTCTGCCCATCCGCCAAGCTAGCTCTCTTCCTCCCTTCAAGGCTCTGCTGAGAGCTCACCTCCTCCAGGAGGCCTTCCCAGACTGAGCCCTTTCCTTCCTCTCCCCCTCATCCCCCTCTCCATCCCCCCATCTCACCTCCTTCCCTTCCCCACAGCACCTGTATATATGTATATATGTTTGTACATATTTATTACTCTATTTTACTTGTACATATCTATTCTATTTATTTTATTTTGTTAGTATGTTTGGTTTTGTTCTCTGTCTCCCCCTTTTAGACTGTGAGCCCACTGCTGGGTAGGGACTGTCTCTATATGTTACCAACTTGTACTTCCCAAGCGCTTAGTACAGTGCTCTGCACACAGTAAGTGCTCAATAAATACGATTGATGATGATGATGTGGTTCCCCAAGCTTAGGGAACCAGTGGTCCTAGTGGAAAGAGCACCCCACTGAGCCAACCTCTTATCGTAGCCCACCCAGACTACCGTGTCAGCCTCCTCAGTCACCTCCCTGCCTTCTGACTCTCCCTCCTCGAGCCCTTACATCATTCTGCTGCCCAGATCGTTTTTCTCAAAAACCGTTCAGTCCACATCCCCCTACTCAGAAACCTCCAGTGGCTGCCCATCCATCTCCACGGCAAACAGAAATGCCTTACCATCAGCTCCCCTGGCACCTGTGTCTAACCTGATTGACATATCTGCCCTTGCACTTTGAACAGTGCTTGGCACATGGTGCTTAAGTCCCATTATTATTATTACCACACCTCACTGATTTCCTCGTACACCTAGCCCACCCAGTTTGCTCCTCTAATGCTAACCTAGTCACTGCACCTAAATCTCTCGCCACTGCCACATCTGCCTCTGGCCTGGAAATTCGTCTCCCTTTGTTTTGTATCAGTCAGACTACTGTTCTCCCTACCTTCAAAGCCGTCCTAAAAGAATGTTTCCCTGACTGAAGCCCTCATTTTCTCCTGTTCTGGATCTGTATTCCCTAGACACTTAGATATTCACCTCACCCTCAGCCACCACAGCCCTTATGTACAAAATCCTCATACTCTCCCATTTCTTCTATAATTTGTTTTAGTATCTGTCTTCCTCTCTAGACTGTAAGCTCATTGTGGGCAGAGAATGCATCTGTTTATTGTTATAGTGTACTCTCCCAAGTGCTTGGTACAGTGTTTCGCACACAGTAAACACTCAGTAAATATGATTGAATGAGTAAATGAATGGCAAGGATTGTATCTACCAACTCTATTTTATTTTACTCTGCCAAGTGCTTAGTACAGTGCTTGGCACACAGTAAATTCTCAATAAATGCCATTAATTGGTCATTTGAGCCGTCAAAAGACCTGGATTCTAATCCTGGCTCAATCTCTTGCCTGCTCTGTGACCTTGGGGAAGTCACTTAACTTCTCTGTGCCTGTTTCCTCATTTATAAAATGGGGATTAAATATCTGTTCTCCCTCCCACAGAGTGAGAGTCTCATGTCGGGCAAGAATTGTCTGATCTGGTTATCTTGTAATTACCAATCTTGTTTCTTTTATGTGGTTAGTGTAGTGGTTGACACGTAGCAAGTACTTAACTATTATTATTGTTATTCTTATGTCATTATTTGATCTGTACCCTTTGCACACTTGATAGGCACCCTACCCTCAGCCCCACAACACTTCTGCAACACAGCCGTAACATTTATTTATATGTCTGTCTCCCCCCAGACTGTAGGCTTGTTGTGGACAGGGAACGTGTACTCTCGAACGCTTACTCTAGTGCTCTGCACACAGTAAATGCTCCATAAATACCACTGATTGATTGTATTATTAGTATTATCAATATATTATTATTATTTGTGAAGCTCCAGTGGTTCTGTGAAACTGTATGTTCCACTCTGCTCACTGTCAGGTTTACTCGCTCTCAGCTGTCTTGTATACTATAATCTGAATTTGATGCATTTGGCAAGATGGTCCTTTTAGTAGAATTCAGAATAGGGGGCAGTTCATAATAGAAAGATGCCCAAGAGCTAGGATTGGCCAGTTTGAAGGGGATGAAACATATCCTTGCGTCAGATAGCTTTCCAAGAACTGCAGCAATAGAGTTTTGTTTTTTTTAATAAAGTACTATTTGAGTGAATGTATTCTTTTGAGCCCTCCCATCTGGAGATATGAATTTTCTGTAACCATTATGCCCTCTCTCCTCCCTTTCTACCCCTTTCTACTCCCCAGAATCTACCACTTCCCCATACCTCCGCTATATACTACCTTCCTCAATCTTCCCTTTTGCGACTGGCTCAGCAGTGTTAACAGTGCCTCTGCTAGTAAAGCGGCCTCTCCTTCCTCTCCCTAAACCTTGTGGCCTCCCGCCTAACAGCCCTCTTACAAGGGCCGGGGCTTGAGAATGAGGGGAGACCTCTCTTCTGCCGATATCTGACAGAGCTTTTATTTCACCTCATCTAGCCGTTCAGTCAGGAATGCGGCCAGTGAATTGGTTTTCAGACCATATTTTTGAGCCCTGTTCAGGGAAGGGCTAAAGCGTCCAAGAATTGTTATCCAGGGGGGAGTTTGATAGCTCCCAGTTTTGCTGAAAGGTAACCTCCAGAAGTGGTAAGAACGATGGCAGATCTCTTGAGGTCAGAGTTTTGGGATAAAGGAAGTTGAGCTCGTGAGTTTCGTATACTCAGGATGCCCTGTTGACCATCCTGGAACAACTGAATGGGGGATTTTCAAGAGCTACTTAGGAGAGGATGCCCTCCAGATTTCATTTTGGAGAAATTCAGCACATTAGGTAAAGGTATCTTTATTCCCACTACAGGTGATCTCGGTCTGAGTCCAGGTTGGGCAATTTCTGCCATCCTAGCCTGGCTGGCCTGCTGAGCAACCCTCACCCTTGTGTGGGAGAGTACTTTTGTTCCTGCTGTTTGCTTTAGCTGCATGTTCTCCCCTTGCTCCACTTGAGAGCCATTTGAGTCATTCAGAACTGAGGTGGCTCTCCCAGAGTCCTCTTCCCATCTCCTATTTATAGATTGTACATGCTGTGACTCTTCCGCTACCCGGGTATTTGTAGGAGAGAAAATTCAGCACTTGTTAAATGATAAAGGAAAATGTTCTTTTCTAAATATATAGACTTCTGGTTAGCAGATATTGAACTGTAAGCTTTCATTTTGTCCTTGAATAGTGTCGAGTAACCTTTTTTTTTCAAGTTTTCAGTCTTGTCCTTTTTTTCAGTGGAGGGGAGAGGATGTTCTTGGATGGAATGGAGGGAAATCATTTTACCGTCTGTAAATGCGGAATTGGAAATTTTGATATTTCCTTTTTTCTCTCCTCACACAGAATAGAGTCCCTGGAGTTCCTCGATGAAATGGAGCTTCTTGAACAACTCATGAAGCATTACTGTCTCTGCTGGGCTGTGAAAGGAGGGGACCATTTGGGTGAATATTCTTTCTAGAATTTTGCTTGCCTTTTCGCTTCCAGAATACCCAGCAAGGAAAATGAACTTCTCCAGATTGTTGAGGACTTCAGGGTGACTGGATCCAGAGGAGACGGTGGGAACTCTTCTGATCTGAAGGATTGGTTGGGCATTGTCTGTAGCTCACCTGGACCTTACTGTCCCAAAGCAGGATAATTGGGCAGAGGCACTAAAGAGGCCTTACCTGTCTGCTGACTTGGCTTCTACACAACTGCCTTTCCCGTATCAGAATCAAATTCTACGCTTAGTGGAAGAGCAGGGCAAAGTGGACTCAGCAGGTGAAGGGACTTTGTGGTGGCCTCCCTCTTATGGAAATGCTGAAGGGCCAGTTAGTTTGCCACCAGTGTTAGGGTTAGAAGAGGCCTGTCTGCCCCATCGTAGCCTTTTCAGCCTGTGGAGTTTACTGGCCATTAAAGTCTTGCTCATGGGAGAGACAAGATGGCCTTTTCTCAGTTGCCCGGGGATTTGCATTGATGCACAAAAAATGGATAAGAGGGGTAGTCAGTCAGTCATATTTATTTTATTTTGTTAGTATGTTTGGTTTTGTTCTCTGTCTCCCCCTTTTAGACTGTGAGCCCACTGTTGGGTAGGGACTGTCTCTATATGTTGCCAATTTGTACTTCCCAAGCGCTTAGTACAGTGCTCTGCACACAGTAAGCGCTCAATAAATACGATTGATGAGGATGATGATGATTTATTGATTGCTTACTGTGTGCAGAGCACTGTACTAAGCACTTGGGAGAGTACAACATTCCCTGCCCACAGTGAGCTTAAAGCCCAGAGAGGTATAACAGCCTAGAGGGGGATATGGTTTTAGAGTTAATCCCAGAGGTCAGTTGGAGCAGAGGCTTTGAGCTGGTGTTAAGGAAACCCAACAGGCTTTCACAGCAGGGAAATTTTTTAGGGTTTTTTTTTTTTTTTCGTTTAATGCAGATGCACTCTGATCTTCCTGTCAGCCATCTGTTGGCCTATACAGGCAGCAAATATAATTTGCTTTCAAGTACTGAAAAATTGAAGGGAGCTTGCCTTTTTGTGGAAATTATTATTGCCCCAGCCCTGAGATGCATGGTTGGGAGATGACCAGATTTGTTTTAGGGAAGAACAGGTATCTATATGTGACTCTTCTATAAATTGTTGAGAATATCTGGTGGGGACAGGAGAGAGATTCCAATACACTGTTCTCTCTCCAGTAGTATTTATTGAGTGCTTACTGTGTGCAGAATACTCTGCTAAACGCTTGGGAAAGTACAAAAAGCAGACACATTTGCTGCCCACATCGAGCTTACAGTCTCTCCCTGCTCTTCCCTTTCAAAATTGACTCTAAAATAGCGGTTTCATATGTAACCAAGGGTGTTTGCTTGATAGCTATTTCACTGGTGCTTGCAGGTGGGTGGGAGATCCTAAGGTCTTGTTTATTTGAGAGAAAGAGAGAGTGTGTGTGTGTATTGAGAGGGGAAGGTGGTGGTGGGGGCTATTAAAGGAAAATAAAATGAACTTCTCGATTTGCCCTTACCCATCTCTGAGAGCAAATGCAAGGTATTCCCACCAACATCGGGGAATGTTGTGGTTGGGACCAAGGATTATCTGAGCCACTGGAAAGGAGCAAATTCCTGTTCCTCACCCTCTGCACATTTGGGTATAGGCAGCTCCTGAAACAAACTGCCCATTGTTGATTTTGCATGTTTGCAGCTTTGTGCTGCACTTGAGCCCATTTCTTCCTCAGCTGCTTTTGAGATGACTTACCCCTTTCTTTCTGCCTCTCATAAACTAGAAGGGTTTCAGAAATGTGTATAAGATCGATGTTTAATTTCTTTGAATGTATTTAGAACCCCTCTCCCGTGGAATTTCGAACTCTTTATCAATGATATCTCCGCTATCACTGTAGAGAATAAGCCCAGAGAGATCAAAAAGCAAGATCACAAAGCAAGTCAGTCACTCACTCAGAGAGGTATCTAGTCAGTGCACATGTGTAGAGAGTGTGGTACTAAGCGCTTGGGGGAGTACGATATAACAGTTGGTAGACTCGTTCCCTGTCCACAATGAGCTGAAGTTGTTGATTGGGAAGATTTGTCTCGGTTTTTCTCTCCTCAGGTCTTCGTGAGGTCTCATTTTAGCTTCTCCTCCGAAGCTCCGGAGCCAAGAGCCAAAGCTGCCATCGTTTCTTGAGGGAGAGAAGCTGAGAAGATTCTTTAAAGAGGGAACTCTGCATGTGCAAACTCCATTCTGTACAAGTTCATCACCCATCACGACAAGACTGAAGTGGCTGATGTTGCCGACGCCACTTTCTGTTGATCATTGTTTTAATAAATCTTGATTGCCTTTGTGAGCAATTGGTTTCTACGTCAGATTTGTATTTTTCCACTCCCCCTGCCAGGGACCTGTTGGTCAAATTGTGTAAATTGAAATATTTCCCCTTCACAAAAGTTCCTGTGTCTAAAGGAAGGGCTGCAGGTCATTTCCTCGCTGACTCTGGAGATGCACAGAGTAAGCATTTGTAAAGGGAAAGCTGCCGAACCTTGGGGCGGTATTTATGGATGATGCTGACTGCTGAAGAATGATTTTCTTTCCTAGATGGCTTGCTCGTGAGTGAAATCGGTCGGGATTCCGGCTCTCCAGGTCAGGGCTGCCGTTGGCGGATGCCATTTTCCCGTCTCGCTCTGTGAACCCTCTGTCCTGTAGGAAAGGTTTCTGAAGTAAAATGGAGTCTGAAATCTTTCGAAGGCTTGACTCTGCTTTCTGGTTGTGTTGTCTGTGAGGATGTCGGAGGTGTAGTGGGCTCCTCTCCGTCTGGCTTTTGCTCCCTCTGTTTTCTGCTTTCGTGGAATCACAACACCCAGTGACCAAGGTTTGCAGGCAGTTTATCCATTTCTCATCTCTGATGTCCTAGCGAAGCTATGTCTAATGGGGGCTAGGAAAGAGGACGGGAAGGTTACTCCCGCAAATGTGCATTCTGCACAAGCCAGAGGCAAATATTAGTCCCCCAAAACCAGCCAAGGCAGACATTTAAAGAAATTAAAGCTGCAAGTATTACAGGTACTTCAACACCACGAACTGTTCAGACAAGAAGTTTCCGAGTGTGTAAATGCAGCAGGATGGCAGAGCAGAGTGGTCCTTTGTGGACAGCAGCAGAGTGGTCACTACAGTGCCTGCTAGACCTGGGCATGGCATTTTTTAAATAATAATAATAATAATAATAATAGCATTTATTAAGCGCTTACTATGTGCAAAGCACTGTTCTAAGCACTGGGGGGCTACAAGATAATCAGGTTGTCCCATGGGGGCCTCACAGGCTTCATCCCCATTTTACAGATGAGGGAACTGAGGCCCGGAGAAGTGAAGCGACTTGCCCAAAGGCACACAGCTGACAAGTGGCGGAGCTGGGATTTGAACCCATGACCTCTGACTCCAAAGCCCGGGCTCTTTCCACTGAGCCACGCTGCTTCTCCTGGTATTAATGGTATTAGGCGCTTACTATCTAACAGGTACCTTACTGAGCTCTGGGGTTGATACAAGCAAATTCATTCATTCATTCAATCATATTTATTGAGTGCTTACTGTGTGCAGGGCACTGTACTAAGCGCTTGGGAAGTACAAGTTGGCAACATACAGAGACGGTCTCTACCCAACAACGGGCTCACAGTCTAGAAGGGGGAGACAGACAACAAAACCTCCTCCAGGAGGCCTTCCCAGACTGAGCCCCCTCCTTCTTCTTCCCCTCCTCCCCCTCCCCATCCCCCCATCTTACCTCCTTCCCCTCCCCACAGCACCTGTATATATGTGTATATGTTTGTACATATTTATTACTCTATTTTACTTGTACATTCATTCATTCAATCATTTATTGAGCACTTACTGTGTGCGGAGCTCTGTACTAAGCATTTGGGAAATACAAGCTGGCAACATATCAGATTGGACACGGTCCAGGTTCCACATGGAGCTCACAGGCTTAATCCCCTTCTTACAGACGAGGTAACTGAAGCTCAGAAAAGCAAAGTGACTTGTCTAAAGTCACACACCCGATACGTGACAGAGCTGGGATTAGAGTCCTTCTGACCCCAAGGCCAGGACTCTATCCATCAGACCATACTGCTTCTGTAATGCATCTGATGCAATTTCTCTGGGACTTGGCTTATCGGGTTGTGAAGATTGTCATGTGATGCCCTGGAACCCACCCACAGCACAATCTCCCCGCCATGGCACATAATAATAATAATAATGATGATGATGGCATTTGTTAAGTGCTTGCTATGTGCAAAACACAAAGGTGATCGGGTTGACGTGGGGCTCACATCCCCATTTTACAGATGAGGTAACCGAGGCACAGGGAAGTTAAGTGACTGGCCCAAAGTCAAACAGCTGACAAGTGGTGGAGATGGGATTTGAACCCGTGACCTGCGACTCCCAAGCCCGGGATCTTTCCATTGAGTCACGCTGGGGGTGCTTATCCTCTCAAAGTGGTTCACAATTGGAGGGGAAAATGTAGTTATGGAATTCTACAGATTGGTTGAGTCCCCTGACGTATCCTGCAGACCATCACTCTCCCCACTTTCAAAGCCTGACTAAAATCCCATCTCCTCCAAGAGGCCTTCCCCAACTAAGCCCTCATTTCCAGTACTTAGAACAGTGCTTTGCACATAGTAAGCACTTAATAAATACCATCATCATTATTATTATTTCCTCTTCTCCCTCCCCCTTATGCATGACCCTTGCACTTGGATTTGCACCCGTGATTCATCCCACCCTCAGCCTCGCAGCGCTTATCTTCTAGACTGTGAGCCCACTGTTGGGTAGGGACCATCTCTATACGTTGCTAACTTGTACTTCCCAAGCACTTAGTACAGTGCTCTGCACATAGTAAGTGCTCAATAAATATGATTGAATGAATGAATGAATCGATCCTGTTTATTGAGCACTTACTGTGTCTCCTTCTTTAGACTGGAAGCACATTGTGGGCAGAGAATGTGTCTGCCCACTCCCTGTGGTGGCTCAGAGGGAAAGTAACAGCCTTGAAAGGCTGGAGGCCTGGGTTCTAATCCCCTCTCTGGTATGAGAGCTAAAAAAAGATTGTAAATACCCAGGAGGGTCTAGAATAGATCACCTAAGAGTGCTGAGATAAAATTTTGCACCTGTATATATGTTTGTACATATTTATTTACTCTATTTATCTTGTACATACCTATTCTATTTTATTTTGTTAGTATGTTTGGTTTTGTTCTCTGTCTCCCCCTTTTAGACTGTGAGCCCACTGTTGGGTAGGGACTGTCTCTATATGTTGCCAACTTGTACTTCCCAAGCGCTTAGTACAGTGCTCTGCACACAGTAAGCGCTTAATAAATACGATTGATTGATTATTTATTTTGCTTGTACATATCTATTCTATTTATTTTATTTTGTTAGTATGTTTGGTTTTGTTCTCTGTCTCCCCCTTTTAGACTGTGAGCCCATTGTTGGGTAGGGACTGTCTCTATATGTTGCCAACTTGTACTTCCCAAGCGCTTAGTACAGTGCTCTGCACACAGTAAGCGCTCAATGAATACGATTGATTGATTGATTGATTATATCACACACTCCCAAGTTCTTGGAACGGTGCTCAGCGCGCTGTAAGTGTTCCATAAATTTGATCAATTGACCGATGAGCATTTAATGAGTAAGCCCAGCATTTCCCCACTGGGCGCTGTAAGTGTTCCATAAATTTGATCGATTGACCGGTGAGCATTTAATGAGTAAGCCCAGCATGTTCCCCACTGGGCGCTGTAAGTGTTCCATAAATTTGATTGATCGACTGATGAGCATTTGAGTAAGCCCAGCACGTTCCCCACTGACTAAAACCTTGCAGTCAAAGTGCAAATGGTGGTAGATAGCCCTTGCCATCTTGCTAATTTTTATTTCAGGCCATGGTATTTATCGAGCAGCCAAGTAATGAGCTAAGTGCCTGGGAGACTCCCAGGAAGACGCAGGCGCTATACCTTTCAAGAGGCTAGCAATATAATAGACGAGGCAGGCATGCCTGTTCTTTTTCCTGTTATCACTATTGGAAATTTATCATGGAAATAGTCCAAATACGTCAGGATGAAATGTCTTCAGTTCTCCAAAATGCTTGCTTTCTCTGTTACTAAGGCTCAAGCTCTATTCTAAGTGCTTCAGTTTCCTTTCTAGCACTCCTCTAAAGTTGAACGTCACTGTGAGCTCCCCCTCTAGACTGTAAGCTCATTAATAGTAATAATAATAATAATGATGGTACTTAAGCGCTTACTATGTGCCAGGCACTGTTCTAAGCACCAGAGTAGGCACAAGTTAATCAGGTTGGACACAGTCCCTGTCCCACACGGGGCTCAATCTTAATCCCCATTTTTTACAGATGAGGTAACTGAGACACAGAGAAGTGAAGTGACTTGCCCAAAGTCACACACAGCCGACAAGTGGCCGTCGGGATTAGAACCCGTGGCCTCTGACTGCCAAGCCTGCGCTGTTGCCACTAAACCACGCTGCTTCTCTGTGGGCAGGGGAACGTGTCTACCAGCTCTGTTCTATTGTACTCTTCCAAGTGCTTAGTACATTGCTTCACCCACAGTAAGTGCTCAATAAATCTCATTGATGGGTTGATTGACGTTAATAAGGAATTAATTAGGGAGAGTCTGCGACACAATGTGAGCCGGGTTAGTGGCCGAGCACGGTGGGGTCGGAAGGGACAGTTCGTGAGGATGGACAGTTCGTGCGGTTTCCTTAATGTTTTACGAGCACACCACCATCACATTATAGGAGAACAGGGTGGAGTTGAATAAGTAATTCAGAATAAAATGGCTAATTCTGTATATTCTCTAGATGGCATTAACTGTGCACGGCACTGGAGTAGATACAGGGAGAAGCAGATTAGATACGGTGTCAAATAGGGGTGGAAACCGAGGCCCAGAGAGAGTAACTAACTTGTAGGCCAGGGGCACTAATAATAATAATAATAATAATGATGGCATTTATTACAAGTCTCTTGACACCTTGTCCTGTGGTCTTAACTCCGCTCTCTCCCTAAACAGGAGAGCAAAAGTGTGAAGCCCTTAGTTAGCGCTGAACAAATACCCTAAAAATATGCATCCAAGGTGGTGGTCGAATTGACTTGGGGTGTTGAGAATTCAGCGGGGAAATCTTTCTGGAAGAAGGGGGATTAGGGGAGGGATTTGATGGTGAGGACTGTGGCCTGAAGGATTGGAAAGGGAGGGCTTTCCAGGCTGTGGGGGCGGTGGGGTGGGTGTTTGGGGTTCCATGGAGAGTGAATTCCAACACTTCATTTAGTGGCCAAAGGAAAAAAAAAAAAGCACAGGAGCATTACCAGCGTAATGTTAACTTGTTTTCAGGTTTCATTTTACCTATCACCTGTTTCTGGAGCTATTAGCGCTGCTTGGAGAGAACCCTGCTTGGAAATGACCTTTCGAGCTTGTTGAACCAAATTCCTCATTCTCTGAGGCCAAGGTATAAATGCCGTAATTAGTTAATATCCAACCAAGGAGGGGTGATGAACTGATAAAGCATGATTATGCTCTCTCTTCTCATCCTCTGCCCTTCCCAGGAGAAGCAGCGGATGGAAATGAAGACACCGCCGCGGCTTGGCTCATCGTTATTCATCATGCATCTGGGAGTCAAAGCTCCCTTCCAGCAGACCACCGGGCAAGAAATACGTTTATTTCCATATTACATTTTTTTTAAAGTATCCAAGGAGTTCAAGGCCATATTCAGAGAACTATTCACTTCCAACAGAACACTTCCCAATTCCCAATAACCTGGTCAATCAATCAATTGATCAAGGCCATATTCAGAGAACTATTCACTTCCAACAGAACACTTCCCAATTCCCAATAACCCGGTCAATTAATCAATTGATCAATGGTTTTTATTCAGTGCTTACTGTGTGCAGAACACTGTACTAAGCACTCGGGAAAGTATAGTGCAACAGAATTAGCAGACACCATCCCTGCCCATAAGGAGCTGACAGTTTAGAGGGAATGGTCATTCAAGAACACTGACTGTTTTGTACCTATTATTTTGAATCCTCTCAAGGACTTGGTCATCATCATCATCAATCATCAATCGTACTTATTGAGCGCTTACTGTGTGCAGAGCACTGTACTAAGCACTTGGGAAGTACAAGTTGGTAACATATGGAGACAGTCCTTACCCAGCAGTGGGCTCCCAGTCTAAAAGGGGGAGACAGAGAAGAAAACCAAACATACTAACAAAATATTATGTCATTGTCACACCGGTTCGTTCAATCAATCAATCATATTTATAGAGCACTTACTGTGTGCAGAGCACAGTACTAAGCGATTGGGAGGGAAAAATAAAAATAAACAGTCACATTCCCTGCCTACAACGAGCTTACAGTCCAGAGGGTGGTTCAGTCGGGGCATCCAATGGCCCGCAATCCATCTCCCTCAGCTTTTAGCAATCTTAGATCCAATCAATCAATCAATCAATCATATTTATTGAGCGCTTACTGTGTGCAGAGCACAGTACTAAGCGATTGGGAGGGAAAAATAAAAATAGTCACGTTCCCTGCCCACCATGAGCTTACAGTCCAGAGGGTGGTTCAGTCGGGGCATCCAATGGCCCGCAATCCATCTCCCTCAGCTTTTAGCAATCTTAGATCCAATCAATCAATCAATCAATCATATTTATTGAGCGCTTACTGTGTGCAGAGCACTGTACTAAGCGCTTGGGAAGTACAAGTTGGCAACATATAGAGACAGTCCCTACCCAACAGTGGGCTCACAGTCTAGAAGGGGGAGACAGAGAACAAAACCAAACATATTAACAAAATAAAATAAACAGAATAGATATGTACAAGATAAATAAATAGAGTGATAAATATGTACAAACATATATACATATATACAGGTGCTGTGGGGAAGGGAAGGGGGTAAGGTGGGGTATAGTATCTAAAAAGTATAGTATTTAAAAGTTTACATAGCCTTATACTTTCCCATTTCCCCTATCTCTCAGTTGTTTTAACACTTCGGGAGATGTGTTCTAGACTGCAAGCTCCTTGTAGACAGTGATCATCTGTACCAACTCTGTTGAATGGTACTCTCCCACGTGCTTAATACAGCGATAGCACATCAGTGTCTGCTCATTCTTCAGCACTGTGGTCTCCAGAGTGCTTAGGACAGTGCTCTCCACATAGTAAGCGCTCAGTAAATATCACTGATCGGTGGGAAAAATGGCAAAAGGAGGGTGGATGGGTTGCTGCCTCTTTTTCCAGCATGGAGGCAGGGGAGGGGGAATATACCGGTATGGCAGGATAATTTTTAGAATTAGATCGCAGGTGGGGAGGTAGAAGATGAGGTAGCACCGGATGATAACTCTCCTGCTGTAGTGAGCTCCCTCCAACCCAAATAGTTTAGACCAGCAGGGTCACTTCCTATCTTTCTTCAAGCATCTGTTTTGGTAGGAAGTGGCTCAGCTACCACGGGTGAAAGGCTCTTGCCCGCTATGCTTTCTGCTATTCCGAGAATCAATCAATCAATCAATCGTATTTATTGAGCGCTTACTGTGTGCAGAGCACTGGACTAAGCGCTTGGGAAGTACAAGTTGGCAACATATAGAAGCAGCGTGGCTCAGTGGAAAGAGCACGGGCTTTGGAGTCAGGGGTCATGGGTTCGAATCCCCACTCCACCACATGTCTGCTGTGTGACCTTGGGCAAGTCACTTCACTTCTCTGCGCCTCAGTTACCTCATCTGTAAAATGGGGATGCAGACTGTGAGCCCCACGTGGGACAACTTGATCACCTTGTATCCCTCCAGTGCTTAGAACAGTGCTCTGCACATAGTAAGCGCTTAATAAATGCCATCATTATTATTGTTATATAGAGACAGTACCTACCCAACAGTGGGCTCACAGTCTAAAAGAAGAGATCCTGCCTGAGCCAAGGCTGTTAGAATTGGGCAGAGACTCACCTTTCCCTATTTAATAATAATAATAATGGCATTTATTAAGCGCTTACTATGTTCAAAGCACTGTTCTAAGCACTGGGGAGGTAACAAGGTGATCAGGTTGTCCCCCGGGGGGCTCACAGTCTTAATCCCCATTTTACAGATGAGGTAACTGAGGCACGGGGAAGTTAAGTGACTTGCCCAAAGTCACACTGCTGACAATTGGTGCGGGGAGGGGGTTCTCATCCACTCCCACATCATGGGCATGGGAGGCAGAAGGACCTGGGTTCTAATCCCAGCTCCGCCACTTGTCTGCTGTGTGACCTTGGACATGTCACTTCACTTCCCTCTGCCTGTTACCTCATCTGTAAAGTGGGGATTAAGACTGTGAGTCCTTCATGGGACAGGGACTGTGTCCAACCTGATTAGCTTGTATCTACCTCGGTGCTTAGTACAGTGCCTGGCACCTAGTAAGCACTTACCAAATACCATTTAAAAAAAAACCACACAACCACTTATGCCTTTCCTAGTGTTCTGCTTCCAGGGAGATTACCTCTTGTCTTTTCGTTTGTTGGGAGGATCTGTAAAAACAGGGTGAACTGGCTCTCAACCTTTTAGGTGTAGAAATCCATCGTATCTGGGATTAATATCCAACATGGGGGTTAGGCATTTATTTTGGCTACAGGACCCTTACTGATTCCTGAGACCTGAATTGGGCATCCCCTCATGTCCTCTCAGCCATCACCAAGGGGAAATATGGGGAAAAGTGTTTCAATGTAAACTCACTGTGGGCAGGGAATGTTCTCTGTTTATTGTTGTATTGTACTCTCCCAAGTGTTGGGTACAGTGCTCTGCACACAGTAAGTGCTCAATAAATACAACTCCCCCCCTACCCAACTCTTAGAGAAGCAGCGTGGTCTAGTGAACAGAGCACGGACCTGGGACTCAGAAGGTCATGGGTTCTAATCCCGGCTCGGCCACTTGTCTGCTGTGTGAACTTGGGCAAGTCATTTCACTTCTCCGGGCCTCAGTTGCCTCATCCGTAAAATGGGGATTGGGACTGTGAGCCCCACACGGGACAGGGACTGTGTCCAACCCGATTTGCATGTATAAACCCCAGCGCTTTGTACAGTGCCTGGCACTGTAAGCACTTAACAAATGCCATAGTTATTATTAGTATTATTTACCCTGGGGGCAACTTCTGATCCCAGGTGCTACAGAATAGTTATCTAAACCGTGGAATTCCTGGCATTCTCTTTCCTAAAGCCTGGACTTTGGGGATGGGTGGTAATTGTTGCAGGAGTCTCTATCTCTCTCTTTCTCTCAACAAGTAGAGCATCATAACTTGTACCATTGGAATGGTGTCAAGGCCAACAGTTGGGTTAGAAGGCCCATTTAATTGGCAATTTTCTCGCAGGGAAGATAAGACACATTAATACTGGAGCAGCAGAGATCTGATGGTCAGTCAGGCCTTGGGTACTTACTAGTTAAACATAATCTTATCTGCCCTGGAAAAATTCTAGCGGTGCCAAGTAGGGAAAGCCATTTGTTAGCGGCGATTGGTTGCGGTCAAAGTGCCGTCGTGTTTTCATTCCCCCCCACCTTATCTTCTGAAAAGTGCGCAGGTCATAGAAAATAAAACCCAAGCGACAACATAATACATATTGCCGCGTTTCTGGTTATCACCTGTCCGTTGAAGGTCAGTGTAAGAGAGAGATCTCTAAACTACCATAAATTTGGAAGCAAGGGTTCTGGCACGGACTGAGATGAGCAGGGTTGGAAGGGCTTTCTGAAGGGCTTTAAGCTGCGACCCTCTGCAAAACCCCTGAGAGAAAAATATACGTTGGCCATGAAGTTCTAGCGAGGATGTTAATGGAGAAAGAGCATGGCTTAATGGAAATAATAATAATAATTATTATTATGGTATTTGTTAAGCACAAATATGTGCCAAGTGCTGTTCTAAGTGCTAAGCCCTGTTCTAAGCGCTGGAAGAACATGGGCTTGGACGTCAGAGGATCTGGGATCTAATTCTGGCTCCTCCACTTGATTGATGTCTGACCTTGGACAGGTCACTTCACTTCTCCGTGCCTCAGTTCCCTCATTTATAAAATGAGGATTCGATATCTGTTCTCCCTCCCACTTAGACTGTGAGCCACGTGTGGAACAGGGACTCTTTGGGACAGGGACTGTGTCCAACCTGGTGTAGCTTGTAGCTACACCAGTGCTTGGCACAGTGTTTGGCGCATGTTATTATTAGAGGGTTGGAGTCTCTTGTGTTCAGCGTGGTGGATATTGGCTTCACCCTGATGGATCTTTCCAGAGTTTGCCATTGTCGGAGTCCTTGCACGTTTGCTTCAGGACAGGTCTAGCATCATTGACCTAGAGGATAGAGCATGGCCCTGGGAGTCGGAAGGACCTGGG